>NW_016803367.1:567255-568241 GCF_001698545.2 Rhinopithecus bieti
CAACATGGTGAAACCCCGTCTCTACTAAAATACAAAATTAGCCAGGCACAGTGGGGAGCACCTGTAATTCCAGCTACTCAGGAGGCTGAGGCAGGAAAATTGCTTGAACCTGAGAGGCGGAGGTTGCAGTGAGCCGAGATTGCACCATTGCTCTCCAGCCTGGATGACAGAGTGAGACTCTGCCTCAAATAAAAGTGGAAAAAAAAAAAAAAAAAAAGAAAATAGAAGACAGGAAAAGTTAAAAAAGCAAAATAATCCTGAGCAAAAGGAAAAGTAATACGGTAGGAAAAGCACAATTAATATCTGTAGTTACAAACAAAGCAAATACTGCCCCTTTAAAGGTTGGATAAAAAATCTTGCTATAGGTTGTTTACAATACATGCTCTTAAAATATAATGACCTGGAATCGAACAAAGTTGCAGGGAACAAGATCAACACACAAAACTCAGTCTCATTTCTATAAACTTGGAATGAACAATCTGAAAAGGAAATTAAGAGAGCAATCTCATTTACAATAGCATCTAAGAGAATTAAATAAGCATAAATTTAACCAAGGAGGTGACTTGGTTAAATTGTACACTATGGACTACAAAACACTGCTGGCAGAAATTAAAGACTTAAATACATGCAAAGACATACTATGTTCATGTATAGGAAAACTTAAGAGTATTGAGATTTCATTGCCGGGTGTCACAGCTGACACCTGTAATCCCAACACTTTGGGCAGCCGAGGTGGGCTGATCATGAGGTCAGGAGATCGAGACCATCCTGGCTAACATGGTGAAACCCTGTCTCTACTAAAAACACAAAAAATTATTCGGGTGTGGTGGAGGGCGCCTGTAGTCCCAGCTACTCGGGAGGCTGAGGCAGGAGAATGGTGTGAACCCAGAAGGCAAAGCTTGCAGTGAGCCAAGATTGCGCCACTGCACTCCAGCCTGAGCAACAGAGCAAGACTCCATCTCAAAAAAAAAAAAAAAAAAAAAAAA
>NW_016803367.1:573258-575071 GCF_001698545.2 Rhinopithecus bieti
AAAAAAAAAAAAAAAAAACGTGGAAGGATGAAGGTGAGGAAGAACCATGTGAAACTGATTTGGAATTAGAGGCATCCATATATATTGAATAATATGAATTCATTATATATGCATGTGAATACATGTAAATAAATAAACATATATAGTTGAACCATAGGAAACTTTCATTTTATTTCCCAGAAAAAGCCTATAATTAGTGACACTGCAGTGGTAATGAGCACACTAAGCACCCAGAATCTGTGTTCTAAATACTAGTCCTCAGGACTCCTTAGTTTCCGGAAATTGCTAATTCCAGGGCTGGAGCAGAGAAAAGTATTGGAACCTGGAACATTTTGTTGTGTCAGAAAGTAAGGAAGAGCTCAAGAAACTATGGTACATGTTCAAAAGATCACCAACGTCAGCTGAAGGGACTCCTTCTAGCCAATTCTGGAACAAACTGATTATCAGAATGAATAACAAGTAATCCATTATAACCCACTGAATAAAATAATGAATGCATACGTCCATTTTGATAGAGAAAAAGAGAAAGTAGAATGCCAAACAAGAAATGTAAAAGGAATGCTAGAGTTAGAAATGACCATTTTGCAGCTGTAATACCGATAACTAATTCAGGTAGGAATCATCAAAGGATGCAAAAAAAAAAAATAGTGGATAAAAGTTTAATGCAGAATGGGATATTTCATAGTTTCAAAGTCTTTTCCCAGAGAGCACTTATTAACTTTATAGTGATGGTAACTTTACAGTAGAGAAACATAGAGGACATCACATTAACCAACTGATCAAAGTTAACATCACCAATAATATAACAAATGGATTTCATGTGCCTCCTGAGGTGGTGCGCTGAGTGGGACAACTTCATTATTATGCGTTATTCCTGCCTAAAACACATCAACCTTAATCTAATCGTGAAAAAACATCAGAAAAACCCAAGCTGAGTGTCACCCTATAATAACGACAGGCCTGTATTCTAAAAATATCAGTGTCACGAATGACAAGAGAAGATTGAGGGACTATTCCAGATGAAAGAAAGAACATGACAGTTAAATACAATGTGGATCTTTGATCGGGGGAGAAAAAACTGACATTCAAGGACATTACTGGAACTATTGATGAATTTAGATATGATCAGCAAGTTAGATAAAAGTATTTCAACTTGTGTTAAATTTCCTTAATTTTGTTATTGTTCTATGACTGTGTAAGAGATCATTTCGTCTTTAGGAAATATACACTGAATTATTACAAGTAGAAAGGCATGAAGGTTCAGAAAATAATAACAATGGCAATAATAATAATAATAATGTGTGAGTGTGCAGACAGGGAGGAAAACAGAGAAGGCAAACAAATAAGTAATTGAAGCAAAATGTTTACTTATTTATCCAAGTGAAGGATATACTTAAGTCCTTTTATTTTTCCTGTACCTCTTCTGTGAGTTCGAAAATAAAATTTAAAAATTTAAGAAATTAATGTACTGGTATATCTATCCAACGGAATATTATTGACCCGTAAAATAAATGAAGTACTAATATATATATAACATGGAGGCCAGGCGCGGTGGCTCACGCCTGTAACCCCAGCCCTTTGGGCGGCTGAGGCGGGCAGATCACGAGGTCAGGAGATCGAGACCACCCTGGCTAACACGATGAAACCCCATCTCTACTAAAAATACAAAAAATTAGCCGGACGTGGTGGCGGGCGCCTGTAGTCCCAGCTACTCCGGAGGCTGAGGCAGGAGAATGGCGTGAACCCGGGAGGCAGAGCTTGCAGTGAGCCGAGATCGCGCCACTGCACTCCAGCCTGGGCGACAGAGTGAGAC
>NW_016803367.1:578673-587304 GCF_001698545.2 Rhinopithecus bieti
AAAAAAAAAAAAAAAGAATGAAAGGTAGAGTTTAAGTTCATTAGACTAAGAGCAGAGAGAAGAGCATCCCAGGAAAACCAAACAGCATTTGCAAAGCCACCGTGGCAGGAGACTAATGATGAATTGAGGACATGTTCAAAAGCCCAGTGAGCATAAAGAGCAAGGGAAGTGGCACAGAATGAGGCTGGAGAAATCAGTGGAAATTATAGTAATGTCTTGCAGTATATATTTTAAAAAATCAAACCTTGGCCAGGTGTGGTGGCTCACGCATGTAATCCCAACACTTTGGGAGGCTAAGGTGGGTGGATCACCTGAGGTCAGGAGTTCGAGATCAGCCTGACCAACATGGAGAAGCCCTGTCTCTACTAAAAATACAAAAATACAAAATTAGCTGGCATGGTGGCGCATGCCTGTAATCCCAGCTACTCAGGAGGCAGGAGAATCACTTGAACCCGGGAGGCAGAGGTGGCAGTCAGCCTAGATCGTGCCATTACACTCCAGCCTGAACAACAAGAGCAAAACTCTGTCCAAACAAATAAAACAAAATAAAATAAAAATAATAAAAATCAAGCCTTAATTATACCGCAGTGGAAAGGCATTGAAGAGTTTTATGTAAAATAATGACATGATGAGATTTGTGTATTTAAAAAAAGCACTCTTCACTCCAGAAAATAGTTTGGAAGTTCCTTTCAAAACTAAAAATGGACTTACCATATGACCCAGCAATTGTGTTATTGATCATTTATCTTAGAAAAAAGCAGACTTGGGCTGGGCGCAGTGGCTCACACCTGTAATCCCAACACTTTGGGAGGCCATGGCAGGAAGACTGGTTGAGCCCAGGAGTTTGAGACCAGCCTGGGCAACATGGCAAGACTCTGTCTCTACAATTTTTTTTTTTAATCAGCAGGGCATGGTGGTGCACACGTGTAGTCCCAGCTACTTAGGAAGCTAAAGTGAGAGGAGCCCTTGAGCCAAGGAGGTCAGGGCTGCAGTGAAACGTGTTCACACCACTGCACTCCAGCCTGGGTGCCACTGCACTCTAGCCTAAGCAACAAGGAGGCCCTGTCTCAAAAAAGAAAAAAAAAAAGCAGACTTATTTTCACACAAGAACTTGTATGTGAATGTTTATAACAACTCTGTTTATAATAGCCAAAAAGTAGAAACTACCCAAGTGTTCTTCAGAGAGAAGCGTTAAATGGTGATATCTCTATACCTGAAATATTATGAAGTAGTAAAAAGGAACAAAATTTTGACACATACAACTTGGATGAAACTCAAGGAAATTGCATTGTGTAAAAGAAAAAAGTCAGTCTCAAAAATGCATATTCCTGATTTCATTTGTGTAACATTCATCAAATAAAATAATTATAAAAATGCAGAATTGATTAGGGGTTGCTAGGAATTAAGGATGGGGGAGGGGATGAGTGGCTATAAAGGGCTAACATGGTAGTCTTGTCATTAGAGTCTTGTAATGGTGATACAGTTAAGTATCTTGATTGTGTGCTACATAAACACACACAAGTGCATGTAAAACTAGTGAAATTTGAATAGGTTCTATGAATTGCACCAATGTGCATTTCTTGGTTTTGATACTGTGCTATAGTTTTGCATGATGTTAAAATCAGGTGACTGGGGGTGGTGGCTCACGCCTACAATCCTAGCACCTTGGGAGGCCAAGGTGGGTGGATTCCCTGAGCTCAGGAGTTTGAGACCAGCCAGGGCAACACGGTGAAACCCCATATCTACTAAAATATGAAAAATTAGCCGGGCATGGCAGTGTGTGCCTGTAGTCGCAGCTACTCAGGAGGCTGAGGCAGGAGAATTGCTAGAACCCAGCAAGTGGAGGTTACAGTGAGCCAAGATCGTGCCACTGCACTCCAGCCTGGGCAACAGATCAAGACTCCATCTCCAGAAAAAAAAAAAAATTGGGGTAAGCTGGGGGAAGGATGCACAAGACTTACCTATACATTTCTTTATAACCTCCTTTGAAGCCATAATTATTTCAAAATAAAAAGTTAAAAAATAAAACACAGCAGTCTGGCTACTAAGTGGAAAATGAATTGAATAGAGGACAAGAAATGTGGAGAAAACTTGGGTGATTATTGCATAAGTCCAGAAAATAAACAAATGATTTTTGGCTAGACTTGGATGGTGGTAGTGGGGATAGAGAAGAATGGACACATCTGAGAATATATAGGTGGTAAAATTTCTGGAATCTGATGATGGATGGGATATAAAAGCCTAAAGAGGGCAAGGCGTAGTGGCTCAAGCCTGTAATCCCAGCAGGCCAAGGCAGTTGGATCACATGGAGGTCAGGAATTCGAGACCAGCCTGGCCAATATGGTGAAATCCCATCTCTACTAAAAACACAAAAATTAGCTGGGTGTGGTGGCGGGCACCTGTAATCCCAGCTACTCGGGATGCTGAGGCAGGAGAATCACTTGAACCTGGGAAGCAGAGGTTGCAGTGAGCCAAGATCATGCCATTGCACTCCAGCCTGGGCAGCAAGAGTGAAACTCTGTCTCAAAAAAAGAAAGGCTAAAGAGAATAAGATCAAAAGTAATTTGAAGTAAAACTTTGTCCCGTATTTCATAATATAGAAAATAAACATGTATTTAGGGCATGACAGCAAATATTTGGGAGTCACCAATTTATGACATAGTATATTCCAGAACCAGAGGTGCTTATTGATAAGAGGTCCCTTACAGAGCTTTGCTAGGCTAAAGTACACATCATTTAATTAATGACACATCATTGTGTCAATAATAAATTTATTGCCTCTCAACTCCAAATTTATCCTTCACTGCCTGCTCTGCAAAAATGGAGCTGGACTCTAAATATTAATATTTTGCTTTTGCCAGCTGGCATGATGTTAAACTTTGTCAGTAGAGGGTGCTAGAGAGACATTATAAGAGTATTATAAGACATTATAAGACATATAAGAGTAAGGGGCTTTTGCTTTCCTTCCTGTTTCAGTTGTTCCTCTGAATGGGTTTCTGCAGCATGCATAGCCTCCTTCCAGGTCCTGCAGTGCTGGCAACATCAGTGCCGGCTTTGCAATGCTGGCAACACCCAGGGCGTTTTCCTTTGGCACTTCCCTCAGAAGGTAGCATCATAGCAGCTTCTCTGGCATCCAGTGAGCCGCAGCTGTGCACTCTCCAATAAGAGCTGTGCACTCTCTTGGCCTGGAGAGGAAGGGGACCTCTTCTTCAGATGCTTTATATTAGTTTTAAGGATAGTGGCTGCTGCTTACATCTGTTTTTCTCAAATACTTTAGCATTCTCTTTACTTCATACTATCCCTTACGTCACTTCATACTAATCCCTTACTACTTCAGTCCCTTGCAATAGTTAATAACCCTTTATTAACTCCATTCAAACTGTGTGCCCCCTGTGTCCTGATTGAATCCCGATTCATACAAACCATCTTCCAAAGTTTGCTGTTGTTATTGCCCTCAAATTTGAGCTTTTGATAGCACTATATTTGTCAACAAAAGCCTCCTGGATATGATTGCCCAATGGCTAGAGGTTGCTAAACTGGCTGCAATTTCAATTATAACATGAAAGGATTCAAACCAATTTACAAAACTTCCAAACATCTAGATTGGATTTGATTTTTATTTCTATTCAATGTAACACAAATCTGTGATTTCAAATATTTTAAAACAGAACTTACAGAAATTTTTTTTTTGAAAAAAAGTATACATGTCAATCGAACCAACTTAGATTAGAGGTTGAGTGCTTAAGCACTCCACCATGAAACCATCAGCAATAAAAACGCGCAAAATTTGAGATGAAAAATATTAAAAGCAGACAATAAAATCAATACTTTAAAATATAAGAAAATCAGAAAGTTCAGTAGATGCCAGGCCAAGGATGACTGATGATAGAAATGAGTACTTCTTTCCATAGCATGTGATACGGTTGATCATTTCTTCCTTTTCTTGATCGCCCTAACACTCCTGTTTTCTTTTTCATTCTTTCGTGATTTCCTTTACAGGCTCCTCTATCTTTGTTAACCTTTTAAACTGTCATCATTTCCTTGCGTCTGTTCTTGGCTCTTAGTTTCCTTTGGTCCTGGATGAGTTTATCCATTCTTAGATAATGTCTCCTTCATATGTGTCTGCAGCCTAGGCCTGTCATCTGACCTCCAGAGTCCTTTATATAGTCTACGTTCTAGCTCAGGGGTCAGCAAACTATCACCTGTGGGCCAAATCCAGCTCATTGCCTGTTTTATTTTGTTTTATTTTATTTTATTTTTTATTTATTTATTTTTTTGAGACAGAGTCTCACTCTGTCACCCAGGCTGGAGTGCAGTGGTGCGATCTCGGCTCACTGCAAACTCCGCCTCCCGGGTTCACGCCATTCTCCTGCCTCAGCCTCCTGAGCAGCTGGGACTACAGGCACCCACCACCATGCCTGGCTAAATTTTTGCATTTTTAGTAGAGACATAGCAGACTCAGGTGTCCAAAACTAAGCTCGTCATCACCCTGCTTCACCAACTATTACCACCATCAAGGTATCCCTGTATTCTATGTCACCTAAAACAAGTCTGGGAGCAAATTCCTGATTTGTCTTTCACCTTCCACATCTAAACAATTACCATGTTGTCAGTTTTTACCACCATTTCTTATGCTTCCTCTCCACTACCCCACTTCAATGTATAAGGCCTTCATCCATCTCTTACCTCATTTTCTCTATAATTTCCTTTTTTAATTTTTTTAAGTTCAGGGATGCAGTTTTGTTATACAGGTAAACCTGTGTCACGTCAAACCTGAGTTTGTTGTACAGATTATTTTATCGCCCAGGCCTTAAGCCTAGTATCCAATAGTTATTATTTCTGATCCTCTCTCTCCTCTCACCCTCCAACCTCTTGGTAGGCCCCAGTGTCTCTTATTCCCATCTATGTGTCTATGTGTTCTCATCATTTAGCTCCCACCCATAAATGAGAACATGTGGTGTTTGGTTTTCTGTTCCTGCATTAGTTTGCTAAGGATAATGGCCTGTGCTCCATCTATGTCCCTGCAAAGGACATGATCTCGTTCTTTTTATGGCCGCATAGTATTCCATGGTGTATATGTACCACATTTTCTTTATCTGGTTTGCCATTGATGGACATTTAGGTTGATTCCATGTCTTTGCTATTGTGAATAGTGCTGCAATGAACATATGTGTGCATGTGTCTGTATGATAGAATGATTTATATTCCTTTGGGTATATATCCAGTAAAGAGATTGCTGGGTCAAATGGTAGTTCTGGGGTTGCAGAGAAAAAGGAATGCTTATACACTGTTGGTCGGACTGTAAATTTGACTTTTTAATAATAGCTGTTCTGACTGGTATGAGATCATATCTCATTGTGGTTTTGATTTTCATTTCTCTAATGGTTAGTGATGTTGAGCTTTTTTTCATATGCTTGTTAGCTACGTTATAATTCCTACCTGGTGTGATTTGAATGTGTCCACTCCAAAATTCAGGTGTCAACAATATGATAGTGTTAGGAGGTGTTGCTTTTTTTTTTTTTTTTTATTGTTGAGAGGGAGTCTTGCTCTGTCACCCAGGCTGGAGTGCAGCAGGGCAATCTCGTCTCACTGCAAGCTCTCCCTCCCAGGTTCACGCCATTCTCCTGCCTCAGCCTCCCAAGTAGCTGGGACCACAGGTGCCCACCACCACACCTGGCTAATTTTTTGTATTTTTTTTGGTAGAGACGGGGTTTCACCGTGTTAGCCAGGATGGTCTCAATCTCCTGACCTCGTGATCCACCCGCCTCGGCCTCCTAAAGTACTGGGATTACAGGCATGAGACGCCCGGCTAATTTTTTTTTATTTTTAGTAGAGACGGGGTTTCACCGTGTTAGCTAGGATGGTCTTGATCTCCTGACCTCGTGATCTGCCCGCCTCAGCATCCCAAAGTTCTGGGATCACAGGTGTGAGCCACCGTGCCTGGCCAGGAGGCGTTGCTTTTAAGAGGTGGTTAGACCATGCGGATTCCTCCTTCATGAACAGGATTAGGTGCCCTTCTAAAGGGGCTTGATGAAGGGAATGTGCCCTTTTTTGCTCTTCCAGCTTCTGCCTTGTAAGGACAGTGTTCCTTCCTTCCGGAGGACACAGTGTTCAAAGCACCATCTTGGAAGTGGAGAGTAGCCCTCACCAAATGCCAGCATCTTAATCTTAAGAGTTCTTATCCTCCAGAACCGTGAGGAATAAATTTCTGTTCTTTAAAAATTACCCAGTCTTTGATGTTCTGTTATAGCAGCACAAATAGACTAAGATACTAATGTTTTATGCCTCTGTAATCCATCTTTCACCNGGCTAATTTTTTTTTATTTTAGTAGAGACGGGGTTTCACCGTGTTAGCTAGGATGGTCTTGATCTCCTGACCTCGTGATCTGCCCGCCTCAGCATCCCAAAGTTCTGGGATCACAGGTGTGAGCCACCGTGCCTGGCCAGGAGGCGTTGCTTTTAAGAGGTGGTTAGACCATGCGGATTCCTCCTTCATGAACAGGATTAGGTGCCCTTCTAAAGGGGCTTGATGAAGGGAATGTGCCCTTTTTTGCTCTTCCAGCTTCTGCCTTGTAAGGACAGTGTTCCTTCCTTCCGGAGGACACAGTGTTCAAAGCACCATCTTGGAAGTGGAGAGTAGCCCTCACCAAATGCCAGCATCTTAATCTTAAGAGTTCTTATCCTCCAGAACCGTGAGGAATAAATTTCTGTTCTTTAAAATTACCCAGTCTTTGATGTTCTGTTATAGCAGCACAAATAGACTAAAATACTAATGTTTTATGCCTCTGTAATCCATCTTTCACCTAGGAGCCAGAATGATCTTTCTAAAAGTCAGACCTAAACATGTCACTCACCTGCTTGAACTCTTCAATGTTTATCCATTGCTTTCAGGATAAAATAAAAAATTCTTGGTGTGGCATGCAGTGCCCTTCAGAGGTCTGGCCTCTTGTCTACTTCCTCAAAATCAGCTCCTGCCACTTCTCAAAGGGTACCTTATGCTCCAGCCAGTTCTAACTACTTACAGTCTCCAAAAGATTCATACGTTTTCACCTTTCTTGTCCTTTGGAAACTCTGTTCCCTCTGATTACAAGACTCCATTTGCCCTTGCAATCTGTTTTATTTTCTACATGTTCTCACCTCAACCATTTTATGGTAAAATACATGTAACATAAAATTTACCATTTTAGCCACCAAGTACAATTTAGTGGCATTAATTACATTCACATTGTTGTGTAACTATTACCACTGTCCATCTCCAGAAAATTGTCAATATCCCAAACTGAAATACTGTACTCATTAAGCAATAACTCCTCATTACCTAACCTTTACCCTCAACCCCTGGAAACAACTCCTATACGTATTTTTTTTTTTTTTTTTTTTTTTTTTTTTGAGACAGAGTCTCTCTCTCTGTTGTCCAGGCTGGAATGCAGTGGCACAATCTTGGCTCACCGCAACCTCTGCCTCCCGGGTTCAAGCAATTCTCTGCCTCAGCCTCCTGAGTAGCTAGGATTACAGGCACCTGCCACCATGCCTGGCTTTTTTGTGTTTTTAGTAGAGACGGGGTTTCACAATCTTGGCCAGGCTGGTCTTGAACTCCTGACCTCGTGATCCACTCGCCTCGGCCTCCCAAAGTGCTGGGATTATAGGCGTGAGCCACCACACCCAGCCTCCTATATGTTCTTCTTAAGGCTCTCCTGAAAACATCATCAGCTACCTGCCTCCCTAGCTGAGTTGAGGGTTTCTCTCCTCTGCTGACACGGTAGTCTATTGCAGTGCTTGGCATTTTGCATTGTTCATGTTACCTTAAACCTCTACTTCCTCCACCAAACTGTGAAATTCTTAAGGACAGGAACCATTGTCTCAATCTCTGCATATCTTTGGGTGACAATGTTTTACACCAAATGGCTGATAAATGCAAGTCATCAAATCTGCTCATTGCTTTTGAATCATCTAGGGAGCCTTTAAAAACAGACGTCTAGAGATTCTGACTTGAGTAAATCTGCGGAGGGACTTAGGAATCTGAAATTTTGGAATGCTCTCCAGGTAATTCTGATTATGTGCAAGCAAGCCATCAAGATTTGGAAGTAAAGTCGATCTAAAAGACTATGCCCAAGTAAGATGGTCTTTTTATTCTTGATGAATCATGAAAAAGAAGCCAATTCATTTCTCTTGATTTTCATACTATTTCTGAGTCTCTAGCTTTAGGGAATTACAATAAAGAACTCAAAATCTCTTAGCAATGATTTTTCTGAGCCATTCTCCTTGCACTAAGAGTTATAAAATGAAAACATGTCATTTCCATATTTTTTTGGAGCGGGGACAGGGTCTTGCTTGCTCTGTTACCCAGGATGAAGTGTAGTGGTGTAACCATGGCTCACTGCAACCTTTAACTCCTGGGTTTAAGGGATCTTCTTGGGGCCGGGCGCGGTGGCTCGCCTGTAATCCCAGCACTCTGGGAGGCCGAGATGGGTGGATCACGAGGTCAGGAGATCAAGACCATCCTGGCTAACATGGTGAAACCCCGTCTCTACTAAAAATACAAAAAACTAGCCGGGCGACCTGGCGGGCGCCTGTAGTCCCAGCTACTCGGGAGGCTGAGGCAGGAGAATGGCGTGAACCCGGGAGGCGGAG
>NW_016803367.1:589050-600075 GCF_001698545.2 Rhinopithecus bieti
AAAAAAAAAAAAAAAAAAAAAAAAAAAAAAGGGATCTTCTTGCCTCAGCTTCCTGACTAGTTGGGACTACAGGCCCATGCCACCATGCCTGGCTAATTTTTAAAAATTATTTTGTAGAGAAGGGTCTAGCTTTGTTGCCCAGGCTCGTCTCAAATTCCTGGGCTAAATTGATCCTCCTGCCTCAACCTCCCAAAGTGTTGGGATTTACAGGCCTGAGCCACCACGCCTGGCCTTCATTTCTTTGTTGACTTACCAAAGAGCTTTCAAATTTTCCTCCAACAACCCTATAAGGTAGACTATCAGATCCAATCTGCTTTTTTATGTTTATGTTTACTTACTTATTTTTTTGAGACGGAGTCTTGCTCTGTCTCCCAGGCTGGAGTGCAGCGGCGCCATCTTGGCTCACTGCAAGCTCCGCCTCCCGGGTTCACGCCATTCTCCTGCCTCAGCCACCCAAGTAGCTGGGACGATAGGCGCCCGCCACCACACCCGGCTAATTAATTTTTTGTCTTTTTAGCCATGTTAGCCAGGATGGTCTGGATCTCCTGACCTCGTGATCCGCCCGCCTTTGCCTCCCAAAGTGCTGGGATTACAGGCGTAAACCACCGCACCCGGCCCCCAATCTGCTATTATATTACCATTTGCTTCGGCTTTATTACTCTTACCAAAGCCCTGCCATCCCAGTCGTTCCAGGGCCACTTGAAGTCTGTTTATTCATACATCAGTAAATATTTTCTCGAACACTTACTATGTGTTAGTCATCATTAGGTACCAGAGGATACAGCAGCGAGCCAGTCAAAATTCCTGCCTGCATGGAGGTTACATTCTAGTTAGCAGGAACCTTCTCCTCAGAGTGCTTCCTGTAAGAATATTTTCCCTAGCCTGTCCTAGTCTGACTCTTTTAATCAGGAATTCCATCATTCCAGACCACTCTGATTAGATAAAGGGTTACATTTGCCCCGGACCACACTATGTGGCGCTTGTCTGGTATGCAACTGTTGAGGCTGTACATTGGCTTCATGTTTACATCTGTTCTGTGACACTGTGCAGCTGAATGAGTTGGGTGTCAGTCTCTGGAAGGACGAGACTCCAGTCTGTAGCTATTTCTATGTCCTCCCACGCTTCATGAGTGCTTTTTGGTGATTCTTACATCAAAATAAGCCCAGTGGATAACCAGAAAACCTAGCAAAAAAACAAACAAACAAACAAAAAAACAGAAAAAACAATTTCGTAGAAGTACGTTAAACAATGTCAGAGCTAGAAGAAACCTTCGAGATGTAGCCCCACTGCCTTTTATAGACCAGAAAACAGACCCAGAGAGGTTACCCAAGTCGCCTCCGGTCACACAGCCCAACTGAAGAATGTGGACGGGTGATTACATCTAATTTACAATCACACTGGGGGTGTTCCTCCTAAAATTTAATGTCTAAATGAGATTCAGCCGCGTCACTGCTTCAACACCCCCCCCCAACACACACACCGTCCTTTCTGATATTCATTCTACGTCGCTTTTTCTTGAAGAGTCAAGTCGTTAAAATACCAAGTGGAGGCATTCCACAAACAGGTGTCCACACCACGGCCACGCGGACACGGAGTCGGGGAATCTGGATCCCCACATGCCCGCCGAGAACTCTCCAGCTCCGGCTTACAAAGTTTCCTCGCATGGTACGTTCATCTTTGCGATCCCTGGCTGCGAGGCCGAGATGCCTGCTGCTGTGGCCTCCGATGAAGTTCGGAGATGCCCTTTCCTTGCGAAAGCTGGGCCCGGTCGCGTCGGCCGCGGGGTCTGGCGTCCTCGGGCCTGGTGGGCTGCAAGGGAGCGTCGGGCGCGGGGCGGGGTGGGGCGGCCCCTAGGCGCGCGCTGCCCGCCCGGGCTGCAAGAGCCGCGGGCCCGCGGAGCCCCGGCGCGGAGCGAGAGGCGCGCGCGGCGTGGGGGCTGGGCCGAGGCGGAGCGCGAGGCGGCGGCGGGTGGCGGGAGCGCAGCGGGCGAGCAAGCGGCCCCCGCCCCGAAGCCCGTCCGCGCGGGGCTGGGAGCTCAGGCGGGGAAGCCGCGGGGCCGCGCCACGTCCTCGGGCCCGCCCCAGAGCGGGTTTGGCAGGCGGCTCCAGTCGGGGGCTTTTGTGTCTGCGACTGGGAGCGGCGAGAGAGGCAGACCTCCTCCTCAGAGGGCGCTGTGAGTTGCCGCCCAGGGCCGGGCCGCCAGCCTCTTGCCCTCCCCTGTCAGCGGCTCCTGAGGCGGCGGCGGCGGCGCAAGAAGAAGGAGTTGGGAGGAGCGCGGTGGCGGCGGCGCACTCGCCACTCAGGGCACATGCCGGCCCCGGGTGGGGGCCGCCCCCCAGGCCGCGCTTCCCGGCCACCGCCGCTGAGCCCCGCCGGTGCCCGCACGCCGCCCCGCCGCCCCGAGGCCTCGTCCTCCTCCCAAACTTTGCAAAGTCGGCCCGCGTCCCCACCGCCTTCGGCCGTGCCTCGGCTCCGAGGCTCGCCTCGCAGCCGCAGCGGCCCCGCGAGGAGGAGGAGCCACCGCCGCAGCATCAAAGAGACCGAATTCCCGCGGCCTGGGGGGGAGTCATGCTTTGCGGTCTGTAATGTCAGCAGAACAGGAGAAGGATCCCATTTCGCTGAAGAGAGTTCGAGGTAACCGAGAAGGGTGCCGGATTGGGGGAACCGGGGTGAGTGAGGTGCGCGGGGCCCCGTGCCCGGCCGCCGGGAGGCCATGGGGCTCTGTCCGGGCCTAACTCCGCGCAGCCCGCGTCCCGCCCGCGCCCCGGGGCCGAGGCTGCGATCCGAGCGCGCGGCCCGGGCCCCCGCTGTCCCCCGAGACACCCGCGCGGATCCCTCGCCTCCCGACTTTGTGTTCGGAGGCATTTGGAGCCGAACGCAGCATCCCTTCTTACCCCCTCCTCGCCCACCTCTCCTCGTTCTCAAGACACAGCACAATAGGCACCTCAAAGGGTGAAAAACAGACACCCCTGGCAGAGACCTCGAACGATGCCCACCCCCTCAAAAAAGTAAGTTGGAGTGCACAAGAGTTGACGCTCTTGAAGAAGGGCTCCTGGGCGTTCACGTCTCTCCTGGCCCCCTTCTTACCCCCCCGCGGCAAAGGCAACAGATATTCAGTTTATTTTCCTTAGGTTTAAGAGGAGAAGCTACAAATTCAGAAGGCATTTTCTCTATTGGTTTATGGATAAGAAATTATCTAAAATCAGTGTTATGCGTGATTGATTTTCATCTTTCTTGCACACTGTTTAGGAATTTTCCTGTCGTCTTACTACTGTTTAAGAAAAATCAGAGGGAACCCTGTGTCAAACAAAAGATACTGCATATAAGTTCACGAAAGTCAAATGCCACCCGGAAATTGGGGGATGCCTTTTAGCTCTTAATAGGGTTAAGACTGAAAGTTCTAGAATTGGAGTAATATTGTTCATTAAGCAAATATTTATTGAACATCTACTATGTGCTAGACCTGTTCTTGTTACTGGGATACAGCAGTGAACAAAGCAGATAGACGATCTTCATCCAGAAGGAGTTCACCCTCTTGTGGGGTAAACAAATGATAAACAGTAGATACAGAATGCCAAATCGTAGGTGATATGGTGGACTACAAAAGAGGAAAAGAGGAGAGGAAATATGTGTGGGGGTGGGAAGTATGGATTGTATGTAAGGTGATCATGAAAGGGCTCACCTGGAAGATGATGTTTGAGCAAAGACCTAAAGGAAGTGATAGAGCAGGGCCATATGGATTCACGTGGGAAGAGCAGTCTCAGAAAAGCAACAGCAAATGCAAAGCCCCTGTGTCTGGAATATGCCCAGTATATGCAATCAACAGCAAAGAAGCTATTGTAACTGCAGCAAAGTGAGTAAGGAAAGAGTCCTGTGACAGGGGCTGAGGGGTAGGATCAAGAATTATTTGATTCTTGAAAAGTGAGCAAAGATGACAGATACCATTAAGAGTACATTTTGTGCATTTTTAAATTATAGCATTTTAATTGTAAAATTACAGTCGTTCAGTAGTCTTAATGCTGTGGGCTGTAGGATGATTGTGTATTAGAGGGCCTGGTGTGCCATTTAAAAGACTGGCTTTTACTCTGAGAAAAGGTCTGCAGAGTTTTGAGCATAAGAGTGAGTGATCTGACATTTTAAACAGGGCATCGTAACCTGCTGTGCGGAGAACAGACTGTAGAGAAAAGGCTGAAGCAGGGGAGACTAGTAGGGAGGCGATTGCAGTAGTCATCCAAACAGGGTAAACAGGGTAAAGTGCCTTATAAATCAGTAAGTAATAAGGTAAGTTTCGGCTGACTTAAGTGATGTAGAGATGAAGGACCACAGTCGCTCATTTTTGTTTTTGTTCAGTGTGACCAGAAATTAAACAAGTATAGAACTAGCTTGTGACACACAATCCAAAAGACATCCACTCAAGAGTATTTTGGTAGAAAATGATTTTCTTAGCCATTTAAGAGAAAACATAATTTAGAGAAGAGTATTGTTTTTAAAGGCTTAATATCAGCACAACCTTTGATTTGGTGAAATATTTTGTCTTTTCTGTTTGTGGTTGTGAGTTGCCAAAGCCTTTAAGGAATAGACCTTCCTGAGATACAATTATTCCCCTGATATTTTTGCTGTATAATTTTGCCTACTATTATAAATTGTTTTGGGGTTAAAGGAAAAGAAAGAGGTGTCAAGTTTATACCTTTGAACTGAATTATCAGTCCTAATCAAATGTAATTCTAAATAAAATGGATGAGTGTTTTATTGGGGGCAAGAACACAGATATATCTTCATTTTGTTCCAACTGCTGTTAAGTTCTACGGCTTAGCTATTGGGATTGGCTCCGGTGTCAGCTCAAGAATATTCTGAGAGTTAAGTACCAGAATAAAAGACAAAACACTTTTTAAAATAAAAAGTCAATATTTTCATGTTATGGGGAGGATTTCCTTAATGTCATTTTGTAATCATTAGAACATTCATTTAAAAAATATTTTTGGATTGTTTTATAATGAGCTCTTCCGAAGCACAATTCTGATGAACTTCATTGCCCTGGAACTTTTTGTTAATATAATTTATATCATCAGACTGCATGCAGGATGTGATGTTTGCAGGGCATAAACTCTGGAACAGTGCTTTTCAAACTTTTCCATATGCTGATGTAATAGAGACAGACCTTTTTAATGGTTATGTATTTATTTTACATGTATTAAAACAAAAAAGTCACCAAATACCTTGCTTAGGATAAGGCTAAGATACCTATGTGTATAAATACACACATATAGCACTTAAATGAATTATTAATAAAGTAATATTATAGGTAGAACCCAGATATGGCAAAATTAAAACATGAATGACTGAGGACTTTACAGTAGCATGCTCTGCAGACTAAAAGCATCATAATCATTTGTGATGCTTATTAAAACATAGATTCGTGGATCTACAGAATCAGGACTTCTGGGATCCACAGAGTCGGGACTTCATCTTTAACAAGATCCCCAGGTGCTCCTTATGCATACTGAAGTTTGAGAACTGCTACTAATAGACCTAGATCACAGAGGTGTGAGTAGACCAGAAGCAGCTGGCTGTGGTCTTCCAAACTGTCCTTATATTTTAACATTAGATTTAGAATTACTCTTTAGTGACGTGGTATCTTACTTCTATTTTCTACCAATTCTTAATACTCCACCCCAAACCTTCAGCTTTTGATTATAAGACAGATCTGTGAGGACAGGTACTACGTCTTGATTGTCTTATTTGCCTTGCCCATAGTAAATGTCAAATGAATGAATGAGTGAATACATGAATTATGCTGCTTTCTGATAGTCCATTGCCCTTCATACTGCTTTTACTTGCCCTTTTCCCTTAGAATATCAACTGTCATGGTTATTTTAACCAACACTCCCATTCTCCAGTATTCCTAGAACTCTTTTAGGCATTGATCTGATGGCCATATTCATTCATGTATTCAACAAATATTTATTGAACAATCACAGTGCCATATAGTAGAAATACACTGATTAAGATATGATACCTGGCTGGGCGCGGTGGCTCACGCTTGTAATCCCAGCACCTTGGAAGGCTGAGGCAGGTGGATTACTTGAGTTCAGGAGTTTAAGACCAGCCTGGGCAACAACCTGTCTCTACTAAAAATACAAAAAATTAGCTGGGCATGGTGGCATGTGCCTGTGGTCTTAGCTACTTGGGAGGCTGAGGTGGGAGAATCACCTGAGCCTAGGGAGGTTGAGGCTGCAGTGAGCTGAGATCGCACGACTGCACTCCTGCCTGGGCAATTGGAGTGAGACCTTATCTCAAAAAAAAAAAAAAAAAAGATACGACACCTGTCTTCAAGAAATTGTTAAGTCTAGTACAGAACAGTGACAAATAAATAGCTACAAATAGCATGGTAAGGGCTGTGATTATAGGAATTAAAAGAGCACATCTTTTTGGGAATCAAGGAGGGAGAAGAGTTCTAAGAAGCAGTCTTAAGTGATGTACAAAAAACATCAGAGGAGATAAAAATGTGAGAAAGGGTCTAGGAGGTCTCTTGTGATTTTGAGAAGGCAGTTTTAGGAGGAGACCACATTTCAAAGTGTTGAACATTAACGTGGGGCCAGGTATGGTGGCTCATGCCTGTAATCCCAACACTTTGGAAGGCTGAGGCATAGAGCATCGCTTCAGCCCAGGAGTTTGACACCAGTCTGGGCAACATACGGAGAACCCATCTCTACAAAACATTTAAAAATTAACGGTGGTATGCACCTGTAGTCCCAGCTACTCAGGAGGCTGAGGTAGGAGGATCCCTTGAGCCCAGGAGGTCGAGGCTGCAGTGAGCCATGTTCACACCAATGCACTCCAGCCTAGGTGACAGAGCAAGACCCTGTCTCAAAACAAAAACAAAAAATGTGGTAAAAGATTAAACGATGAAGATGTGGCTTAAAACTTAAAATAATCTTGGTGGTAGACAGAAAGACATAGCAAATATCTTAAAAAGAGAGTCAAGAGAAAATATTAGTCTTTTTTTTCTTCATTGGAAAAAGACTTAAACATATTTGAAAATTTGCAGAAGAACCCAATGTAGAAGGAGAGGGGAATAACTGGAAAGGCACCAGAGAGAGAGAGAGAGGATAATTCATTTATTAATAAAGCATTCAATACATGTTTTAAAAATATAGACCATATGCTATACAGTCATTATTCCAGTAGCTGGAGATGAGACAGACAAGGTTTCTATTCTCATAAATCAGGTCTTTGCAGCTAAGGGAACAGGATTAGCATCAAGTATACACGTGGAAGTTTAGTCCTGGAGAAAAAGAGAATGGAGAAAAAAAAATTTAGAGATGACGAAGGAAGTTGAGGGCATTTATTTCAGTGCTTTTAACCAGAGGTAGAAATAACGTAGAAGGGATAAGGATGTATTTTAGAATGGAATAGTACAGAAATGTCATAAAAGTTACTAAAAATGGACTTTACAAGAAAATATAGACTGTCTCGATGGGATTAATACAGAGGATTTGGATTAAGATTGGAGAAGGAGCATAATTTATGCAGTCACAAATTGGGGGTTGGGGAAGAGCCTGTGAGAGAAAGTCTGAAGGAAAGGTTTTTTATTTTGTTTTTAAAATTGGTCCATATAAGAGCTAGGCAGATTATCAGGAAAGTGAGTTTGGTTTTAGACACATTGAATGAGTATCCTCCTGGGATATTCCAGTGTATACAATGGATATATTTGGTTTGGAACTGGGTTGAGTAGTCCGACCCAGAAGTAGAGATCTGGAAGTCATCAGTAAACAGGTGAATACTAATTAATGCCTTGGGAGTATATGAGCTCACACAAGAGAGAGTGAGCAGTAAAAAGAGAACAGCATTGAGACCATCAACTTTGGAAACACTAACATTTGGGAGACAAGGCGGGGAAAAAGACCCTGAAAAGCAGAATGTGAAGGAGTAGTCAGAGAGGTAGGAGAAAAACCGTGAGAGAGTGGTGTTACAGATGATGGAGGAGGAATGGATTAATGAGGGGTAGATAAATGAATTTTGTTTTTAATGTGTGGAATAAAATGTTTCTATCCATGAGATGTCCATGATGCTTTTCTCCCATATTCCCCTCTTGGGGAACATGGCCATCTTTATCCATCCCCTACTCCCATGCAACACTGTCCCAAGTCCTAGAATTTCTGTCTCCTTAATTTTTTTGTTTTGTTTGTTTGTTTTTTGAGATGGAGTCTTGCTCTGTAGCCCAGGCTGGAGTGCAATGGCGTGATCTTGGCTCACTGCAACCTCTGCCTCCCAGGTTCAAGTGATTCTCCTGCCTCAGCCTCCTGAGTAGCTGGGATTATAGGCACATGCCACCACGCCCAGCTAATTTTTGTATTTTTAGTAGGGGGGGAATTCACCATGTTGGCCAGGCTGGTCTCGAACTCCTGACCTCAGGTGATCCGCTCACCTTGGCCTCCCAAAGTGCTGGGATTACAGGTGTGAGCCACCGCGCCTGGCCTCGCCCTAATGTTTTGAACCCATTGACTTATTGACCTTTCCACAGCCGCTTCTTTATTTTAGGTTTTGCTTTTCCCTTTGATTATTTCAGTAACCCTCTCATTGGTTTCATGGCTTCCCCCTTAGTCCCTCTTAATCCATTTCCACATTGCCACTGATTGTGATGAATAGCTTACCAAGTACTTTTCTGAGTGTTTTAAATGGATCTTCTTGCTTAATCCTCTCAGTAAATCTGTGAATTAGATGTTATTATTATTGTTGGTTTACAGTTGAGGAATTGACATTCAGAGAGGTTAAGTAGTATGTGCTTAAGTAACATATATAAGTTTATCCAGTAAATAAGCAGCAAAGCCACAACTCAAAATCTAGGGCCCAAGTTCTTAGCTACTATGCTACATTGCCATAGTGGTCCCCAAACACAATTGAGCCACGTTACTCTCTTTTGTAGAATTATTCAGTGGTTTCCTATTACCTTTCGAGTAAAAATCAAACTTTCTTATGTTGGCTCTTTTTGATTTGGCCCAGGTCTACCACTTAAGTCCTCTATTCTTCACACTCCATGAAGTGCTTTCCCTATTTCTTATGCTCCAGTCCTACAGTATTCACACTTCCTCTCTAAATGTTGTCGTGGTCTCTCTTGCTTTTAAAACTTCCTTTGCATATTCTATCCCTCCTGCTAAAACTGCCCGCTTGTTCTCCCACCTTTGGGCGATACTCATCCTCAAAGTTTCAGCTCAGTTGAAATCTCCCAGGATGTTTTCCTGAGCTCCCCACTCAGCCAAGATTAGGTGGGAGTTCCTTGTGTTCCCTCAGTATCCTGTGCTCATCTCTATCATAGTGTTTATCACATTAAATTTAAGAGTTTCAAAAGAAAAAGGTTGTTTCCTATAGGTTATAAGATCCTTACAGGGAGAAATTATTACTTTTATTTATTTTATACTTCCACAAGTTCAACAAATGTTTCTGGAATCCAATTTGATGAACATTAATGAAGAGGTTTCAGTAGCTTCAAGCCGTTAGTCTTCCTGGTTTGCTTTTCCCAGGTGTGTAGAGAAGTTACCTCCTGGGAAGATTATACAGTTTTGTCTTCTGACATTCTTGTTTTAAGCAACCCAAGAGGTCTGAGTCATCTTTAACATCAAAATTAGCCTTAAAGTATGGTCAAGAATGATTTCAGATCTCCTTTTTTACTCCTAATCTCTATAGATGTGCCAACTGCAATAATGAGAAACAGTACAGCATTGTAACTGTGAGCCTGACTGCCAAGGTTTTTATCCCAGCTCTGCCATTTATTAGCTGTATAGTCCTTGGCAAGTTACTTAACATCCCTGCATCAGTTTCCTCAGCTGCAAAATGAGAACAATAATGGTACTTATCTCATGGAGTTGCTTGAAGGATTAAATTGGTTAATATATATAAACCACTTAGAACATTGTCTTCTGCATTCTAAGTTATCTGTCTGCTATTAACATCAGAAATAGGTCTAAAATACGCATTCTGTTTAAGTAATGTGATCAGCATTCACTTTTAGGTATATTTAATCAGTCAATCAATAAATGTAAATAACCTACAGCAGATTCTTATTTTGTTTAGGAGTGGGTGTGAAGAGAACAGAAATGTTTTCTTCCTACAGAAAGAAAACAACAAAAAAATTTTTTTTAAGCAGAAAACTCTGAGGTTTCACCATTTTGTTGGAAAAGACAAATAGAAACTGTTTATTGAATAATATTCATGAATATCTGCAGCTTTGTTCCCCATGATTTCTGAGTTGTTTTGGCTAAAAATTTGCCTGACTTTGTTCATGAAAGAAGTTCATTATCAGAGGTATTATTGTATAGCTATCTTCACATGTGAATACCATCCACCTATTCTCCTAAGCTTTACCTTTCTAAGCAACCTTAAACCCCATGGACCTCAGTAACACAAAGAGGTAAGTGGGAGACCAGTGGGAATTTGAAGACTTGTTTTGCGGAGGGAAATGTTAGATTCTTAAATATAAAATTATTACCATAAAACTCAATGTTCAAAAAAGAATTTTAGGTGGTTTTGCTCACAGATTGCTTGAAAATGAAAAATGTATTTAAATGATTTCAAGCATCAGGAGTTTTGCTGTATATTAAGTATGAGCAATTATTTGATTCTTGAAAAGTGAGCAAAAATGATAGATACCGTTAAGAGTACGTTTTGTTCATTTTTAAATTACAGCATTTTAATTGTAAAATTACAGTTGTTCAGTAGTCTTAAGAATGCTGTGGGCTGGGCCAGGCACAGTGGCTCACGCCTGTAATCGCAGCACTTTGGAGGCCGAGGCGGGCAGATCACGAGGTCAGAAGATCGAGACCATCCTGGCTAACACAGTGAAACCTCGTCTCTACTAAAAATACAAAAAATTAGCCGGATATGGTGGTGGGCGCTTGTAGTCCCAGCTACTCAGGAGGCTGAGGCAGGAGAATGGTGTGAACCCGGGAGGCGGAGCTTGCAGTGAGCCAAAATTGTGCCACTTCACTCCAGCCTGGGCGATAGAGCAAGACTCCATCTCAAAAAAAA
>NW_016803367.1:600472-609260 GCF_001698545.2 Rhinopithecus bieti
CCCACCTATTCACCCTCAGGCGTGGTGAAAAGAGTAATACAAAAAAAAAAAAAAAAAAAAAAAAAAAAAAAAAAAAAAAAAAAAAAAAGAATTACCTTTTTCTATTTATACTTTTGTTAAAATGAAACATTCATGACATGTTAGGGAAGATAGGACTTTGAAGTTTGGCGCCTTCGTTTATTTATATAACCACTTTATTATTTGACTTCTAAGACCATTGCTAATTCTTTTTCTATGTCAGACTCATCACCATCTCAAGGTTTTCAGATTCAAGGGCATCACATTTCTCTGTTCAATATGTGGGTATATGGTGTTATAGAAAAACTGCATGCAAATTATTCATCTGCAGTCATCAGTTCATTTTATATGGACTACTGAATAATTATAAATTGGTAATAGGTTTATTCAAACCATTAGATTTGAAAAAAATGAACTTGAGGAGAGCACTGGCTCTTACTGTCAATTCTTTATTTACCATCTTCCCAAATGGGATTATGACATCAAATTAAAATTAAAATATAGAAGTTCTTTTAATTTGAACCAGAAGTTTCCATTTTTTCTTTCTATGAGTCACTGAGGAAGACTTACTTAGTCTTAGAGGTAGATAAGCCTAGTTTTACTCAATTAACCAAAGAAGAAATAGATAAATTGGACTTCATCAAAATTTTAAAATTGTGAGTGTCAAGGGATACTGTCAGTAAAAATAGACAACCCACACGATGGAAGAAAATGTTTGCAAATCTTGTAGCTAAGAGTTTAGTATCCAGAATATATAAATAATTTTTACAATTCAGCAACAAAATACAACCTAAGAAATGAATGACCAAAGGGTTTGAATAGACATTTCTCCAAAGAAAAGATATCAATGGTCCGTAAGTACATAAAAAGATGCTTGGCATCATTAGTCATTATGGAAATGCAAATCAAAACCACAATGAGATATCACTTTATATTCATTCACTAGGAGGCTGTATTAAAACAAAAACAGAAAAATGTTGGTGAGGATGTAAACTGTAACCCTCATACTTTGCAGATGAAAATATAAAATGGTGCAGCCGCTGTGGAAAACAGTTTGGCAGTTTCTCAGAGTTAAACATAAAATTGCTATATGACCCAGTGATTCCACCTCTAGATAGATACTCAAGAGGATTGAAAACATGCTCACACAAAAACTTGTGGGAAAAAAAAAAAAAAACTTGTGCAAGAATGTTTATAGAGGTATTATTCATAGTAGCCCCAAAAGTGGAAATAACTGAAATGTCCATCAGCTAGTGAATGAATAAACAAAATGTGGTATATTTATATATTGGAATGTTAATCAGCCATAAAATGGAGTGAAATACTGATACATGCTACAACATAGATGAACCTTGAAAATGTTATACTAAATGAAAGAAGCTGTATACAAAAAGCTACATATTGTATGATTCCATTTATATGAAATGTCCAGAATAGGCATATTCATAGATAGAAAGTAGATTAAGGTTCAAGTAGGTGGATCACTTGAGGTCAGGCGTTTGAGACCAGCCTGGCCAACATGGTGGAACCCGGTCTCTACTACAAATACAAAAATTCGCCAGGCGTGGTGTCAGCCACCTGTAATCCCAGCTGCTCGGGAGGCTGAGACAGGGAAATTGCTGAAACCTGAACCTTGGAGGCAGAGGAGGTTGCAGTGAGCCAAGATTGTGCCACAGCACTCCTGCATGGGTGATAGAATGAGACTCTGTCTCAAAAAAAAAAAAAAAAAAAAAGTGGATTAGTAATTGTCAGGGGGTGGGGGAATGAGGAGTGACTGTTGATGGGATAGGGTTTCTTTTGGGGATGATAATGTTCAGGAGTTAGATGGTGATGATCGTTACATAACCAGGTAAATAAAAGTCACTGACTGTACACTTAAAACAAAAATCTAGTTTTAGATTTCATTGCTTCTTTTGATCAGTGGTGTGACTGTTCTACGTTTATTTTTCTTAACTTTTTAAAAATTGAGAATGACTTGCTTTATGAACTCAAAAGTATCTGAGACAGATCTCAATGAATTTAGAAAGTTTATTTTGCCAAGGTTAAGGATGCACCCATGACACAGCCTCAGGGGTTCCTGTGCCCAAGGTGGTTGGGATATAGCTTGCTTTTATACATGTTAGGTACACATGAGACATCAACTAATATTGATACATTGGCTTGGTCCAAAAGAAGCGGCGGGGTGAGGGGTAGGCAGGTGTCCAGGTCATAGGCAGATAAGAGACAAAAGTTTGCATTCTTTTGAGTCCTTGATCAGCCTTTCACTGAATACACGATTTAGTCTGACTCAGTGAATCTCCATTTTTTACATAAACAACAGGGCAGAGAAACCGATCAGATAGGCATTTGTCTCAGGTTAGCAGAGGGATGAGTGTCTGTCCTGCACGTTTGAAGATAAGCTATCAGTTTACACTGGCAGGGTGAAATTCAACAGAACTCTTCCTTATGGGCAAATTGTGAGGGAGGTACGTAGTTGGTTTTTTTTTTTTTTTTAAACTTTGTTGCTGTCTTATTTAGGAATAGAATGGGAGGCAAATTTGCCTAGCTACATAGTTCTCAGCTTGACCTTTCCCTTGGCTTAGTGATTTTGGGGTCCTGAGATTTATTTTACTTTCACACCTACCTCATAGGTTTATGAAGATTAAGGAAAAGAACATGGATGTCATATCTAACAGGCTTCTAAGTTAAGATGATGGAACAAGGCTGCTTTACAGAATCTTTTCCTCACTTTTCTCTCTCTTTTTTTTTTTTTTTTTTGAGAAGGAATCTTGCTTTGTCGCCCAGGCTGGAGTGCAGTGGCACAATCTCAGTGGATCACTGCAACCTCCTCCTCCTCCTGGGTTCAAGTGATTCTTCTGTCTCAGCCTTCCAAGTAGCTGGGATTACAGGCGCCCGCCACCACACCCGGCTAATTTTTGCATTTTTAGTAGAGACAGGGTTTCACCATGTTGGCCAGGCTGGTCTCAAATTCCTGACCTCAGGTGATCTGCCCGCCTCAGCCTCCCAAAGTGCTGGGATTACAGGCATGAGCCACCACACCCGCCGTTTTTCTTTTTTAAATTAACCTTAACAGCTTTATTGATGTTAATAGTAATGATAGTTTCTGGCTGATCGGACTTGAAATGTAAATCAACTAGGATTTGGTCAGGAAACAGAAACCACATCAGTTATTTTTAACAAAGAATTTAATATAAAGTATTGTTAACAGAGATTTAAGTAATAAAAATAAGATGCCAAAGTTTTCACAGAGATAGCAACTGGGGGAACTAGCTGCCATTCCTAAGGCTATGGAACAAAGGAATGAGGCTGAAATTATTAAATTGTACAAACTCAGAGGAGGGGCCCTGTGGAGTGTAAACTCAAATCTCTGAGAAAGGAATACTGTTTAAGCTGGTATTAATACCTCTGGACTTGGAAGAGCAGCCCTGTAGGCCTGGGACCCAGACACCCGGTGCACGTGTCTCTGAGGAGCACAGAAGTCTGTTTCTGCAAGTGTTGGAAATGCTACAAACTAGATTTACTGCAACTGCTATGACTGAAACAAACTGCCAGTGCAGGGGAGGAGACATCAGGCCAGGGGTGCCATGGAGAGGAACAGAAGGAGCATATTCATTTTTCTCCTCCAGCCTTCCAGTCTCCCTCTAGCACACCCTATTGGCGTAGCCTGGTAGAGATGAAGCAGAGAGTATAGAATGATGTGAACAGGGTGATTGATTTTTTTCTTTGTATTTGTGTGCATTGCTTATATTTCTTTATAATGAGCATGTCTATTTCCTACAAAAAAAAAATAGTGATTTTTTAAAAAGTAGTAACTACAGTATTTGTCATAAAGCTTAAAAAGCAAAGTAGTGTAGCCTAGGGGAGAGAATTGTACATTGCTACTCAGTGTGTGGTTGATGGACCGCCAATATCTATATTACCTGAGGAGGATTGTTAGAAATCCAAGTTCATGGGCTGTGTCCCAGAATTACTCAAACAGAATCTTCGGGAGTGGGACTCAGGAATCTATATTTTAACAAACTTTTGGGGTAATCCTTATGCATACTGAAGTTTGAGAACCACTAATACATACTTTAAAACTTCATATATAGGCTTTTGAGTCAGAAAGACACAACTCTGTGACCTTGGGCAAGTTAGTTAAATCTGAGCCTCTGTTTTCTCATCTATAAAATGGGTATAACCATAGAATTTTTTGAGGATCAGATGAAATAATGTATATAAAGTGCTTATCCCAGTATCTGACACAGTAAACATTCACTGAATTAATTTTTGTAACAAGCTGGTATTGTGGAAATTGTCTTACTTTTTGTCTTTTAATTGTTAC
This sequence comes from Rhinopithecus bieti, assembly GCF_001698545.2. NCBI lineage: Eukaryota > Metazoa > Chordata > Mammalia > Primates > Cercopithecidae > Rhinopithecus > Rhinopithecus bieti. Next base: position 604,815 of record NW_016803367.1, read on the forward strand.
ATCAGTTAACTGTTGAAATATACTATAGCAAGTGAAGGAACAAACAAAAACAAAAACACTTGGACTCAATTTAATTCAACAAACATTTATTGCCTATGGATAAGGCCATATACTGTGGGTAGATAAAAAATAAATGACATTAGCTCTTCTTATAAAGATATCTTTATATATCGTTTATCTTTAAAGATATCTTTATGTATCTTATGTACATATACACACACATATACAGTATACCTTTGAACAACATGGGTTTGAACCTGAAATTTTTTGAAGAATTGAAACAAATAGAAAAAAACTCACAGATGAACCCTGTAGCCTAGAAATACGAACAAATTAAGAAAAAGTTAAGTATGTCTTAAGTGCATAAAATATATGTAGATACTAGTCTACTTTATCATTTACTACCATAAAACTTACACAAATCTATTATAAAAAGTTAAAATTTATCAGAACTTACATACACAAGCATTTGTAGACCCTAAGTGGCACTATTTGCAGTTGAGGGAAATGTAAACAATGATGCAGTATTAAGTCATAGCTGCATAAAATTAACTGTACTTACTGTACTACTGTAATTTCATAGCCACCTCTTATTGCTATTGTGGTGAGGTCAAATGTTGCAAGTATCTGCTTAAAATACCACATGGTGCTAATCATCTCTATGAAAGCAGTTCATTTCTCCAATAAATTGCACATCACAGTAAAAAGCAGTACCTTTTGGTTCTCACATATTTTTCATCATCTTTAGTGCTGTACCGTAAACCTTACATAACACCATGGGACCCATACAGAGTACCACTAGTGATGCTGGAAGTGCTCCCAAGAAACAGAAAAGCCATGACATTACCAGAAAAAGCTGAATTGCTTGATATGTACCGTAGATTGAGGTCTTCAACTTTGGTTGCCTACCATTTCAGACAGATGATTCATCTTGTAAATAGACGATGAAAACATACAGTATGATAAATATACTACTATAAATGTATTTTCTTTTATGATTTCTTAATTATATCTTCTCTAGCCTACTTTATTGTAAGAACACAGTATGTAATAAAACATGTAACATACAATATATTTGTTAATCAAGTCTTTATGTTATCTGTTAAGGCTTCCAGTCAACAGTAGCCTATTTTAGTAGTTAAGTTTTAGGGTAATCAAAAGTTATACATGGACTTTTGACTGCACAGAGGATCAGAGTTTCTAACACCTGCATTATTCAAGAATCTATATCACAATGTGTATAGTTCAAGGATCAACTATATCCATCCATTGTTGACAGATGCTTATGTTGTTTCTATGTCTTGGCTCTTGTGAATAATGTTGCAACAAACATGGGAGTACACATAACCCTCTGAGATACTGATTTCATTTCCTTTGGATGTATATCCAGAAGTTGGATTACTGGATCATAATGTAGTTCTATTTTTAATTTCTTGAGGAACTTCCAAACTTCTCTTTAATGACTGTACCAACTTACATTCCCACCAGCAATGGATGAGGTTTCCCTTTCCTCCACATCCTCGCCAACACTTACTATCTCTTGCCTTTTTTTTTTTTCTTTTTTGAGATGGAGTCTTGCTCTGTTGCCCGGGATGGAGTGCAGTGGCACAGTCTTGGCTCACTGCAACCTCTGCCTCCAAGGCTTGAGAGATTCTCTTGCATCAGCCTCCTGAGTAGCTGGGATTACAGGTGCCTGCCACCATGCCTGGCTAATTTTTTGTATTTTTAGTAGAGATAGAGTTTCACTGTGTTGGCCAGGCTGGTCTTGAACTGCTGACCTTGTGATATACCCGCCTCGGCCTCCCATAGTGCTGGGATTACAGACATGAGCCACCGTGCCCAGCCTTTTATTATTATTATTATTATTATTATTATTATTATTATTTTTAATTTAAAGACAGGGTCTCACTATGTTGACCTTGGCTGGTCTTGAACTCCTGACCTCAAGTGATCCTCCTACCTTGGCCTCCCAATGTGCTGGGATTACAGACATTAGCTACCACACCTGCCTTTTTTTTTTTTCTTGTCTTTTTGATAATACATCCTAACAAATGTGAGGTTATTTCTCATTGTGGTTTTGATTTGATTTCCCTGATGAGTAGTGATGTTGAGCACCTTTTCAGGTACCTGTTGGCCATTTTATGTATTCTTTGGAAAATGTATATTTAGGTCCTTTCTCTATTGATTAAGCATTGTTTTGCTTTTGGATGAGTACCTGTATATTTTGGTATTAACTCCTTAAGAGGTATATGATTTGCAAATATTTTCTCCCATTTTGTAGGCTGCTTTTCGTTTTGTTTTCTTTTCTATGCAGAAGCTTTTAGTTTGAGGTATTCCCACTTGTTTATTTCTGCTTTTGTTGCTTGCGCTTTTGGTCGTATCCCAAAAATCATTGCCAAGACCAATGTCAAGGAAGTTTTTTCCTCTGTTTTCTTCCAGGAGTGTTACAATTTCAGGTCTTACATTTAAATCTTTAGTCCATTTCCAGTTAATTTTTGTGAGTAGTTATAAGATAGGCATCTAGTTTCATTCATCTGCATGTGGATGTTCAGTTTTTCCAGCACCATTTGTTGGAGGGACTAGACTATCCTTTCCCCCATTTTGTACTCTTGGTACCCTTGCCACATATTAATAATGTATTTGTTGGTTTATTTCTGGACTCTTGATTGTGTTCCATGGTGAATGTGTGTGTTTTTATGCCGATATTACTGCAGCTTTGTAGTATAGTATGAAATCAGGAAGTGATTTTTTGTTCACTTATTTCTCAAGATTGCTTAGGCTATTCAGAAACTTGTGATTCCATATGAATTTTAGGATTTTTTTTTCTTTTTTTGTGGAAAATGCCACTGGAATTTTGATGGAGATTATATTGAATATTTAGATAAAACTCTTTAAAACCCTATTGAGGGACACAGAGGAAGACTTCTAATAAATGGAATAGTATTCCCTGTTGTGGCTAGCCATCTGGAACAAAATAATATTGTTTTTTATCTCACATCCCAAAATAAATTCCAAATGGAGTAAAGATATAACATAAAAATATGGCCATAGTTTGAAAAAAATAACTTGATAGTTCCTTAAAAAATTGAAAATAGGATGTATTAGTCCAGTCACAGAAAGAAAAATACTGGATGATTTCACACCGCTGATAAAGACATACCCAAGACTGGATGATTTATAAATAAAAAGAGGTTTAATGGACTTATAGTTCCACGTGGCTAGAGAGGCCTCACAATCATGTGGAAAGCAAGGAGGAGCAAGTCACATCTTATGTGGATGGTGGCAAGCAAAGAGAGAGCGTCTGCAGGGAAACCCTGTTTTTAAAACCATCAGATCTCATGAGACTTATTCACTATCATAAAAACAGCATAGGGAAGACCTGCCCTCATGATTCAGTTACCTCTCACCAGATCCCTCCCACAACACATGGGAATTCAAGGTGAGATTTGGGTAGGGACACAGCTACACCGTATCATAGGATAAACTATCCAACAATTTCACTTCTGTGTATATATCTGAAAGAGTTGAGAATAGAGTCTCAAAGAGGTATTATAACATGTATGTTATTAACATTAGTCACAGTAGCTAAAAGGTAGAAACAACTGAGGTATCCATCTACAGATAAATGGATAAACAGAATGTAGTATGTACATACTATATGTGGATTATTATTCAGCCACAAAAAGGAAGGAAATTCTGACACATGCTATAGTACCTTGAGGACATTATGCTTAATGAAATAAGTCAGTCACAGAACGACAAGTATTGGATGATTCTACTTGTGTAAAATATCTAGAGTAGTTCAAATTCATAAAAGCTGAAAGTAGATGGGAATCCCAGGGGATGGGGAAGTTGATGGGGATCATAGGGGTGAGAAGGGAAAAATGGGGAGTTGTTGCTGGATGGATATAGTTTCAGTTTTACAAGATGAAGACATTCTGGAGGTTGGTTGTGCAGTAATGTGAATATACTTAATACCACTGAACTGTATACTTTAAGATGGTAAACTATATGTGTTTTACTGCAATTAAAAACTAAAATTAAAAAAATTAAGCCATAAAATATTAGGAAAAAAACCTAAGAGAATTATTTTTTAGTCTCTAAAATGAGACATAAGCATAAGACAAAGCCCAGAATTTAAAAAATAAAGTGTTGATGCATTTTATTACATAAAATTATTTTTTTTAATTCTGGATAGCTTTATAGAGGAAACTGGGTAGAGGGTATATGCAAATTCTCTTTACTATCTTCACATTTTTATAAATGTAAAAATCTAAAATTTTAAATATGTTTAAAATTTTATAGCAAGGAATCAAAACATAATAACTTGACAAAAGTATTTACAGTTTAAATATGTTCAGTATTTTTTTTTAGTATATGAAGAGCTTCTATAAATCACTAAGAAGAGGATCAAACACTCAGTAGAAAAATGGCAAGGAATATTAG
>NW_016803367.1:609493-657055 GCF_001698545.2 Rhinopithecus bieti
GTTTCTTAAAACAAAAGCAGACTCCTTTTTCCCCGAGACGGCAGATTAGAGGCTTTTGGCATGCCTCAGCCACCTCGAAATAGCAAGATAGTACATAAAGATCAACTCCGTGAGCTTTAATTCAAAAAGGAAAATGAGTATCCAATGGAATTGTGAAGGATACCCTCAATCCCAGAAAGGAGAACACTGGCAAACAGCTCCCATAATGGCATCCAGTTGATAAAAGTGAGTGAGGCCTAAGTATGTGAGAGAGGTAGAGAGCCCGACTTGCTGACTCACCTTTCCACTGGGGATCTGAGCAACCCAGGTGGAGGGAAAGCACTTTGTTTCTCCCAAGCCCTGGAGCTAACTTGGGGAAAATCTTGCAGATACTATGAGGGAAAAACACTGGGAAGAGCTGCAGACATATTCCTAGACCCTGAGAGCAGCATGCCATTTTAAATCTGGGTGTGTACAAAATCAGGAATTCCTTGGTGACCTGACAGTGTGGCTATATAGACATTTCAGTCTCATGCTAGAGATTGGAGTGCCTGCTGTGGAGTGGTAGGTATGTCTACAGGACCCCAATGGCAGACACAGCCACCGTCCATCAACCACAGAATATACATTCTTCTCATCTGCACATGAACTTACTCTAAGATTGACCACATGCTTGGCTGTAAAGCAAGTCTCAGTAAATTCAAAAAAATCGAAATCATAACAACCGTACTCTTGGACTACAGTGGAATAAATGTAGAAGTACCAAGAAGATCTCTCAAAATCACACAATTGCATGGAAATTGAACAGCTTGCTCTTGAATGACTTTTGGGTAATGAAATGACATTTGGGTAATGAAATCAAGGCAGAAATTTTAAAAATTCTTTGAAATAAATGAAAACAGAGGCACAACATACCAAAATATCTGGGATGCAGTGACAACAGTATTAAAAGGAACATATGTAGCTCTGAACACCACCTCAAAGAGTTAGAAAGATCTCAAATTAATGATCTAACATCCCACCTAGAAGAACTAGAAAAACAAGAACAAACTAACCTGAAGGCTAGCAGGAGAAATGAAATAACTAAAATCAGAGCTGAATTGAACAAATTGAGACACCAAAATCCATACAAAGTATCAATGAAACAAACATACACGCTGGGATCAGATGAATTTATAGCTGAATTCTACCAGAAATTCAAAAAGAGAAGAACTGGTACCAGTTATACTACTATTCTAAAAAATTGAGGAGGAGGAACTCCTTCCTTACTCATTCTATGAAGCCGGCATCATTCCAATACCAAAACCTGGCAAGGACACAATGAAAAAAAGAAAACTACAGGCCAATATCCCTGATGAACATAGATGTAAACATACTCAACAAAATACTAGCAAACAAAATTCAGTAACACATCAAAAAGTTAATTCACCATGATTAAGTAGGTTTCAGTCCTGGGGTGCAAGATTGGTTCAACATAAATCAATAAGTGTGATTCACCACATAAACAGAATTAAGCATAAAAATCATATAATCATCTTAATAAACATGAAAAAAGCTTTTGATAAAATCTAATATCCTATCATGATAAAAACTCTCAGCAAACTAGGCATCGAAGGAACATACCTCCAAATAATAAGAGCCCTCTGTGACAAACCCAGAGCCAACATCATACTGAATAGGCAGAAACTGGAAGCATTCCCCTTGAGAACTGGAACAACACAAGAATACCCACTCTCATGACTCCTATTCAACACAGTACTGGAAGTGTTAGAGCATTCAGGCGAGAGAAAGAAATAAAAGGCATCCAAATAGGAAAAGAAGCCAAACTATTTCTCTTTGCTGACAATATGATTCTATACTTACAACATGCTAAGGACTCCACCAAAAGACTATTAGAATTTATAAACAATATTAGCAAGGTTTCAGGATGCAAAATCAACATTCAAAAACCAGTACCATTTCGATATACCAGTAATATACAAGCTGAGAGCCACATCAAGAAAGCAATCCTATTTACACACAGACATATGTACACACAACCTAGGAAATATGTCTGACCATTGAGGTGAAATATCTCTACAAGGAGAACTAAAAAACACTGATAAAATAAACCATAGATGACACAAACAAATGGAAAAACATTCCATGCTCATGAATTGAAGGAATCAATATCATTAAAATAGCCACACTGCTCAAAGCAGTCTACACATTCAACACTATTTCTATCAAACTACAATGGAATTTTTCACAGAATTGGAAAAAACTGTGTCAAAATTCATATGGAACCGAAAAAGAGGCCAAATAGCCAAATCAATCCTAAGTAAAAAGAACAAAGTTGGAGGCATCACATTACTTCAAATATAAGGCTGCAGTATCAAAAACAGCATGGTACTTGTACGAAAACAGACATTTAGACCAGTAGAACAGCATAGAGAACCTAGAAATAAAGCCACATACTTGCAGCCATCTGATCTTTGACAAAATTGAGAAAAACAAGCAATGGTGAAAGGCCCAGTAAATGGGGCTGGGATAGCTGGCTAGCCATATGTAGAAGAATGAAAATGGACCCATACTTATCACCATGTACAATAATTAAGATGGATTATAGATTTAAATCTAAAGCCTCAAACTATAACAATCCTAAAATACCTAGGAAACACCATTCTGGACATCAGTCTTGTGAAAGAATATATGACGAAGTCTTGAAAGCAATTGTAACAAAAACAAAAATTGACAAGTAGGAGCTAATTAAACTAGAGAGCTTCTGCATAGCAAAAGAAACAACAGAGCAAACAGACAACCTACGGAATGGGAGAATATGTTCACAAACTGTGCATCTGACAAAGGTCTAATATCCGGAATTTATAAGGAACTTAAACCATTGAACAAGCCAAAAACAACCCCATTAAAAATGGGCAAAAGGAGTTTGAGACCAGCTTGGGCAACAAAGACCCTGTCTCTATAAAAAACAGAAATTAGCCAGGTATTGTGGCACATGCTTGTGGTCCCACATACGCAGGCAGCTGAGGCGGGAGAATCTCTTGAGCCCAGAAGTTTGAGGCTGCAGTTAGCTGTCCTCACACCCCTGCACCCAGCCTGGGTGACAGAGCCAGATACTGTCTCAAAGAAAAGAAAAAAGGTGGGCCGAAGACATGAACAGATATTTCTCAAAAGAAGCCATGTAAGTGGCCAAGAAACACGAAGCAATATTCATCATCACTAATCGTCAGAGAAATGCAAATCAAAACCACGGTAAGATACCATCTCACATCAGTCAGAATGGCTATTTTAAAAAGTCAGAATGGCCGGGCATGAGTGGCTCATGCCTATAATCCCAGCACTTTGGGAGGCTGAGGTGGGTGGATTGCTTGAGCCCACGAGTTCGAGATCAGTCTGGACAGCATGGCAAAACCCTGTCTCTACTCAAAATACAAAATATTAGCTGGACGTGGCAGCCCACACCTGTAGTCTCAGTTACCTGGTAGGCTGAGGTGGGAGGATCACCTCACCCCAGGAAGGCAAGGCTGTAGTGAGCTATGATCATGCCACTGCACTCCATCCTGGGCAATAGAGTGAGACCTTGTCTCAAAAAACAAAACAAAAAAACATCAAAACCAGATGTTGATAAGGCCTGTGGAGAAAAGGGAATGCACATAGACTGTTGGTGAGAATATAAATTAGTCACTGTGGAAAGCAGTTTGGAGATTTCTCAAATAAATTAAAACAGAACTACTGTTCAACCCAGCTATGCCATTACTGGATATATACCCCAAAGAAAACAAATTGTTCTACTAAAAAGACACATAATTGCATGTACATAGCACCACTGTTCACAGTCGCAACAACATGGAATCAACCTAGGTGCCCATCAGTGGTGGACTGGATAAAGACTATGGTGGTACATATACACCATGGAATATAAACAACCATAAAAAAGGAATGAAATCATGGTTTTGTTTTGTTTTTTTTTTTTTGGTAGCAATATGAATGCAGCTGGAGGCCGTTATCCTAAGCAAATTAACATAGGAAGAGAAAATCAAATACTGCATGTTCTCACTTGTAAGTGGGAGCTAAACATTGGTTACTCATGGACATAAAGATGGTAACAGTAGACCCTGGGGACTACTGAGGGGCAGTGCAATTAGGGGCAGGGTTTGAAAAACTGCTCAGCACCTGGGTGATAGGATCATTTCATACCCCAAACCTCAGCATCATACAATATACCCAGGTAACATACCTGCACAGGTAATCCCCGAATCAAAAATAAAAGTTGAACATAAAAGCCAGACGTGGTGGCTCACACCTGTAATCCCGGCACTTTGGGAGGCCGAGGCAGGCAGATCACGAGGTCAGGAGTTCGAGACTAGCTTGGCCAACATGGTAGAACCCCGCCTCTACTAAAAATACAAAAATTAGCTGGGCGTGGTGGCGCGTGCCTATAATCCCAGCTACTCGGGAGGCTAAAGCAGGAGAATCTTTTGAACCAAGGAGTTGGAGGTTGCAGTGAGCCAAGACGTGCCACTGCACTCCAGCCTGGTGACAGAGCGAGACTCCATCTCAAGAAAAGAAAAAAAAAGGCAAAGGACATACATGGAAAAGGAAATAAATATGATCTTTTTTTTTTTTTTTTGAGATGGAGTCTTGCTCTGTCACCCAGGCTGGGGCGCAATGGCGCAATCTCGGCTCACTGCAAGCACCGCCTCCCGGGTTCAAGCGATTCTCATGCCTCACCCTCCCAAGTAGCTGGAACTACAGGTGCCCGCCACCAGCCTGGCTAATTTTATTTTTAGTAGAGACAGGGTTTCAGCATATTGGTCCAGCTAGTCTCGAACTCCTGATCTGCCCGCCTCTGCCTCCCAAAGTGCTAGGATTACAGGCATGAGCCACTGTGCCTGTCCAAAATACATATGATTTTTGAATATACATTATAGAGAAATGAAAGTTTATACATGGTAAGATGTAGGGAAAAGAAAGATCAGACTGTTACTGTGACTGTGTAGAAAAGGAAGACATAAGAAACTCCGTTTTGACCTGTACCCTGAACAATTGTTTTGCCCTGAGATGCTGTTAATCTGTAACTTTGCCCCAACCTTGAGCTCACAGAAACATGTATTGTATGGAAGCAAAGTTTAAGGGATCTAGGGCTGTGCAGGATGTGCCTTGTTAACAATATGTTTACAGGCAGTATGCTGGGTAAAAGTCTTCGCCATTCTCCATTCTTGAGTAACCAGGGGCACAATGCACTGCGGAAAGCCCCAGGGACCTCCGCCCAGGAAAGCCGGGTATTGTCCAAGGTTTCTCCCCACTGAGATATTCTGAGATATGGCCTCGTGGGACGGGAAAGAAGTGACCGTCCTCCAGCCCGACACCTGTGAAGGGTCTGTTTTGGAGGACTAGTAAAAGAGGAAGGCCTCTTGTAGTTGAGATAAGAGGAAGGCCTCTGTCTCCTGTCTGCCCCTGGGAACTGAATGTTTCAGTATAAAACCCGATTGTACATTTGTTCTATTCTAGGATAGGAGAAAAACCGCCCTGTGGCGGGAGGCGAGATGTGTTGGCAGCAATGCTGCTCTGTTACTCTTTACTCCACTGAGATGTTTGGGTAGAGAAAAGCATACATCTGGCCCACGTGCACATCCAGGCATAATACCTTCCCTTGAACTTATTTGTGACGTAGATTCCGTTGCTCACATGTTTTCTTCCTGACCTTCTTCCCACTGTCACCCTGTTCTCCTGCCGCATTCCCCTTGCTGAGATAGTGAAAACAGTAATCAATAAATACTGAGGGAACTCAGAGACCGGTGCCAGTGCGGGTCTTCCGTCTTCTGAGCACCGGTCCCCTGGGCCCACTATTCTTTCTCTATACTTTGTCTCTGTGGCTTATTTCTTTTCTCAGTCTCTCATCCCACCTGACGAGAAATACCCACAGGTGTGGAGGGGCTGGCCCCCTTCAGTAAGGTAAATGAAAGTGAATGAAAATATGCCCATTTTGCATCCTCTGGTAAATCAGTGGACCTAAGCTTTGATTATCAGTGGTGGTTTATGTAGGGAAAGAATTCTAAGATGACCACCAAGATGTCCCATCCTGCTAGTGTACCTCCCTGTGTAATGCTCAGTACTGTGAATTTGATGGATTTTAATCCCTTGATTGGGCTATATCATATGGCACAGTTCACCTTGAGATAGGGAGATTAAGTGGGTGTACCTGATCTAATTACATGAACCTTCTAAGAGCAAAGGGTTCTCTATGGCTGGTTCAAGAAGAAGAAATCAGAGACTTGAAGCACAAGGATTTGATACACATTGAAAGCAGAAAGAGTCATGAATCAAGGAATGTGGGTGGTCTCTAGGAGATAAGATCTGACGGCCAGCAAGGAAAGCAGAATGTTAATCCTACAACCACAGGAAACTGAAGTTGGCTACAGACAAGAATGATGAACTTGTAAGCAGATTTCCCTCAGAGCCTCAAGACAAGAACTCACCCTACTGATACCCTGATATCCTGAGCAGAGAACCCCGCCCAATTTCTGATTTTTGAACTACAGACTGAGAGATTATAAATGGTTTTAAAATTTATTTTTAATTCAGATAAAATTCATATGATGTAAAATTCACCATTTAAACTATCTTAGAGTATACATTTCAGTGGTTTTTAGTACGGTACTAAAAAGTCACTACTTTCTTTGTTTCTGTCTTTTGCCACACTTGTGCCTTGCATGGCCCCGGGACATGCGTGGCCACCAGAACCCCTGGGCTGCAGAGCTGCTCCACGTCTCTGTTCTGGCCACTAGGAGCAGAGGAGCTCTGAGCAGTCAAAGCTTTAGAGGACTTTACCCACCACTTTCTAATTCTGTATTACTTTCCATTGCCTCAGAAAGATACCATTGTAACTCCCAATTCCCTCCCTTTCCTAGTGGGCTGGCAACTACTAATCTGTTTTTTGTCTCTAAAGATTTTCTGATTCTGGACATTTCCTATAAATGGAATCATGCAACATGTGGCTTTTTGTGTCTGGCTTCTTTTACTTAGCATAACATTTTCAAGGTTCATCCATGTTGTAGCATGTATCAATACTTCATTCCTTTTTATAGCTGAGCAATGTTTCATTGTATAGATATACCATTTTGTGTATCCATTCACTCATTGATGGACATTTGGGTTGTTTCTACTTTTTTGGCTATTACAAATAATACTGCTAAAAATGTTGTACAAGTTTTTGTGCAAAGAAATTTTCAGTTGTCTTGGATATATACCTAGGAGAGGAATTGCTGGATCATATGGTAACTTTATGTTTTACATTTTTAAGGAACTGCCAAACTTTTCCACGGTGGCTGTACCATTTTACATTCCCGCCTGCAAAGTATGAGAGTTCCAGTTTCTCCATATCTTTGCCAATGCTTGTTATTATTTGTCTTTTTGATGACAACCATCCAGTGTTATCTCATTGTGGTTTTAATTTGCATTTTTTATAATGACTATTGGTGCTGAGCATCTTTTCATGTGTTTCTTGGCCATTTGTATATATTTGGAGAAATGTCTGTCGAAACCTTTGGCTGGGTGAGGGATAAAAGACTACACGTCAGGTACGGTGTACATGACTCGGGTGATAGGTGCACCAAAATCTCAGAAATCTCCACTAAAGAATTTATTCGTGGCTGGGCGTGGTGGCTCACGTCTGTAATCCCAACACTTTGGTAGGCTGAGGCAGGCAGATCACAAGGTCAGGAGTTCGAGACCAGCCTGACTAACGTGGTGAAACCGCATCTCTACTAAAAATACAAAAATTAGCTGGGCGTGGTGGCACACACCTATAATCCCAGCTACTCACGAGGCTAGGGCAGGAGAATCGCTTGAATCTGGGAGGCGGAAGTTGCAGTGAACTGAGATTGTGCCACTGCACTCCAGCTTGGGCGACAGAACGAGTCTCCCTCTCAAAAAAAAAAAAAAAAAAGAATTTATATCTGTAACCAACCAACACATATTGAAATAAAAGATACATTTGGGAAAAAAAAAAAAAAAAAAAGAACAAAACAAAAACAAAACCTTTGGCCGCTTTTCAGTTAGGCTGTTTTCTTTGAGTTGTAAGAATTATTAATATATTCTGGATACTAGACTCTTATCAGAGTCTTATTATTTTCTCCCATTGTGTAGGTTGTCTTTTCACTTTTGTGATAGTGTTCTTTGATGAAAAACTTTCACCGGAAGTTTTTAATTTTGATGAAGTGCAATTTATGTTTTTTTCTTTTGTTTCTTGTGCTTTGGTGTTATAATTAAGAAACTTGGCTAATCCAAGGTCATGATGCTCTCCCTCCGGCTCCCCCTGACAGGCCCCAGTGTGTGTTGTTCCCCGCAATGTATCCATGTGTTCTCATTGTTCCACTCCCACTTGTAAGTGAGAACATGCAGTGTTTTCTTTTTGCCTTAGTTTGCTGAGGGTAACAGCTTACAGCTCCATCCATGTCTCTGCCAAGGACATGTTCTCATTCCTTTTTTTGACTGTATAGTATTCTATGGTGTGTATATACCACATTTTCTTTATCATTGATGAGCATTTGGATTGATTCCATGTCTTTGTTGTGAATAGTGCTGCAGTGAACATATGCGTGGATTTTTTTTTTTTTTCTTTTGAGATGGAGTCTTGCTCTGTCGCTCAGGCTGGAGTGCAATGGCACAGTCTCAGCTTACTGCAACCTCTGCCTCCCAGGTTCAAGTGATTCTTCCACCTCAGCCTCCTGCGTAGCTGGGATTACAGGCACCCACCATTGTGCCCAGTTAATTTTTGTATTTTTGTAAAGAAAGGGCTTCACCATGTTAGGCAGGTTTGTCTTGAACTCCTGACCTCAGGTGATCCACCTGCCTCATCCTCCCAACGTGCTGGGATTACAGGCATGAGCCACCACACTCAGCCAGTGTGGATGTATTTTTATAGCAGAATGATTTATATTCCTTTGGGTCTATATCCAGGAAAGGGATTGCTGGGTCCAATGATATTTCTGCCTCTAGATCTTTGAGGAATCACCACATTGTCTTCCACAGTGGTTGAACTAATTTATTCTCACACCAACAGTGTAAACGCGTTCCTTTCTCTCTGCAACCTCGCCAGCATCTGTTGCTTCTTGACTTTTATAATCGCCATTCTGACTGATGTGAGATGGTATCTCATTGTGGTTTTGATATGTATATCTCTAATGATCAGTGATGTTGAGCTTTTTTTCATGTTTGTTGGCTACATAAATGTCGTTTTTTGAGAAGTGTCTGTTCATGTCCTTTGCCCACTTTCTAATGGGGTTGGTTGTTTGTTTCTTGTAAATTTGTTTAAGTTCCTTGTAGACTCTGGATATTAGACCTTTGTCAGAAGGCAAAAATGTTCTCTTATTCTGTAGGTTGTCTGTTCACTCTGATGATAGTTTCTTTTGCTGCGTAGAAGCTCTGTAGTTTAGATCCCGTTTGTCAATTTTTGCATTTGTTGCAATTGCTTTTGGAGTTTTCACCATGAAATCTTTGCCCTTGCCTATGTCCTGAATGATATTGCCTAGATTTTCTTTTAGGGTTTTTATCATTTTGGGTTTACATTTAAGTCTTAATCCATCCTGAGTTAGTTTTTGTACAAGGTGTAAGGAAGGTGATATGATTTAGCTTTGTGTCCCTATGCAGATCTCATCTTGAACTGTAAACCCCAGGTATTAAGGGAGGAAGCTGGTGGGAAGCAATTGGATTATGGGGGTGGTTTCCCCCATGCTATTATTGTGATACAGGTGAGTTCTCAGGAGATCTGATGGTTTTATAAGTGTTTGGCAAGTTCCTCCTTTGCTCACTCTTCTTTCTCCTGCCACTTTGTGAAGAAGGTGCCTGCTTCCCCTTCTGCCATCCTTGTCTTGTGCCAGTTTTCAAGCAGAATGCTTCCAGCTTTTGCCCATTCAGTATGATAATTGGCTGTGGGTTTGTCATTTATGGTTATTATTATTTTGAGGTATATTTGCTCAATACCTAGTTTACTGAGTGTTCAACATGAAGTGGTGTTAAATTTTATTGAAGGCCTGTTCTGCATCTACTGAGATAATCATGTGTTTTTTGTCTTAGTTCTGTTTATGAATTATATTTATTGATTTGCCTCTGTTGAATCAAGCTTGCATTCTCAGTGAGTAAGCCAAAATGATCATGGTGGGTAAGCTTTTTGATGTGCTGCTGGATTTGGTTTGCCAGTATTTGATTGAGGGTTTTCTGCATCAATGTCCATCAGGAATATTGGCCTGAAGTTTTCTCTTTTTGCTGTGTCTCTGCTGGGTTTTGTTATCAGGATGGTGCTAGCCTCATAAAAATGAGTTAGGGAGGAGTCCCTTCTTTTCATTTCTTTAGAACAGTTTTAGTTGTACCTCTGGTAGAATTCAGCTGAAAATCTATCTGGTCCTGGGCTTCTTTAGGTTGGTAGGCTATTTATTACTGCCTCAATTTCAGAACTTGCTACTATTCTTCAATTCAGTTTCTTCCTGGTTCAGTCTTGGAAGGGCGTATGTGCCTAGGAATTTATTTATTCCAGTTTTTTTTTTTTTTAAGTATATGTGCATAGAGGTGCTTATAATATTCTCTGATGGTTGTATTTCTGTATTGTATTTCTGTGAGATCAGTGGTGATATCCCCCTTTTCATTTTTGATTTTATCTATTTGATTCTTTTTTCTTCTTTATTAGTCTAGCTAGCAGTCTATTTTATTTTTTCAAATTACCAACCTGATTTATTTATTTTTTTAAGGGTTTTTTGTGTCTCTGTCTCCTTCAGTTCTGCTCTGATTTTGCTTATTTCTTTTCTTCTGCTAGCTTTGGGGTTTGTTTGCCCTTGGTTCTCTAGTTCTTTTAGTTGTGATATTAGCTTGTTAACTTGAGATATTTCTACCTTTTTGATGTGGGCATTTAGTGCTATAAATGTCCCTCTTAACACTGCTTTAGCTGCGTCCCAGAGATTCTGGTATGTTGTCTCTTCTCATTAGTTTCAAAGAACTTCTTGATTTCTGTGTTAATTTCATTATTTACCCAGGAGTCATTCAGGAGCACGTTGTTCAGTTTTCATGTAGTTGTGTGGTTTCAGTGAATTTCTTAGTTTTGAGTTCTAATTTGATTGTGCTGTGGTCTGAGAGACTGTTATGATTTCAGTTCTTTTGCATTTGCCAAGGAGTATTTTACTTCCGATTGTGATCAATTTTAGAGTAAGTGCCATGTGGTGATGAAAAGAATGTAAATCTTACTGTTTTTGGGTGGAAAATTCTGTATATGTCTATCAGGTCCTCTTGACCCAGAGCTGAGTACAGGTCCTGAATATCTTTGTTAATTTTCTGTCTCGATGATCTGTCTAATATTGTCAGTAAAATGTTAAAGTCTCCCAATGTTATTTTGTGGGAGTCTGAGTCTCTTTGTGGGTCCCTAAGAACTTGCTGTATGAATCCGGGTGCTCCTGTGTTGGGTGCACATGTATTTGGGATAGTTAGCTATTCTTGTTGAATTGAACTTTTTACCATTATGTAATGCCCTTTTTTGATCTCTGTTGGTTTAAAGTCTGTTTTGACAGAAACTAGTATTGCAACCCCTGCTTTTTTCTGTTTTTCATTTGCTTGATAAATTTTCCTCCATCCTTTTATTTTGAGCCTATGTGTGTCTTTGCACGTGAGATGCATCTCTCAAAGACAGCATAACGATGGGTCTTAACTCTTTATCCAGCTTGCCATTCTGTGTCTTTTAATTGGGGCATTTACTCCATTTATATTTAAGATTAATATTGTTATATGTGAATTTGATCCTGTCATCATGATGTTAGCTCGTTAATTTGCAGGCTTGTTTATATGGTTGCTTCATTGTGTCATTGGTCATGTACCTCAGTGTTTTTGTACTGGCTAGTAACAGTTTTTCCTTTCCATATTTAGTGCTTCCTTCAAGAGCTCTTGCAAGGCACCACCACCCAGTGGTGACAAATTCCCTCAGCATTTGCTTATCTGAAAACGATCTTATTCCTCTTTTGCTTAAAAGCTTAGTTTGGTTGGATATGAAATTCTTGGTTGGGAATTTTTTCTTTCAGAATGTTGAACATTGGCCCCCAATCCCTTCTGGCTTGTAGGGTTTCTGCTGAGAGGTCTACTGTTAGTCTGATTGGTTTCCCTTTGTAGGTGACCTGGCCTTTCTCTCTGGTGGCCCATAACATTTTTTTTTTCATTTTGACCTCGGAGAATCTGATGATTATGTGTCTTGGTGTTGATCTCTTGTGCAGTATTTTACTGGGGTTCTCTGGATTTCTTGACTTTGAATGTTGGCCTATCTTGCTAGGTTGAGGATGTTCTCCTGGATAATATCCAGAAGTATGTTTTCCAGCTTGGTTCCATTCTCCCCCTCTTTTTCAGGGACACCAATGAGTTGTAGATTTATTCTCTACATAATTCCATATTCCTTGGAGATTTAGTTCATTCCTTTTTCTCTATTCTTGTCTGCCTCTCTTATTTCAGAATGATTATCTTTGAGCTCTGAGATTCTTTCCTTCACTTGGTCTATTCTGCTGTTGATACTTGTGATTGCATCGTGAGGTTGTCATGTTGTGTTTTTCAGCTCCATCAGGTCAGTTATATTCCTCTTTAAACTGGCTATTCTGGTTATCAGCACCTGTATTGTTTTATCATGATTCTTAACCTTCTTTGCATTGGGTTACAGCATGCTTCTTTAGCTCAGTGAAATTCATTATTACTGACCTTCTGGCATCTACTTCTGTCAATTCAGCCAATCTCAGCCTCAGCCCAGTTCTTTTTTTTTTTTTTTTTTTTTTTTTTTTTTTTGAGTCTCACTCTGTTACCCAGACTGGAGTGCAGTGGTGCAATCTCAGCTCACTGCAAGCTCCACCTCCTGGGTTCATGCCATTCTCCTGCCTCAGCCTCCCCAGTAACAGGGACTACAGGTGCCTGCCACCACCCCCGGATAATTTTTTTTGTATTTTTAGTAGAGACGGGGTTTCACTGTGTCAGCCAGGATGGTCTCAATCTCCTGACCTCGTAATCCACCCACCTTGGCCTCCCAAAGTGCTGAGATTACAGGCTTGAGCCACCACGCCCAGCTACCTCAGCCCTGTTCGGTGCCCTTGCTGGAGAAGTGTTGTGATCATTAGGAGGAGAAGAGGCAGTTTTTTTTTTGAGTTTTCAGCATTTTGTGTTGATCTTTTCATCTTTTGGGCTTATCTACCTTTGATTTTGAGGTTGCTGACCTTGGATGGGTTTTTTGTGGCATCTTTTGTTGATATTGTTGTTGTCATTGCTTCTGTTTGTTTTCTTTTAACATTCAGGCCACTCTTCTGTAGGACTGCTGCAGTTTGCTGGGGGTCTGCTCCTGACCCTAGTTGCCTCAATTTTTCCTGTACCTGGAGATACTACCAGTGAAGGCTGTGTAACAGCAAAGGTGGCAGCCTGTTCCTTCCTCTAGCAGCTCCATCTCAGGGCAGTCCTGCCTGACCTGTTGCTGGCTTGAGTGCTCCTGTAGGAGGTGTCTGGAGACTCCTGTTCAGAGGTTTCACCACTGTCTAGGGGCTGGGCACGGTAGCTCACGCCTTAATCCCAGTACTTTGGGAGGCCGAGGTGGTTGGATCACTTGAGGTCAGGAGTTTGAGACCAGCCTGGCCAACATGGCAAAACCCCATCTGTACTAGAAAAAACAAAACAAAATTAATGGTGGTGGCAAGTGGTGGTAGTGGCAAGTGCCTGTAATTCCAGCCAATCAGGAGGCTGAGGGGGGAGGATTGCTTGAGCCCAGGAGGCAGAGATTGCAGTGAGCCAAGGCCACGCCACTGCACTCCAGCCTGGGCAATGGAGTAAGACTCCTTCTCAGAAAAAAAAAAAAAAGAAGCAGTCTGGCTGCTTTTTGATAGAGCAGGTGTGCTGCACTGGGGGAATCCTTCTTTGTCCAGACTGCCTAGACTCTTCAGAGCTAGCAGGCAGGAAACACTGAGTTGACTGAACTGCAGAGATAGCTGCTGCCGCTTTCCCCATGGGCTCCATCCTGGGGAGAGATCAGAGTTCTGCCTGTATAACCCTGCCTGGAAATTCCCACAGGGAGACTCTGCTCTGTGAGAAGGGATGGATCAGGGTCCCACTTAAGGAAGTAGTCTGGCCATGAGCTGGCATAGCAGCTGTGCTGCATTGTAGAGGACTCCCCTTTGTCCAGACTGCCTGGACTCCCCAGAGCCAGCAGGCTAGAACAGCTGAGTCAGCTGAACTGCAGAGATGGTGGCCACCCGTTTCCCAGGAACTTGCTCTGTCTCAGCCAGTCTCCAGTCTGTTGCTGCTGGCTGGCTGGAATTCCAAATCAATGGATCTTAACTTGGGAGGTGCCATGGAAGTGCGGCCTGCAGAACAATGCTGCTTGGCTCCCTGGATTCAGCCCCCTTCCTAGGCAATGTATGGGTGGATCTCTTGCCTTGCAGCATTCTTTTTCATCTTTGCAAGGATTTCTGGGGCTGGAGTATGTAAAACCCCTGGGTCTGTGTGTGTGCCTGAGTGGCTGCTCTCCTGAGACGGTGCATGCATAGCTCTGTTTATTGGACCCAAGGCCCTGGTGGCATGGGCTCACAAAGGGATCTCCTGATCCATGAGTTGCAAAGATCCGTGGGAGAAGCATTGTTTCCTGGATGGGGTCACACAATCACTCACTGCTTCCCTTGACTGGAGGTGGGGCCTTTTTTTTTGCCTCTGTGCCGCTCCTGGGTGGGCAGTTGCCCTACCCCATTTTTCTTCATTCTCTGTGGGTCAAGTTATTCACTTGGTCAGTCCCAGTGTGAGAACCTGGATATTTCAGTTGAAGGTGCTTTATTCACTCACCATTTTCATTCTTCTCCCTGAGAGCCATGGACCACATGGTTTTTTTTGTTTTGTTTTTAAGACAGAGTCTTGCTCTGTTGCCCAGGCTAGAGTGCAGTGGTGAGATCTCAGCCTACTGGAACCTCTGCATCCCAGATTCAAGCAATTCTCCCCGCTTTAGGCCTCCCAAGTAGCTGGGATTATAGGTGCCTGCCATTACAGCTGGCTAATTTTTGTATTTTTAGTAGAGACGGGGTTTTGCTTTATTTGCCAGGCTGGTCTCGAACTCCTGACCTCAAGTGATCTGCCCGCCTTGGCCACCCAAAGTGTTGGGATTACCAGCGTGAGCCACTGTGCCTGGCCTGCAGCTTCTTCTAATCAGCCGTCTTGGCCCCTCCTTAGTATTAGATTTTTGTCAAATGCTTTTCTGCTTCTGTTGAAATGATCGTGTGTATTTCTTTTCATTCTATTAATATGGTATATTAAATTGATTTAATATGCTAAATCAACCTTCCATTTCTGGGAAAAATCCCACTTTGTCGTGATGTATTATCCTTTGAATATTCTGCTGCATTTGTTTTGCTAGTATTTTGTTGAGAATTTTTGCATCTGTGTTCTTTTAGATGGGGTCTTGCTTTGTTGCCCAGGATGGAGTGCACTGGCATGTTCACAGCTCACTGCAGCCTCCAACTCCTGAGCTCAAGAGATCCTCCCACCTCAGCCTCCTTAGTAGCTGGGACCACAGGCGTGTGCCACCATACCTGGCTAATTTTTTTTTTAAATTTTAATTTTAATGTAGAGATGGAATCTCACTGTGTTTTCCAGGCTGGTCTCAAACTCTTCAGCTCAAGCAATCCCCTGCCTCAGCCTCTTAAAGTGTTGGGATTATAGGCATGAGCCACCATACTCGGCCACATCTGTATTCTTAAGAGATGTTGGTTTGTAGTTTTTTTGTTTTTTTCCCTTGTGATGTTTTTGGCTTTGGTATCAAAGTAATATTGGCCCAATAGAATGAGTTAGGAAGTGTTCCCTCTGCTTCTGTTTAAGTGGACATTGTTTTTTTGCAAGGCAAAAAACAGAAATCTGAATCTGATCAAGCCTATCGTCTAGACCAGGGATCCCCAACCCCTGAGCCATGGACTGGTGCTAGTCCATGCCCTGTTAGGAGCCAGGCCACACAGCAAGAGGTGAGTGGCTGGTGAGCGAGCATTACTGCCTGAGCTCCGCCTCCTGACAGATCAGCAGCAGCATTAGATTCTCATAGGAGGGTGAACCCTGTTGTGTACTGTGCATGCGAGGGATCGAGATTGTGCGTTCCTTATGGGAATCTAATGCCTGATGATCTGAGGTGGAACAGTTTCATTCCACAACCATCCCCACCTCCCATCCCCCACCACTGGTCCCTGGTGTCAAAAAGGTTGGGGATCACTGGTCTAGACCCAATATCAATTTGTAGGAAATAAGGAACATGTTAAACTATGTCAGTCAGCAAATATAATAAGCAAAATCCAGATATATCAAACATTCCAGGCTAGAAAACATAAGTCACACTTGCAATTGAATGTAATATAGTTTGTAATATAATTTTATATAAGGAATTAAACAGGTGTTGAAAAACCAAAAAAGTAAAAACTGAGGTAGCGTGGACAGTAACTGCAGGAAGCAACTTCCACATCTGGGACTTAGTTAACAAAGAAAAGAAGTTGGGGTTATGAGAACCTAGAGGATTAGAAGAGATAGAGCTTGGACTCAGACTTAGAGATTGAGGTGCTGCCCAGCTGGTATTAATACCTCTGAGAGAACATGTTGAAGCTGGTTTGGGGAGTGGGATGAACTACCAGTGCCAGATAGAAGGCCTGTTGGGATGATAGAGATAAGAAGACTAAGCAGACAGGAGGAGCAGCAATTCCCTATCACCTCCCCTGGCCTTCAAGTATCCCTCTAGAGCTCCTGTTGGAAGACCCCAGCAAAAGAAAAATGTAGTTTGCAAAGTCCCAGTCCCAGTGTCACTAAGAGGGGTTGGAGCTAAAAGATGATAGCTTAATAATTGGAACAATAATCAATCTGGTTCTTTCACTTAATACATTGCAAGGAAAAAACAGTGATGGAGGGAAGTATATCAGTTAAAAGACATGTCAAACCAGTTGTAATCTATTGACCATATTTGGATCCCAATCTAAACAAACCATACAGATATTATGAGATATTTGGATTGGGTATGAAATAATATGAAGGATTATTGTTAATTTCTATAGTGGCTAGAATGGCATTGTACTTTTTTTCAGTTCCTAGTTTTTAGAAATACATTCTGAAATATTTACCAATAAAATGATGTCTGAAATTTTCTTCAAAGTAGTACTGGATGGAGAAAGGTGAAGGTGGTGTTGAAAACACAAGATTGAACATGAATTGATGGTTATTAGGGCTGGCTGATAGGCATATGGGGTTAATTTTATTCTTCTCTGTATGTTGTATATGTTCAGAATTCTCCATAATAAAATGTTTCTTAAAGCTGAAAAAATTCGTTTCATAAACTTTCTTTAACCTCTTAAATTGATAGTCAAGCTTTTGCTTTCCTTGATCATATACTGTTGAGAAAGCAATATTTGGAAACGTTGTTGCATTTTTAACAATATCTTTAAGAATTAAAACACATATACCTTTGATGCCATAATTCTGGTTCTAGGAACTACTTGTAAATCTCTCTGAAGGCATTTATACATGGATTTTTGTTGGAAACAACTTAAACTGTCATCAGTATGGGGGGGACTAGTTTAATGAATCATAGTGTAGTCACGCTATAGAATACTACTCAGTTATTAGAGAATAAAGAAGTTCTAAATAGAGTGATATGGAATGATCTCCAAGTAAGAAAGCATTTGTGTTCTTTCTGCCAAAAAAAAATATTATACTTGAATATATCTAGATTATCTTTGGAAAGGTAGACCAGAAACTAGTAATAGTGGTGGCCTTTGAGACAGGGAACCAGATTACTAAAGGTTTTAGAGTGAGAGAGAGACTTTGCTTTTTCACTGAAAGAATAATAAACATGGGAGCAGGGATGAATGGCTATATCTGGCTGAAACTATGGGAAAGACTTTTTTGAAAAATAAAGATAATGAAAGCTTAGTATTTCTCGTGTCTAACAAAAACAGAAAACATTAACAGGTAAATATAATAGATATTACTGTGAGATATAAAATAACTTCACTTACAAGTGGGAAATATTATCTGAATTTTTTTTTTAGGTGGTGATAGTGGACTGGATGGGTTAGGAGGACCAGGTGTACAACTAGGAAGCCCAGATAAGAAAAAACGCAAGGCAAATACACAGGTAAACTGACATTTTCTTTAATAACAGTTTTTCTTTGCTAGTATGATCAGGCTGATGAGGTAAATTTAAACTTGGTCATAAGTTTTGTTTTCTGTTCAAGTGATTGTACTTTCAATCATTCATTGTACTTTCAATCAATCATTCAAGTGATGGTACTTTCTTTTTTTTGAGGTAGATTCTTGCTCTGTTGCCAGGTTGGAGTGTAGTGGGGTGATCTCGGCTCACTGCAACCTCCGCCTCCCAGGTTTAAGCAGTTCTCCTGACTCAGCCTCCCAAGTAGCTGGGATTACTAAAGGCAAGCGCCACCATGCCCAGCTAATTTTTGTATTTTTGGTAGAGACAGAGTCTCACCATGCTGGTCAGGATGGTCTCAATTTCTTCACCTTGTGATCCGCCCGCCTCAGCCTCCCAAAGTGCTAGGATTACAAGCATAATTACAACCGTGCCCGGCTGTACTTTTTTTTTTGTTGTTTAAGTCTGTAACTAGTGGCTATTGTCGGACTATCGGCATAGAGTAGATATCGCAGAAAGGAAGTGTGGGCAAATTAAAATGCTTGTTCTTAAAGAGGCTGGGTGTGGTGGCTCACACCTATAATCCCAGCACTTTGGGAGGCCAAGGTGGGTGAATTACTTGAGGCTAGGAGTTTGAGACCAGACTGGCCAACATGGGGAAAGCCCCTCTCTACTAAAAATATAAAATTAGCCAGGTGTGGTGGCACACTCCTATAATCCCAGCTATTCGGGAGGCTGAGGCATGAGAATTGCTTGAACCTGGAAGGTAGAGGTTGCAGTGAGCTGAGATCGCACCACTGCCCTCCAGCCTTGGTGACAGCGTCAGACTCTGTCGCAAAAAAAATTAAAATTAAAATGCTTGTTCTTAAATCTAATGTAAAAGTTTTTCAAGGGCATGAATGCCTGTAGTTCTATTAAAAGATTTAAAAATATATAGTAACAATTTTAACCTGAAGTAATTGTTCAACTATAATAGTAATTTAGTATTATGTGCATATCACGAAGCAATCATGATGGAGGCCTTTGTTATAACTTTCGATTATAACAAGCAATTATACATACAGGCTCTTATGGCTTTATTCTTTATAAATTTGAAGCAGTCTTTTTATGATAAAGGCTACTAGTAAGTTTGTGTGTACAGATTACTGATCTTTTGATCATTTTGACCACCATCTGTTAAACTTGCAGTGTGACTAAAACTGGCAGTTTATTTTTTCAGTCTGGGGCCCAGAGCTTAATGTTTTGGGAATACTTTAATTGTATCTCCCTGAAGTTAAGCTAGGGGAAAAACTTAGATTCTGATTGTTGTTATTAAATTTTGTGACTCTTTGGTGTATGAAAGGTGTTTTAGGTTAGACTACTTTAGTATTTAAGTGAAAGATTCCAGAGTTATAGGTAAGCATATTAAATGAAAATTAGGATAATGAAGTTTCTTTTGAAAGTTAAATACTTTTGGGGTTTGAAGTTACAATGGATTTGAGCTCAGAAAATCATACCTTATTTTCTTTCATAAATGAAATAAACCTAAATATTTTTGTCAGCAAGTATAATTAAATGTAAACATTAGTCATAACTGAAAGGTCAAGTGAAGATAATAAATGTTTGTAACAACACTGCAAGAGAAATTTGACTAATACTGGGTTCACAGGTATTAAGGTAACAGGACAATTTTAATAACATATTTGATCAAAAACATGTATTTTACTTTACATTCTCATTTCAGGGACCTTCTTTTCCTCCATTGTCTGAGTATGCTCCACCACCGAATCCAAACTCTGACCATCTAGTGGCTGCTAATCCATTTGATGACAACTATAATACTATTTCCTATAAACCACTACCTTCGTCAAATCCATATCTTGGCCCTGGTTATCCTGGCTTTGGAGGCTATAGTACATTCAGAATGCCACCTCACGTTCCCCCAAGAATGTCTTCCCCATACTGTGGTCCTTACTCACTCAGGAACCAGCCACACCCATTTCCTCAGAATCCTCTGGGCATGGGTTTTAATCGACCTCATGCTTTTACTTTTGGGCCACATGATAATTCAAGTTTCGGTAACCCATCTTATAATAATGCACTAAGTCAGAATGTCAACATGCCTAATCAACATTTTAGACAAAGTCCTGCTGAAAATTTCAGTCAGATTCCTCCACAGAACGCTAGCCAAGTTTCTAACCCTGATTTGGCATCTAATTTTGTTCCTGGAAATAATTCAAATTTTACTTCTCCATTAGAATCTAATCATTCTTTTATTCCTCCCCAAACACTTTTGGTCAAGCAAAAGCACCTCCCCCAAAACAAGACTTTACTCAAGGAGCAACCAAAAACACTAATCAAAATTCCTCTGCTCATCCACCTCACTTGAATATGGATGACACAGTGAATCAGAGTAATATTGAATTAAAAAATGTTAATCGAAACAATGCAGTAAATCAAGAGAACAGCCGTTCAAGTAGCACTGAAGCCACAAACAATAACCATGCAAATGGAACGCAGAATAAGCCACGACAACCAAGAGGTGCAGCAGATGCCTGCACCACTGAAAAAAGCAATAAATCTTCTCTTCACCCAAACCGTCATGGCCATTCATCTTCTGACCCAGTGTATCCTTGTGGAATTTGTACAAACGAGGTGAACGATGATCAGGATGCCATCTTATGTGAGGCCTCTTGTCAGAAATGGTTTCATCGGATCTGTACTGGAATGACTGAAACAGCTTATGGCCTCTTAACTGCAGAAGCATCTGCAGTATGGGGCTGTGATACCTGTATGGCTGACAAGGATGTCCAGTTAATGCGTACTAGAGACACTTTCGGTCCATCTGCAGTGGGCAGTGATGCTTAATCATAGGCATTAACTAAAGTGGGTTTATTTTCCTGTGTATTGTGAAAGTTCATTGACACAGGATTTTAATGTTTTACATTATTTTTTTAAATGCATACACAAAAACATTATTTACTTAGTTTTTATTAATCACTCATACTAGAGCAAATTTTTTATTGTCTTTGCTTGCTGTCTTAAATGAGAATAATGTATATGGGGGTGCTTTAGAAGCATTTATAAATAAATGTTAGTTGTTGTTATTTATCACAAACATAAAAGCCTCTTGAAACTTCAAAATAATATATAATAAATGTAGGCAAGTTTTAACTTTTGAAAGTTAGAATCATTGAAATACGTGTATTTCAGTGCTCAACTTTGTTTGTACCATATTAAAGATTTAGTTCAAAAAGTTTATCAAGGATCCACTTAACACGTCTTCACAACATAATATATGTAACTGTAACATGGGGGAAAGCATACATTTTTATGGATTAAAAAAATAATAGTATGACACCAGATTCCTCCTCCACTAGGGTCTTTGGAATTAATGAGTTTCATATTTTCAAGTGAGTTTTCAGGATATCTGTTTGTACAGATACAAGACAGATCTTAGCATATAGTAAATTCTCAGTAAGTATTGTTGATTAACTTGTGGATGGTACCACATGAAATTGCTAATATTAGATCAGTTGAAAATTGACTGCAATTAGTAGTTGGCGTAACGTATGTCCCAGTTGTGCTATTTAGAATTATGATAGTATTATGCTCCTACTTTTCTTTGATATCGAGTTGTTTTGTTATTGTTTATTGTTTTCCAGAGGAATACTGTAGTATCCACAGAAGAATTGTGAATACTTTTTGTATAATTTTGAACTGGGACATATTGCAAATGAGGAAGGTAGAAACATCCATTTGGCCTTAGAGGGCTCTGCTAGTAAAAGAACTACTCAGTGGTGGTTTGAAAAATCTTGTTCTAGGGATCTAAATTTCAAAAATGAACCTTAGGGGAGATCAAAATCCATTTTAAACAAAGATCAATTAAGAGCCAAAGTGAAATCTAACTCGCAAACAACAATTTGAAGCCTTGCAGAAGACTTAAGGAGCTCCCACTGTGACTGGGGGAAAGTATAAAAATGGACCTGAGAGTACCCTCTTGAGGGATGATCAAGAATAGAGACAGTTGGAGGTGTGCTCATTAAGATTCAAAACAGCAGAAATCCATTTTTTGGAGCAGTTTCTAACCTGTGGCCAAAAAAAAAAAAAGTATAGTGTTTGACAACTAATGACAATTTATACAATCGTTGGAGGCTGGTAAAGCTCCCTAATATGTTGCCACCATTATCATTGCAACCAAAAACAATTCTGAAGATTGTGTGGTGATCTACGAAGGAGATAAATAATTACTATTATTTAAACCCAAGTGAAACAATGATGGCAGCAGCATATTGTCAAGAAATTTAAATTATGCATGAAAATGTGATTTAAAACAATGTCCTTTGGGTAACACACAGGAATCTACACTTTTAAGACAAGGACTCGACCTCACATGTCAGAAGCTACTAAAGCAAAAGTTAAGTGACTTGGGCTATGAAATTTTGTCATGTCCATTTTAGTCACTGGATCTTTATTCCATGGACTACTGTCTTTATCATTTGGAGCTTTTTCTAAGAAACAATGCATTCCCCAATTGAGATGAAGTAACTGGAAGATGTGAACGATTTATACAGCCTAACAAATGATGAATTTTATAAAAGTTAAACCTTTAATATTCTGTTGGAAGAAAACTGTTCATGCTCCTGATGCATATTTTGATTGAATAAAACTTATTTTTTTAAATACAGTGTTTTAATTTTGACCTACAAAAACAGCAATTTCATATGGTACAAGGTAGTATAAGGTTTTCTCCATTTACCCTTGACTAGTTAGAGATGAGTACAAAATATTTTCAGTAGTTGTAAAATATTTATCTTTACAATTTTGGGAAACAAAATGATATAAACTATACTTCTAGGTACTCCTTTGTGTGAAAACTTTACGAGTTGAAGCAGGTTAAAATGCAGTATTTTGGGCTGACAGACATTTGATGGTGTTCACTAGCATACTTGAAGATCTCATCTTACTTGGAGTTTTTGTTATACATACTTCTCTAAATGTTTAAGAACCTGGTTATGTTGCTCCTGAAAGTTTAATGAGTGCTGATTTTTAATAAATGATGCACTGCATGCTATATGCCTAGTTGTAGCATCAGATCATGATTTGTTATTACCCTGAATAGAGCTAGATATTTTGAGTAGGACTTTCCAGTGTTCTCAGGAGTTAACACTTTACACGGTAGTACTTGAGTTGTGATCATTACTAAAATCGATTATGCAGTTTCTTAAACCCTTTATTTCTTTAAGTTTCAGTAGTTAACTGTTTTTGTGAAAATGAAATAACCTCTCCCAAGCTAGTCTAACAGTATTTGTTATGCAATATAATTCATTTTCTATTTCCATATAGTTGTTTTTAAAAACCTACAAACAGGTGAATTTTTATTCAGGTGTTTAGGTCTTCAAACCACCTTACTTAGATAAGAATCTGTAAATATTCAGAAGAAAAACTCATGGTTCATTCTGACAGTGAATCATAGCTAAGCTGTAATCATGCTGATGAATAGTGTGCATGTGTTTGAAATAATTTTCTTGCTAGTTCTACATTTGTCTCTACGTAATGCTAAGTCAAAAGTTATATAGATGCTTTTGGATGGAAAAAGTGATGAAATATAAGAAAGCCAGATGATAATTTGTCTGAAGAAGGCTATTATACAAACTGAAATGGCTTCTTAGGACAAATGATAAGCTGCCTTCAATTTTAAAAATACGCAGTGATGGAAAAAAACACAAGTGGAATTGTACCTTTTTTATCCCTTTCCTTCACTGAAAGTCCTCATCTTACACACACACACACACACTCACACTCACACACTCTCTGACATCCTTGAGTTTTGCTGAAGTTCAACCTGGCTAACTATGAGCATCTAGGTTTACTCACCAAAGCCAGGTTATTGACAGAAAGGTGTTTTTTTGTTTTTGTTTTGTTTTGTCTTGTTTTTTTTGAGCCATCTTGCACTGTCGCCCAGGCTGGAGTGCAGTGATGAGATGTCGGCTCACTGCAACATCTGCCTCCCTGGTTCAAACGATTCTTCTGCCTCCGCCTCCTGAGTAGCTAGGATTACAGTTGCTCACCATCACACCCGGCTAATTTTTATATTTTTAGTAGAGACGGGGTTTACTATGTTGACCAGGCTGATCACAAACTCCTGACCTCAAGTGATCTGTCCTCCTCAGCCTCCCAAAGTGCTAGGATTACAGGCGTGAGCCACCACGCCCGGCCAGACAGAAATATTTTAAAAGCATCAGTTCCTTTCTCAGAACTTGATTTGCTCATGCACTAGAGAATTTCTGGTCCACATGCTTCTAGGTGTTCCTCGACTCACTAATACTGAAACAGCTTAGCTTGTGAAAGATAAATTGTTCTTCAGATAGAGTGCTTAGAATTAGATTTGTGATCAGTGTTTTCCTTTTGTGTGAAATACTTTAGAGTACTGCTATTACGATTCTTGTTATTCAAATTAGAAGGTTATATACATAAAACTGAAGATTTTCTTATACTAGTACTTATTCTTCATAAACACAGTGTGAAGAAATCTAGTTTTTTGGTGGTTTGTTTTAGATTCCAAACTCTGCCTAGTGGCAGAAAAACCTCTTAATAGTATGGGTCATCATGAACTCTGCC
The DNA here is from genome assembly GCF_001698545.2 of Rhinopithecus bieti. Lineage (NCBI taxonomy): Eukaryota > Metazoa > Chordata > Mammalia > Primates > Cercopithecidae > Rhinopithecus > Rhinopithecus bieti. The sequence goes on from NW_016803367.1 coordinate 634,230, forward strand.
AACTTTAATCCAAATAAGTATCAAGAGTCTTCATTCAATATTCTTTCAGACTTGTTTGTCTTGAACAAATTAGAGTTTTAGCACTTATTGTTCAATGTACTATAGTAATTGTATTTAATAGTAAGAAAATATATAAGCAATGATTTTTTAAAAGGGAGTTGTCAAGAGTTTTGGATTTCTTTCTGCAGTGCATAGAGTTTTCATATGCATGAACATTCGTGCTGTTTTATATTTTTTTCAATTAAAAAAAATTTAAAAGCATCCAGGCTCCCAAAGTTCATTTGTAAATAGTGGCTTGGAACTCTACGCAATAGGGAAGCTCCTAAAGGCTCATTTAGACCATAATCTAGTTAGTATCATGCTGAGCTCTCAGTTTTCTTTAGGAAACCAATCAATCAATGTAGGAGGGAGAAAGAAGCAGAGGTCTTGTCTTTTTCCTGATGTGATTAGGAGGTTAAGTTCTTTGGTATGGGTTTCTTTGCATTTGCCCCCTTACCATGCTAAACCCTGGTGAAATGTATAAGCAGGCTTGGCTTTTCCTCTCCTGGATGCTCTGTGCTTCAACATTTTATATCTTTCCTCCCATCAAAAATCCTGTGTCTTTGTGTGGCAGTAGTTGGCTAGACTTTAAGAGAAAAGCATTTTCTACTAAGGTATGAATGCAGATAGTGGGAAAAGTGTCATTAAATTTCTTTTTTAAAAAAGGATGTTTATTAAGAATGAATCTTTAATATCTAACATTTCAGACAATATGACCACATTTCAGATACCATGGGAAGCAGTACGTTTAGTGAATTAGCTGGTACTGTCTGAGGGTACATCCAGTTTCCTTTAGGTTGTTGTGACTTTGCACAGCTTCCTCTCCTCTAATTCTGAACTTAGAGATTTTCTTCTCATTTCTAATTTTTAGTAACTTACTGTTCTATCCAGTAGAGCATTATAAAAGTCAAATCTGCATCTTCCAACTTGTGGTACAGTGATGGGAATTTGGAAGCACCCCTGGAGCAAAGAGACTAGGGATAGCATTAGCATCTCCCAGGACAAGTGGTGTAGGGGAAATGAAGGAAAGACCGTGGCCATATATACACCAGGTGTTAATATATCAGAGGCTGCCTGTATTTAATTTAAAACTTTTGATGAAACTCAATGAATAAGCATCTTTTTCAATAATACATTACTTGCAATTATATTAAAACTTACTCTAAGTACCTGTACCTTTCTTGTTCTGTAGATGTGTAGATGATGTTGCTTGTTTGTCAAAATATTATCTTTTATAAAAGAAAGTCCTGCTTCTTATCATGATGTATGTGACTTAAATGATTGTTTCATATTAAAACTATTTCTTCCTTATGTACTGTTTACATATACCTCTTTTTGGGATATTAGTTCAGTACTTTTATACAAATCTGAGTGTGTTCCACATTGGTGACATGTATTTTTGCAGTAACTTTTGTTTTGTTCTTAGAGCATGTCTAAAGTAACACATGCACTAGTGCTGTGGTCTGTGGCAAAATTACTGTAATTCAAATTGGAAAAAAAAATGTTTCCAGACTTTGTCCAACATTTATTCCTATGGCAAAGGAAATTACTATGTAATACTAATTATTTCTTATGCTGGTATGTTTTAAGCTACTCTATGAAGTATGTGAAACATCAATATTTATGGATTAATAGATGGCCTGATGTCTTTCAAATGGGAGAGGAGTAAATTTTAGTGTTACCAACTCATGACACTTGTAATACAATAACTCTTAAAATTTTTATTTTCCACTTACAGGTATAATTTACTAAGTAATTACCTTAAATGGCAGTGCATGTTAGGATTTTTTAGCCCATACTACTAAAATTATGTAGTCACTTTGAACTTATGCTGATATTTCCCAGCCAAAAAAGACATCATTCACTCCCTCATAACCAAAATAAGTAGCACTGTAATGTTTATCTTCATTTATTAAGACATAATGAAGATATCATAAGACTCCTCTAATTTACCTGGAATTTTTAACCATTGATTCAAGGACTTGAATGCTGTTTACTTTGTACTACCTGATGAAAGGATTTGGTAATAAAGGTTATAATCAAGATTTTAAAGAAAATGTTCCATCTTGAAGGCAAATTTTAAGCTTTTATTTTAGAGGTGTTTACTTAAGAATAGTAATTTAAAAGCATTCTTGTTTTGTCATTAAGACAAGTACCCAAAAGAATTGTAATAAGTAATACTTGGCCAATGCAAATTTGTATATTTGAAATTACACATTTGAAAGAAAAAAATGATTGCTTGTGAGTGCTTAAACTGCATCTCTTTTTAAAAATTCAAATTCTAGACATACCAGTTTAAATTATCCTGAATAAGGTTTTACTATATCAGTGATGTATATTACAAAATGTCTACCTATGTTATGTTAATGATATCTCTATACTGCATCATATTTGGCATGGTTATGGTATATTTTGTACTTTTGATTGTCGACTGTTGATAGGATTGATATAGCAATAAATCTGATTCAGTCCTAATATTTTTTAAAATGCTAGGTACCATACTGTATCATAATCCTATTACATTTGACTTGAATGCCCCAAATTTTCATAGTTCTATATTTTATGTTAAAAATTTAGTATTACATGTTAGGGATTTATTTTTGTCTGCTATTTTCACATACATTCTTTTAGAACTGGATCTGTTTCTATTTAGATCATAGAAGTCTAAAGAAGTATTATTAATTCACGAACTGCTTTGTGGAAAAATTTAAATAAAGTATGAAATGACTAGATTACCCCAAATTGTTTATTTTTTTATGTGGTTAATGACCAGGTTACAGTTTTCAGACAAATAAAATTGGCTTGATAACTGATTGAATATAGTAGATAATGGGAAGTTTGACTCTGTAAGGGCCTCCAAGTGTTAAACAAATACATTCTCAATTCTGAATTACTTCATAGGAACTACTGAAATAACGGTAAGCCAGACTCCTTTTTCTTTTTGAGATGCTTAACACAATTTGCCTCTTCTGATTCCAATCCCTTCTTCCCCCAAAACTATGCTAGAATTTAAAATTGGAGGAGTTTAATTTGTCATCTACATTTTAGTTTTTTTTATTCTGTAGATAAGTAATAAGACAAGTAGATGTCCTGCTGTCAAGACAGTCCATGTTACTGTTGGCCATTCTTTTCAGGGATAATGCTTAACGTCATTTGTGCATTGTATAAAGAATGTTGTTTATCAGTGTATAGACCTACTATTAGTAGAAATGATGTATGGCAGGCTTTCTTGAATAATATGTATTGTAAGTTTGTTTCCTATAGTGTTATTATGCTTCAGATTCTTTTAAATAAAGCTAGTTTTAAAGAGAAAATAACTTTTTTAAGCGTTTGACTTTCATCAGGACAAGTAGGTATAAGAATCTTGGCTTTGGGTGGGAGATGTCCAATATCACATCAAGCAGGGAATAGCCTACAGTTTATCAGTGTAATTTTATACTGAAGAGAGAACCAGTATTTTTAGTCATATATATTTTTATTTTTGCTGTGTATATATATTGCTGTATATTTATTTTTTCTGTGAAGTCTATCCAGAAAACGGAGTCCTGGATTTCCTTAAGAAATTATGAGCATGACATATCTACTTTGATTTTAACAATTTGGGACTTCAGTTCTGTTAGTAAAAATTATTTGGAGAAGAGTTTTCCAACTTCAGCAGCTTAATGATCCCTGGGGCAGAGACACCATTGTAGCAAATATTAAGAACAGACTTTCAGTCGGGCGCAGTGGCTCATGCCTATAATCCCAGCACTTCGGAAGGCCAAGGTGGGTGGATCATCTGAGGTCAGGTTCTGATTTATAGGAAGATGCCGGGCTAAGTGGGTAGAAATACGCAGTTTTAAAAATTTACAGAGTTGGTAACTGGTTTACAATATGAAGAAAGAACTGAAGCAGTGAATTAGCATATAACACCTCGCTGAATTGGGGTCCCTAAGACACAAATTGGAGGCAACCCAAAATTGCTAGAAAGAAAAGGATGAACCCAGAGGAAAGAAAGATAAAAGAAGGGAACAAAAAAGACACTGTGAATCAAAATTTCTGAACACATGAGATCTGAAGACAGGAAGACCAGCTAATCAATGCCTTTTGAAATTTCAGTCCACTCGATGAAAATAATGGAATAAACCAAAACTTTAAATAAATTTGCATAGGATTCTGAAAGGTAAGCTAAACAATAAGATAGAAATGATGAAACCCAAATAAGTTGACATTAATCCATTCAATATTTACTGTCTTCTATGTTCAGGCACTCTTCTAGATGCTAGAACTATAGCAGTAGATCAAACAGACAAAAATCACTATTCATGAGGTTTTTATTCTAATGATACAGAGAGTAAAAGGGTAAGTGCAATTAAGAAATGAAAGGGCTGGGTGCAGTGGCTCACACCCGTAATAGGAAAAAAAAATACTAATCAAAGAAATATAGCAGGCCGGGTGCAGTGACTCACGCCTGTAATACCAGCACTTTGGGAGGCCAAGGTGGACGGATCACCTGAGGTCAAGAGTTCAAGACCAGCCTGACCAACATGATGAAACCTCTTCTCTACTAAATATACAAAAATTAACTGGGCGTGGTGGCAGGCGCCTGTAATCCCAGCTACTTGGGAGGCTGAGGCAGGAGAATCGCTTGAACCCGGGATGCCAAGGTTGCAGTGAGCCGAGATCTCACCACTGCACTCCAGCCTGGGCAACAGAGCAAGACTGTCTCAAAAAAAATAAATAAATAAAGAGTTACGAAAAACTATACCAGAACAATACTAATCAAAGAAATATAGCAGGCCGGGCACCTTGTACACATGTGCTAGCAGCAGCAGCAGTAGTGGCATAGTGGCAGCATGGTGGGGACACACCTGTTGGCTGCAGCAGAGTGTAGAAGGTGCTGGGGTGCCTGCCTTTGTGCAGGTATTCACCACAGTGGCGGAGGCAGTACAGCTTCCAGGGGCCCCTGCTGGTGACTGTGTGTGGTTGGCTGGTGGTAGTGTTAGAATGGGGTGCAGGCAGGCGCAGTCTGTATGTGTTCTCTGCGCACCACAGGCAGGGGTAGTCACTCAAGTCGGGGGAGGTTCTGCTGTTCTCTGTGCCTAGTTTCATTCCCATGGCAGTGTTGGTGCAAGGGCATGCCAGCAAAGCAATGTGGGGGTTGCTGTTGGCCAGGCAAAGCAGCAGTGTGGGGAGGGAGTGGGTGGCCTGGTGTGTGGCTGTAGGGGCTGTCCTGCTGTAGTTCTCTGATGGTCAGGCATGGTCCACCAGCACAGGAACTATGATGTGGGCCCCCAGGACAACCAAGGCTGTCTGGCAAGCAGGCTCAGTCAGGCCTGGGCCCCAGGAGGGGCCAGCAGACCAAGGGATGCTCATGTCAGACCTGCCTGTCTGATGGGCAAGACCACCTAGCAGAGTTCAGGTCCAACACTTCCTCTAGGGCTAAAGTCTCCTATGGGAGCAAGTTGAGCCTAGAGAGATGGGCTCTCCTGGCCATGCTTCACTACAGATGCTCCCGCACCAAATCCTCTGGGCTCCTCTTCAGCAGATGTGCTGCCCCTACCACTTCTCTGAGCAGCTATCCCTGCCAACTCAAGGGTCCTTGGTGGTCAGGGAGTCTCCTGCCAGGATTCCAGAGGCACACAGCAAGAGTGGGTTGCTCCTTACCAGTTCAACTTAACTGTTCCCTCAGAGTCTCTGAGGGCCAGGAATGAGTCCTAGTGCACAGTAGCCCCATACAGGGCTCCCAGCTTCCTCCCCCTTCAGCCTAGCTTCTGTGTCTTCCTTTTGTTCATTCTGGTGCCTTCCCTCTGAAGATCTCTTAGGGGTATAACAGTCATCTCAGTCCCTCAGTGGCAGCTGTTCCATCTGGTTGCATCTAGTTGGCCATCTTGCCCCCATTTTCACCCAACAGCATTTTATAAATATTTTTCAAACCCCACCAAAATGATAAAATAATCGTGGGCATGTATGATTGCAACAGAGCCTCAACATATATAAAGCAGGAGATACAATCACAGAGCATTATGGGGAGAAATAAGCAGCAACTGCTTAAGATTTTCAAACAAATTTATTTCAGAAAATGATAGTCCAAGCATCAAATTTTAAACAAATGATTTTTAATATATATTTTTGTTCACTTAGGCTGCTATAACAGAATACTATTGACTGGTAGTATGCAGACTGTGTTGTCTGGCCAAAAGATAATGACAAAAAAACCATGTATGTTTAGAAAATGAAAGTAAACTCTTGACCTCGTGTTCCACCCACCTCGGATCAAGACCATCCTGGCAAACGTGGTGAAACCCCGTCTCTACTAAAAATACAAAAGTTAGCTGGGCGTGGTGGCGGGCGTCTGTAGTCCCAGCTACTCAGGAGGCTGAGGCAGGAGAATCACTTGAACCTGGGAGGCAGAGGTTGCAGTGAGCTGAGATCATGCCACTGCACTCCAGCCTGGTGTCAGAGTGAGACTCCATCAAAAAAAAAAAAAAAAAAAAAAGTAAACTCTTTAGTAATTAATTCATCAGAAGGAAAGTTATGTAACATTTATACCTTGAAGACAACTTAAATACTACACATCAAAACTAAAGGGGTAGGTTTAGGATATAGAAAACTGCAAAGAACCTCATTTCCACTCTAACCATGAGAAAAAGCTGGATAATCCGCAAAACCGTAACTTTTTCTAAAACCATCATAGAGCTAATTTCAAAGGCAATCAAGTAATCTGAATAGCAAAGAGAAACAAGATTCCCCAAGGAGAGAAAGCACATTAACTATTCCACATTTAGCAAAGTGGAAGAGAAAGGTGGCCATCATATCAATGGCAAAGAAGAAATCAACTAAATTTTTTTAAAGACCATACGTGGGTTAGTGTGTCAGTTTGTCATAGGTGGGGGCCTCAGACACAAAGTGAATTTGCACTCACTTGTAGGCCTTCACTGGATGCTCAAGAAAATGATTGGGGGGAGGAGAGAAGACTGAAGAAATCCCCCTCACCCACCACCCACAGCAGTGGTTCAAGTGTTCATGTGATTAGTAGATTCTTGGGGACAGGCATAAAGTGCAATTGTCTAACCACTTCTCTCCTACAAATTAAAAGACTTAAAACATTGGGAAGGATCATCAAACTCTTTTGTCCCTGGACACAGGCAAAGAATTATTGTTTTTAGGGGAGGGCCAGAAGAAAACCTTGTTTGCTTCTTGGTAGCAGGTAGGACACTATCCCAATACCAGAACAAAGGCAAAGATCCATTGCTGCTGGAGGAAGGGTAAAAGAAAAACTCTCTGCCACTGTAGGAAGAGCAGGGAATTTCTTGGGCAAAGGATGCTTCATTGATGTCAAGCAGATCATGAGAGGAAGTCCTGGAAAGGAGTAGGAAACTGTGTCCCAAGACCAATCACAAAGATAAGGCAGAGTTTAGTGGCCATGAGAGGAAGGGAAAGAATAATGAGGAAGTCCCATTACCGAGACACAGGTCCTGTGCCTCTCCCCTAAGCACAAAACCTTAGTAGCACACCTGTAGAGGAATTTGAAGTTTGTGTTGCACTAAACACAGCTCTACCAACAACAAAACCCAAACCAACCCAGCTCAGCCAAGGCAAACAAAAGCTGAGAACTTGTTGCAAGCAGACCTGTGCTACCAGAAAGATTAAAGGATGTTCTTCAGGTTGTATGCTCTCATAAGTGGGAGCTAAGCTATGAGGATGTGAAGGCATAATAATGATACATGGACTTTGGGGACTCAGGGAAAGAGTGGTAAGGGGGTGAGGGATAAGAGACTACAAATTGGGTTCAGTGTATACTGCTCAGATGATGGGCACACCAAAATCTCACGAATCACCACTAAAGAACTTACTCATGTAACCAAATACTACCTGTTCCCTAAAAACCTGTGGAAATAAAAAATACACACAGACACACACACACACACACACACACACACACACACACACAGAGGAAAAGAAATAATAAATAATTCTTCTTTTGAGAAGTTTGAAAAAAAGGATGTTCTTCAGGCAGAAAGATTATATTGCAGAGAAACTTGTATCCACACCAAAAAATGAATAGTGTTGGAAGTAGCAAAAATGAAGGTAAATAAAAAAGGTATTTCTTCTTGTTTGTAATTGCTTTGACCCATATATATATATATACACACATATATATATGTCAATAGACTATATAGACTATATATATATGTCAGTAGACTATATATGTCAATAGACTATATATATGTGTATCAATAGACTATATATATATATAGAGAGAGAGAGTCTATTGATTTCTGAAAACATTGCCAAGATAATTCAATGGAGAAAGGGTACTCTTTTTAAACACATGATATGAAACAATTGGACAACCATGTGTGGAAAAAATGAGCCTGGACCTATACATGGTGTCATATAAAAATTTAACTGAAAATAAAACACATCTACATTTAAGACCTAAAACTATAACATTTCTAGAAGAAAATAGAAAAGCTTTGTGTGTTAGGTTAGAAAACTTTTTAGTTAAGACTCAAATATTTTAAAAGTTGTTAAATTAAGCTTTATCACAATTAAAACTTCTGTTATTTAAAAGACATTGTGAAGGATGAAAAGACAAACCATACAATGAAATAAAATATTTGAAAAGCGTATCCAGAATACATAAAACACATTTAACAGACGTATCACTGAAGAGTGAAACAAATAAGCACATGAAAAGATGCTAATGTCACTAGTCACCAGACAAATGCAAATTAGATCTGTAGTGAGGTACAAATAGATAACTATTAGATTTGATAAAATGTTTTAAAAGCCCATAAAACTATTGATACCCAGTCCTGGTGAATATGCAGAGTAATGGAAACGTTTAAACATTGCTGGTAAAAATGTAAAATTTGTACTTTTGAAGTAGTTGAGGAGTTTCTTATAAAATTAGTAAACTTAAACCTATCATATGGCCCCGCAATTATATTTTTAAGTATTTACTCCTGAATGTTTATAGCAGTTTTATTCATAATTACCAAAAACTGGAAACAACCAAAATGTCTACCAACTATAGAATAGACAAACAAGTCTGTACATGTATATTATATAATACTTAGCAACAAAAAGAATGCATGACACCCAACAGCACAGACGGATCTCAAAAGCATTGTGCTAAATAAGAAGAAAAGAGAAGGGTTCATACTACATGATTTCCTTGTATAACATTCTGAAAAAAGACAAAAGAATAGGAAAAGAATTCAGTTCAGTGGTTGCCAGGGATGGGGGCTGGGAGGATGTAACTGAGTAGCTTAGGTTCAAAATGCATTGAGACTTTTTTTTTTTCCTTCCTTTTAGCCTTGAAACATACCTTAATACTCTTTGTTCCCCTGCCTTCCCACCAGACACTCTTGTGCACTGGTAATTTATCTAATTATGTGTCTAGAAGTTGCAGGGGCTAATCTTGAGACAAACCAGGCATGGAAACCCAGGTGTGAAATTCCAGAGATTACCTCAAGGCAGTTAGTCAACAGCTAACTGTTGAGATGTTAGCTGTTGAGATGATGCGAGCCTGCACTCCAAGTGGACCATGACTCAGGATAACCAGTGGAACAAGACACACAGACCTCGTACCCAGCACCACTCCTGCATGCCTTCTATTCCAAGTTCCCCTCTTTAAACCCCTGTCCACAGCCTAAAGTTTGAAATAGTCTGTTAAGGACATGAGCCTGGACATTCCCTATCTGCTAGCGTTTGAATAAAAGTCGTTTCCCTTTTGTCACACCTCATTTCTCATGCTTTGACTTCTAACGGTGAGCACTTGAACTTGAGTCAGTTACAGAAGGAGGAAACTGACTGCAAAGAAATACGAGAAAACTTTGGTGAGATGGAAATATTTAATATCTTGGTTGTGGTTGAGGTTACAGAGCTATATATATTGATCAAAACTCATAGAACAATATATCTCAAACGAGTGAATTTTACTGCATGTAAATTATACCTCAGTAAACCTAACTTAAAAATTCTAGGATACAGCTCTCGCAGTATTTGGAAGGTCAGTTTACAGTCTTAAATGAACCTATGAAAACCAAGGAGCTTTTAAAAAATGAATTATGATTTAACTCAAGAGGTTGAAGAAAACGAGTAGAAGAATGAAAACAAATGTAAGAGCAGAAGTTAGTGAAATAGAAGAAAATGGGAGAAGATCAACAAAATAAAGGTTGTTTTTTCTTCTCTTTCAAAAAACTAATAAACATGTAATAAGAGAGATGGGACAGAAAGAGATTATACAAACAAGCAATATTAGGAATAAAAACATGATTATCTTAGATAAAGTAGAAAATGTTATAAATAGCTTTATGTCAATGGAGGCTAAGACTAGTTGCAGGAAGATGAAGGGATAGGATATTGGTGTGATTGCAGATTATCTGCCTCCCACAAGACACGAATCCATTACAAAGAGGAAAATTATGACTTTACAGTGAAGAAACTTGGCAGACACCAACATGACAGGTGATGACCAATGTTACCATCACCAGAGGTGGGAACAGTCAACGGCATATGCGCTGTACTATGGCTGATACTCTTAGAAGGGCATAGTTTCATCTCCATGACATTCCTGCCGTGAATTCATGACCTGAGTCTGATCATAAGAAAACATCCAGCTCAAGGACCATCCTACAGAAGGTAAGGCCTGTACTCTTCCAAAGACTAAAGAGCTTTTTGAGACTGGAGAAAACTGAAGAGACTTGATAACTATATTAGTCCATTTTCACGCTGCTGATAAAGACATATCCACGACTGGGAAGAAAAAGAGGTTTAATTGGACTTACAGTTCCACATGTTTAACTCTGTGCACAAACCAGTCTTGGGTCCACTGAAAAGGATAACAGACAGGTGAGTTTGTGTCCTTTAATTGCTTAGGACCCGTTGCTAATTTGCTACGCTGAAGCTGCAAGAGCCTTGTGTTTTTGAGCATCTAGTGTTTTTGAGCATCTTTACCTCTGGCTGTGTGAGTTTGAGATATATTCCTATTTCGGGGCGGTGGGGGAATGGGGTGGGAGGGTATAAGTAAAATAAATTAGAATACTCTTTAAAGAGTACCATTATGATTGTTTTGGAGCAATATCACCACTCTTCCCTCAGGAATGTTTGGCAATGTCTGGAGACATTTTTGGCTGTTACAATTTGGGGGTGCTTTTGGCATCTAGTGGGTAGAGGTTTGTTATGCTGCAAACATCTCACAATGCTTAGGATTGCCCTGCATGACAAAACAATTATCTGGCCTAAAACGACAATCCTTTTAGAGAAACCAAATAGCACTTATATAAATCTAATATTCTCAACATTTCCTCAATGTAAATTGAATGTCTAATGCTTTAAATGTGATAGCCTGCTTTAAAAAAAAAAAAAAAGTGCTTCTCACAGAAGCTGCTAGCTCAAAAGCATTTAAGAAAGAAAGAAAGAAAGAAAGAAAGAAAGAAAGAAAGAAAGAAATCAAGTTCATGCAATTAAACTAGACTTATTTGATAATTTGGGTTTAAAAAATAACTGTATCAGGCTGTGTGCAGTGGCTCATGCCTGTAATCTCGCACTTTGGGGGACTGAGGTGGGTGGGTCTCTTGAGGCCAGGAGTTCAAGACCAGCCTGGCAAGCATGGTGAAACCCCGTCTACTAAAACAAAGAAAAAAAAATTAGCTGGGTGTGGTGGCACACACCTGTAATCCCAGCTACTACTTGGGAGGCTGAAGCACGAGAAATGCTTGAACCCGGGAGACAGAGGTTGCAGTGAGCCAAGATTGTGCCACTGCACTCCAGCCTGAGAGACAGAGTGAGACTGTCTCCCAAAAAAAAAAAAAAAAAAAAGTCATATATTTTCTGATTATATCAGTGTGAAGAAAAAATACAAGTATACAAGTTTCATTCTTTTAAAACTACGGATTTGTTTATTCATAAAGGTAATTATTTTTTAAACTTTTATTTCAGGTTCAGGAATATGTGCAGGCTTGCTATAAAGGTAAATTTTTGTGTCGTGGAGGTTTGATGTACAGATTATTTTATCACTCAGGTAATAAGCATAGAGCCAGGTAGGTGGTTTGTTGATTCCCACCTTCCTCCCGCCCTTCACTCTTAAGCAGGCCTTGGTGTCTGCTGTTTCCTTCATTGCATCCATATGTACTCAGTGCTTAGCTCCCACTTACAAGTGAGAACATGCAGTATTTGGTTTTCTGTTCCTATGGTAGTTCACTTAGAATAATGGCCTTCAGCTCCATCTATGTTGCTGCAAAAAACATGATTTTGTTCTTTTTTATGGCTGCATAGTAATCCATGGTATATATGTACTACATTTTCTTTATCCAGTTTACCATTCATGAGCATCTAGGTTGGTTCTATGTCTTTGCTATTGTGAATACTGCTGTGATGAACATATGTGTGCATGTGTCATTATGGTAGAATCATTTATATTCCTTTGGGTATATACACAGTAATGGTATTGCTGGGTTGAATGGTAATTCTGCTTTGTGTTCTTTGAGAAATCACCAAACTGCTTTCCACAGTGGCTGAACTAAGTTACATTCCCACCAACAGTATATAAGTGATCCCTTTTCTCTGCAACCTTGCCAGCATCTATTATTTTTTGACTTTTTAATAATAGCCATTCTTACTGGGGTGAGATGTTATCTCATTGTGGGTTTGATTTGCATTTCGAAGAGAATTGCTACTTTGAATTTCTGACATTTCTTACATAGATTTAATCTGATAAGCTAATATTGTTCCTACATAATATTTAAGATAAGGAACAGTGAATACTTTTGTTTAAGTGGATCGATTTATAATTCTGACAAACTTTTTTTGTTATTTGTTTGTTTTGGTTTGTTTTCTTTTTAGAGACAAGTCTCGCTCTGTTGCCCAGGCTGGAGTGCAGTAGTACTATCATAGCTCACTGTAACCTCAAACTCATGGGTGTAAGTGATCCTCCTACCTCAGCCTCCTGAGCAGCTAGGACTACAGGTCCATGCCACCATGTCTGGCTAACTTCTTTCTTTTGTAAAGATGGTGGTCTCACTTTGATGCCCATGCTGGTCTCAAACTCCTGGCCTCAAGCAGTTATCCAGCCTTACCCTCCCAAAGTGCTGGAATTACAGACATGAGCCACTGCTCCTGGCCTCTGACAAACTTTTTAATATCAATAGTGCATTAGGGACCTCCAGACCTGGGCCCCCAGCACAGCTTCCCTGACCCTGCCTGATCCCTTCAATCGGTGGCAACTCTGCATTTCTCTGAGGAGGAAATCTCAGAGACCATTCACAGGCTGTCTGCCATTGCCACTGCAGTGGTACCCACATTTGCTGCCTTCTGGTTGGGGAAGGAACAAAGAGCCTAATTGCCTTGCTGGCAGCTCCCATATATGGAGGAGCCCAGTCTCTCTTTTCTACCCTCAACCCACTGCTCTTCACCAGGTAGGGTCCCCGGTTTGGGCCTGTAGCACAGCCTGCAGTAGGTTTGTGTTTCTCTAGGGTGGAGGTTCTGCAGGCAACTGACAGCCCCTCTGTCACTGTAGCAGTAGCTACCCTTGCTGCCATCAGGCTGGGGAAGGAAAAAATAGCCTGAGTGCTTTACTCACACCTCCAGCATGCCATAGCCACCCTGCAGAGAAGAGGTCAGACTCTTCCCCATGAGCCCTCCATCCTCCTGCTCTTCACCAAGCAAGGATCCCAGACTTGAGCCCACAGTGCAGCCTCCCCACCTTGGGCTGATTGTTCTGACTGGCAGTGGCCCTGTGTTTCTCTGGGGCAGAGCCTCAAGAGATGAGTGGAAGTCCCTCTGCCATTGCCACTGCCAAGGTCCCTGCCCTGCTGACACCAAGCTGGGGAGGGAACAAAAAGCCCGAGCTTGCCACAAAGCTGTGTTGTGCAGGCCCGGAGTGCCAAGCTGAGATCTGTGGCCAGCACTCAAGTGGGAGAGGAGCCCATATTCTGAGAGCACCGAGAGGGAGCATGGCTGCATATGTGAGGAAATGAAAGAGAGGCCATATGGCTAAGAGCCTATCTGTCTGCTACTATGGTTAAGCGCCATTTACTGGATCGCAGCTCAAACTTCAACATCAAAAATACTTTGTTAGTATACCCTGTGAAACCAAGGATAAAAATCCAGCCCCTAGTAAACACCCTGCGCAACCCTCTGAAAACAACCAGAAACAAATCCAACTGGCTATACTGAAATTACACCACAGTTAAAGGAACATCAACACACAGATGAGAAAGAACCAGTACAAGAACTCAGGCAACTCTAAAAGCCATAGTGTTTCCTTACCTCCAAACGACTTTACTAGCTTCCCAGCAATGGTTCTTAACCAGAATGAAATGGCTGAAATGACAGACATAGAATTCAGAATCTAGATGGCAATGAAGATCATTGAACTGCAGTAGAGAGTTGAAATCCATTCCAAGGAATCTAAGAAATCCATTAAAATGATTCAAGAGATGAAAAATGAAATAGCCGTATAAAGAACCAAACTGAGCTGATAGAGCTGAAAAACTCACTATAAGAATTGTATAATACAATCAGAAGTATTAATAGTAGAATAAACCAAGCTGAAGAAACAATCTCAGAGCTTGACAATCAGTTCTTCAAATTAATTCAATCAGCCAAAAATAAAGAATTTTTTTGAATAAGCAAAACCTCTGAGTAATATGGGATTATGTAAAGAGACCAAATTGATGACCCATTGACATCCCTGAAAGAGAAGGAGAGAGAGAAAGCAGCTTGGAAAACATATTTGGGAATATTGACCATGCAAATTTCCCCAACCTTACTAGAAAGGTTGACATTGAAATTCAGGAAATTCAGAGAAGCCCTGCAAGATACTATTCAAGGCAATCATCCTCAAGACACATAGTCATTAGATTCTTCAAGGTCAGCATGAAAGAAAAAATATTAAAGGGAGCTAGAGAGAAAGGGCAAGTCACCTAAAAAGGGAACCCCATCAGGCTAACAGTGGACCTTTCAACAGAAATTCTACCAGCCAGAAAAACTTGGGGCTAATATTCAGCATCCTTAAAGAAAAGAAATTCCAACCAAGAATTTCATATCCAGACAAATGAAGCTTCATAAGTGAAGGGGAAATAACTAAGGGAATTCATTACCACCAGACTTGCCTTACGAGAGGTTTTTAAGGGAAGCGCTAAACAGGGAAATGAAAGACTATTATTGACCACCACAAAAAGACACCCAAGCATATTGACCATTGAAACGAAAGCAAATATGCAATCAAATCTTCAAGTCTACATAACAACCAGCTAACAATACAATGATGTGATCAAGTCAGCACATATCAATATTAACTTTGAAGGTAAAGGGGCTAAAAATCCCACTTAAAGGGCATGGAATGGCAAGTGGGTAAAGAAGCAAGACCCAATGGTATGCTATCATCAAGAGAGCCATCTCACATGCAAGGACACCCACAGGCTCAAAGTAAAGGGATGGAGAAAGATCTATCAAGTAAACAGAAAAGAAAACACAAAAGAGTAGGAGTTGCAATTCTTATTTCAGACAAAACAGACTTTAAATGAAGAATGACCAAAAAGGACAAAGAAGGCATGACATAATGATAAAGAGCTCTACTCAACAAGAAGATTTAACTAGACTAAATATATATTAACCAAACACTAGAGCACTAGATTCATAAGACAATTTCTTACAGACTTACAAAGAGACTTAGATAACCACACAATAATAGTGAGAGACTTCAATGTCCCACTGACAGTACTGGACAGATCATTGAGGCTGAATAACTAACAAAGATATTTGGGATCTAAACTTGACACTTGACCAAATAGACCTAACAGACATCTACAGAACACTTCACTCAACAAAAGCAGAACATACATTCTTCTCATCTGCACATGGCATATACTCTGAAATCGACCACATGCTCAGCCATGAAGCAATTCTCAACTAAATAAAAAAAATTATACCAACCACATTCTCAGACCACTGTGCAATAAAAATAGAAAATTTTATTTCATTATTTTATTTCTATTTTTATTTATTTACCAAGAAGATCTCTCAAAACCATACAATTAAATGGAAATTAAACAATCTGCTCTGGAATGACTTTTGGGTAAACAAATTAAGGCAGAAACTAAGAAATTCTTTGAAACGAATGAAAATGAAGATACAAAATACCAGAATCTCCAGGACATAGCTAAAGCAATGTTAACAGGAAAGTTTAGGCTGGGCACAGTGGCTCACACCTGTGATCCCATCACTTTGGGAGGCCGAGGCAGGTGAATCACAAGGTCAAGAGATCGAGACCATCCTGGCCAACAACGTGAAACCCCATCTCTACTAAAAATACAAAAATTAGCTGGGCATGGTGGCGCATGCCTGTAGTCCCAACTACTAGGGAGGCTGAGGCAGGAGAATCACTTGAACCCAGGAGGCGGAGCTTGCAGTGAGCTGAGATAGCACCACTGCACTCCAGCCTGGTGACAGAGAGAGACTCCGTCAAAAAAAAAAAAAAAAAAAAAGTTTATAGCACTAAACACCCATATCAAAAATTAGAAAGATCTCAGGCCAGGTGTGGTGGCTCATGCCTGTAATCCCAGCTCTTTGGGAGGCCAAGGTGGGCCGACCACGAGGTCAGGAGATCGAGACCATCCTGGCCAACATAGTGAAACCCCGTCTCTACTAAAAACACAAAAATTAGCTGAGTGTGATGGCGGGCGCCTGTAATCCCAGCTACTCAGGAGGCTGAGGAGAATCACTTGAACCTGGGAGGTGGAAGTTACAGTGCGCCACTGCACTCCAGCCTGGCAACAGAGTGAGACTCTGTCTCAAAAAAAAAAAAGCAGCCAGACGTGGTGCCACACACCTGTAGTCCCAGCTGCCCAGCTGCTTGGGAGGCTGAGGATGGAGAATGGCATGAACCCAGGAGGCAGAGGTTGCAGTGAGCCAAGATCGCGCCACTGCACTCCAGCCTGGGTGACAGAGCGAGACTCTGTCTCAAAAAAATAAAATAAAAATAAAATAAAATAAGTAAGAAAGATCTCAAATTAACAACCTAACTTTACACCTAGAGAAACTAGGAGAAAAACATAAAGCCAACCCCAAAGCTAGCAGAAGAAAATAAATAACCAAAATCAGAGCTGAACTGAACAAAATGGAGAGGAGAAAAGCCATATAAAAGATAAACAAAACCAAAAGCTGGTTTTTTGAAAGAACAAGATTGATAGACTGTTAGCTAGACTAATGAAAAAAGAGAGAAGATCCAAATAAACACAATCAGAAATGACAAGGAGGACATGAACACCGACCCCATAGAAGTACAAAAACCATCAGAGACTATTATGAACATCTCTATCCACACAAGCTGGAAAACCTATAACAAATGGGTAAATTCCAGGAAACATGCAACATCCAAAGATCAGAAAGAAATTGAAACCCGAACAGATCAATAATGAGTTCTGAAATTGAATCAGTAATGAAAATCCTACCTACCGGAAAAATACCTGGACAACATGGATTCACAACTACATTCTACCAAATGTATAAAGCAGAACTGGTACCAATCCTACTGAAACTATTGCAAAAACCTGAGGAGGAGGGACACCTTCCTAACTCATTCTATGATGCCAGCATCTTTCTGATACAAAAACCTGGCATAGACACAACAAAAAAAGAAAACTTCAGGTCAATGTCTCCGGTAAAATTTGCAAAATCCTCTACAAAATATTAACAAACCAAATTCAGTAGCATATCAAAAGTGAATCCACTACAACCAAGTAGGCTTTTCCCTGGGATGTAAGGTTGGTTCAACATAGGTAAATTAATACATGTGATTTATCACATAAACAGAACTAAAAACAAAACTAAATGACCATCTCAATAAAGAAGAAAAGGCATTCAGTGAAACTCAACACTCTTTCATGTTAAAAACCCTCCACAAACTAGGCGTTGAAGGTACATACCTCAAAATAATAAGAGCCGTCTATGACAAACCCACAGTCAACATCATATTGAATGGGCAAAAGCTGTGAGTATTCCCCTTTAGAACTGAAACAAGACAAGGATGCCTACCTACTCTTATCACTCCTATTCAGTACTGGAACTCCTAGCCAGAGCACTCAGGCAAGAGAAAGTAATAAAAGATATCAAAATAAGAAGAGAGGAAGTTAAACTATCTCTCTTCACAGACAATATGATTCTATACCTGAAAAACCCTATAGTCTCTGCCCAAAGTCACCTAATCTGATAAACAGCCTCAAAGTCTCCTAGATCTGATAAACAACTTCAGCAAAGTTTCAGGATACAAAAATCAATGTACAAAATTCAGTAGCATTTCTACACATCAATAATGTCCAAGCTGAGAGCCAAATTTTTTTTTTTTAAATCTCATTCACAATAGCCACAAAAAGAATAAAACACCTAGGAATACATGTATTGGTCCATTTTCATGCTGCTGATAAAG
Source organism: Rhinopithecus bieti (assembly GCF_001698545.2). NCBI lineage: Eukaryota > Metazoa > Chordata > Mammalia > Primates > Cercopithecidae > Rhinopithecus > Rhinopithecus bieti. The sequence goes on from NW_016803367.1 coordinate 652,687, forward strand.
ACATACGTGAGACTGGGCAATCTGCAAAAGAAAGAGGTTTAATATGACTTAGAGTTCCATGTGGCTGGGGAAACCTCACAATTATGGTAGAAGGCAAGGAGGAGCAAGTCACATCTTACATGGACGGTGGCAGGCAAAGAGAGGAGCACTTGTGCAGGGAAACTCCTGTTTTTATGACCATCAGATCTCATGAGAATCGTTATCATGAGAACAGCATGGGAAATACCTGCCCCCATGATTCAGTTACCTCCCTCCGGGTCCCTCCCACAACACATGGGAATTCAAGATCAGATTAGGGTGGGGACACAGCCAAACCATATCAATACTTCTAACCAGGGAAGTGAAAGATTTCTATAATGAGAATTGCAAAACAGTAGTGAAAGAAATCAGAGACAAAACAAACAAACAGAAAAACATCCCATGCTCATGAATAGGAAGAAACAATATTGTTAAAATGGTCATACTGCTCAAAGCAATTTACAGATTTGATGCTGTTCCTATCAAACTACTGACATTTTCCACAGAATTAGCAAAAAACTATTTTAAGATTCATTTGGAACCAAAAAAGAGCCTGAATAGCCAAAGCAATCCTAAGCAAAAAGAACAAAGCTAGAGACATCATGCTACCTGACTTCAAACTATACTACAAGGCTTCCATAACAAAGACAGCATGGTACTAGCACAAAAACAGACATATAGAGCAATGGAACAGGTTAGAGGACCTAGAAGTAAAGTCACACATCTACAACCATATGATCTTCAGCAAAGCCAGTGCTAACAAGCAGTGGGAAAAGAACTCACTAGTCAATAAATTGTGCTAGGATAACTGCCTAGCCATACACAGAATGTTGAAACTGGAACCCTATGTTTCACCTTATACAAAAATGAACTCAAGATGGATTAAAGACTAAATATAAAACCTAAAACTAAAAACCCTAGAAGAAAACCTAGGAAATACTATTTTGGACGTCAGCCCTGACAAAGACTTCATGATGAGAATTCCAAAAGCAATTGCAACAAAACCCAAAAACTGACAAGTGGGAACTGATTAAACTAAAGAGCTTCTGCACAGCAAAAGAAACTATCAATCCTCTTCTGGGCACCACCCTGACAAAGCCTTCATGATGAAGATTCCAAAAGCAATTGCAACAAAAATAAAAACTGACAAGAGGGACCTAATTAAGCTAAAGAGCTTCTACACAGCAAAAGAAACTATCAACAGAGTTAACAGGCAACCTACAGAATGGAAGAAAATCTTTGCAAACTATGTATCTGACAAAGGTCTAGTATTCAGCATCTATAAAGAACTTAGATCAACAAGCAAAAATCAAATGACCCCATTAAAAAACGGGCAAAGGACATGAACAGATACTTCTCAAAGAAGACATACACACCAATCAGCATATGAATAAATGCTCAATATCACTAATGATTAGAGAAATGCAAATCAAAACCACAATGAGATAAACATCTCACACCAGTCAGAATGGCTACTAATAAAAAGTCAAAAAATAACAGATGCTGGTGAGGTTGTGGAGAAAAGCAAATGCTTATACACTGTTGGTGGGAATGTAAATTAGTTCAGCCACTGTGGAAAGCAGTCTGGAGATTTCTTAAGGAACTTAAAACAGAACTACCATTTGACCCAGGAATCCCGTTACTGGGTGTATACTCAGAGGAATATAAATCATTCTGCCATAAAGACACAAGCATGCATATGTTCATTGCAGTACTATTTACAATAGCAAATACATGGAATCAACCTAAATGCCCATCAGTGGTAGACTGGATAAAGACAAACTGGTCCATATATACCATGGAATACTGTGCAGCCATAAAAAAGGACAAGATCATGTCCTTTGTAGCAACATAGGTGGGGTTGGAAGCCATTATCCTAAGCGAGTTAACATAGGTACAGAAAACCAAATACCACATGTTCTCACTGGTAAGTGGGAGCCAAACATTGAGTACCCATGGATACAAAGAAGGAAACAAAAGGCACTGCAGCTCACTTGAGGGTAGAGAGTAGGAGGAGGGAAAGGATTGAAAAACTACCTGTCAGGTGTTATGCTCGTTACCTGGGTGACAAAATTATCTATATACCAAACCCTCATGACACACGGTTTACCAGTGGAACAAACCTGCACCTGCACCCCTTGAACCTAAAATAGAAGTTTGAAAACAGAGCACATTAGGCTGTATAGTATATCGCTGTAAATATTCACTTTAAGATTCTGAATTATATTCAATTAAGTCATGAATAATCTTTGAATGCTTTGATAATTTCTTTTTCTTTCTTTCTTTTTTTTTTTAAACGGAGTCTCACTCTGTCGCCCAGGCTGGAGTGCAGTGGCGTGATCTCAGCTCACTGCAAGCTCTGCCTCCCGGGCTCACGCCATTCTCCTGCCTCAGCCTCCCGAGTAGCTGGGACTACAGGCGCCCGCCATCATGCCCGGCCAATTTTTTTGTATTTTTAGTAGAGATGGGGTTTCACTGTGTTAGCCAGGATGGTCCCAATCTCCTGATCTCATGATCCGCCCACCTTGGCCTCCCAAAGTGCTGGGATTACAGGCGTGAGCCACCACGCCCAGCCTGCTTTGCTAATTTCTAAGTAATAGAGAATCCCCAGACCAATCTTAGTTGTTATTTCATACACGTGCTTTTGGATTTTATTTTTATAAGTTATAGAGTGGTTCTTTGAGTCTTATTAATGAACGTGTTACTTTTTTCCACTTTAATGTGTGAAAGGGATGTGTGTGGACATATGAGATTGCATTATGTGAACTTATGAGCTTTTCTGGACTACTAAATGCTTGGTATATATAACAAATAGTTCTCAATTGCCACTTTCTAGTAGTTTCCATGAAGTAAGAGTAGTTTCTTTTATTACAGCTCTAAATGATACAAGTGGTAGAGATTATTGTAGGTGCAGTGTGACAGAGGAACATGAAGAGAACAGTATTATTTAAAGTAAAGTGTTTGATGTAGAATGTTAAACAAGATAGTAAAGGATGAAATTTGAATGGTGAGGAAAACTAAAGTCATGCAAACAGTGAACTTTATTTGCCTTGGTTTATCATAACTACAGATAATGAGCCTGAAAAGAAGCAATAAAATTTATTACAACTGTTAGTAAGTTTTGCCCAGTTTTATGCGTTTTATGAGTAGAAATTGAAGATAAAGTAAAATGTAAAGTTTTAACTGCCTAAAGTTTAGGTTAATACAAAATTATAATTTATTTTTCCCTTATGTTAAAATGATAAATTGGTTTCAGAGCCTTCAGACTGTTGTTAATCACAGGAAGTTTTTTTTTTTTTACCTTCAATTTAATCTACTCAGATAAAGAAATTTTATTTTTTTGAGACAGGGTGTTGCTCTGTCTCCCAGGTTGGAGTGCAGTGGTGCCAACATGGATCATTGCAGCTTTCAGTTCCTGTACTCAAACAATCTTCCCAGCTAAGCCTCCTGAGTAGCGGGACTACAGGTGTGAGCCAACATGCCTGGGTAATTTTCTTTTTTTTTTTTTTTTTTGGCGAGACATTGTCTCATTATGTTGCTCAGACTGGTTTCAAACTACTGAGCTCAAGCGTCAAGTGATCTGCCCACCTCAGTTTCCCAAAGTGCTAGGGTTATAGGTGTGAGCCACTGTGCCTGGCGTGAAATTTTATATCTCATCAGAAAAGTTTTCTGATTTTGTCATGGCCTTGATTACAGTACTTAACAAAACAAAAGCAAAGTACTCATGCTGAAAAGCTGAAGTTCCTTACAATTGTGTTATCTTTTAGGATTTTTTTCACCCTTTATTTTTCTTTTCTCTAGGCACCATGAGATCCAGTGTCACCTCCTATGGCATCCTTGATTTATAGGTAAAGTTAAAATAATTCATTGTTCTCGGGCCGGCCGCGGCGGCTCATGCCTGTAATCCCAGCACTTTGGGAGGCAGAGGTGGGCGGATCACGAGGTCAGGAGATCGAGATCATCCTGGCTAACACGGTGAAACCCCGACTCTACTAAAAATACAACAATTTGGCTGCGCGTGGTGGCAGATGCCTGTAGTCCCAGCTACTCAGGAGTCTGAGGCAGGAGAATGGCGTGAACCCGGGAGGCGGAGCTTGCAGTGAGCTGAGATCTGGCCACTGCACTCCAGTCCGGGCGGCAGAGTGAGACTCCGTCTCTAATAATAATAATAATAATAATAATTCATTGTTCCCAGATTTCTATGATTTTTTCTTAATCAAGAGACAGATTCTCCTATAACTTTTTGATTATGGTTTTCCAAGATCGAACCCTAAATTATATTTTCAAGGATTCAAGACCTCTTTTAGACCTAACCGTGTTCGAGTTTTCCCAAAAGGCCCCTAAAAATCAC
>NW_016803367.1:657480-661302 GCF_001698545.2 Rhinopithecus bieti
TTTTTTTTTTTTTGAGATAGAGACTCGCCCCGTCGCCAGGCTAGAGTGCAATGGCGCCATCTCGCCACTATATTTATTCTTTGCTAAAAAAGGAATGGTAAAAATAATTGAAATTGCCTGATATATTTCATATTTCTGAAGTAGCACAACATTATTGTAAGAACTGCCTGGGAAGACATGTCAAATTTAAAGTAAAGCTCAACCTTTTCTAGTTCAATTTTTAGGTAAATAGTACTAATATAAACATGTTTCAGAGATTATACACTTAGCATAATTTTTCAGTGCCTTCACTATCCATAGTATGTTCTTTCCTTTGGGGAAAATATTGACCAAATCCTTATTAAACACTTATATATTGTATACCAGTAGAGAATTTTTCTCTCCTCCATTTTCATTTAGCATCAGCCATTCAGTATTATCGTCGGCAGGTTGTTTCTGCTTTTCTCTCATGCTCACCTGAAGCCTTTGCTATAAGCTATAGGTTAGAAAGGGTCTTGGCTGGGTGCAGTGGCTCCCAGCACTTTGGGAGGCCAAGATGGGAGGATCGCTGGAGGCCAGGAGTTCCAGACCAGCCTGGTCAACATAGTGAGACCCCATTGAAAGAAAGAAAGAAGGAAAAAGAAAGAAAGAAAAGAAAGAAAAGAAAGAAAGAAAGAAAGAAAGAAAGAAAGAAAGAAAGAAAGAAAAAGAAAGAAAAGGAAAAGGAAAGAAAGAAAGAAAGAAAGAAAGAAAGAAAGAAAGAAAGGAAGGAAGGAAGGAAGGAAGGAAGGAAGGAAGGAAGGGAGGAAGGAAGGAAAGAGAAGAGAGAAGGAGAGAAAGAAAGGAAGGAAGGAAAGAAGGAAGAAAGAAAGAAAAGAAAGACGGAAGGAAGGAAGAAAGGAAAGAGAAAGAGAAAGAAAGAAAGAATGATTGCATCTTAATCTAAGGAGGAAACACTTAGGGCATTGCAGAAGACTTGGTATCCTCAGCTACTGACACATCAAGAAATTAAGACAGAAGCAGTGAAAAGTGGATGGATCTGAGAGATATTTAGGACTTGGAGGCTGATTGGATTTGTGGTACCTATCTGATATGACTTGGATGTTTGTCCCCTTCAAATCTCATGTTGAAATGTAATCCTCGGTGTTGGAGGTGGGGCCTGGTGAAAGGTGTTTGGATCATGGGGGAGGATCCCTCATGAATAGCTTAGCACCATCCCTTTGGTGATGAGCGAGTTCTCGCTCTGAGTTCACCCAAGATCTGGTTGTTGAAAAGTGTGTGGCATCTCCTGTCTCTCTTGTTTCCACTCTCACCATGGGACATGCTAGCTTTCTGTTGCCTTCCACCATGATTGTAAGCTTTCTGAGGCCTCACCAGAAGCAGATGGCAACACTATGCTTCTTGTGAAGCGTGCAGAACCATGAACCAATTAAACATGTTTTCTTTACAAATTATCCAGCATCAGGTATTTATAGCATGCAAAAATGACTGAACGCACTATCATAGGTATAGTTATCAAATTCAAAAGTATTCAGTTCGTGAATATTAAAAGTTTCAGTTTTGTTCTCACTCAGATAGAAAAAGCATTTCATGTCTGTCAGGATGTGAATCAGAAAAATGATTGTGGCTGGGCATGGTGGCTCATGATTGTAATTCCAACACTTTGGGAGGCTGAAATGGGAAGATTGCTTAAGGCCAAGAGTTCAAAACCAGCCTGGGCAAAATATGAAGACCCTGTCTCTATAGAAAAGTTTTAAAAAAATGCTTCTGGTAAAGTCCCAGAAGAAAATGATGGATCTGCTCAAATGTCTGAATAAATTATTGATAATAATGAGTGCTTTACACAAAATCTTCATCCTTTCAATACCCTACATATAAATATTATTGCTTGCATTTTACAGATAGGAAACTAGGGCTCAAGCGGGAGAACATTACTCAGGGTCATGCAGCTAATAAAAGTAGCGTTGGCTGAGTGTAGTGGTGCACGCCTGAAATCCCAGCACTTTGGGAGGCTGAGGTGGGAAGGAGGCTTCTGCCCAGGAGTTCAAGGTTGCAGTCAGCTATGATGACAGTGCCACTGGATTCCTGCCTGGGTGACAGAGCAGGACCCTGTCTCTAAAAAATAATAATAATAATAATTTAAAAAAAAAAGAAAAGTAGACTAGGCATACTAACCCAATTTATCCAATTACAAACACTTGGTTAGAGGACCAAATTTTGATGCCAAGGAATTTTTTTTTTTAAAAAAGGATTTTACCCTGGAAAGAAGTTAACATTCCCAACATTCCTGACCTTAGATCCTGAGCCCCTGGTTTAAAGGCCCCTCGCTGAACCGCTTCCAGTTGCATTTTCTCCAGGTGTAAGGAAGCTGTTCACCTGGAAACTGCTCACCCTTCTACATCATGGTTTTGCTACCTGGAATTCCCTGCCCAACAGCCCCAGGCTACTTCCCATGAGTCTTTTCTCTGGCTAATCCTTCTGAGGGTGGCCTGTGAGTCTTGAGTGTACATCTTTATGTCCAATGACAGACTGTTACCTCTGCTATGTTCGTGCATGAAACCCCAAGGGGACTGAGAATTCCAAATGTAAATTTGGCCTTCCAGGTCATTATGAAGGTATATTCAGACAATGTAAGGAAATAGAGTATATTTTATTAAATACTTTCTTAGCTTAATTTATAACTACTGTGTAACATTTGATTCATATGTATGAGGGAGGAGATCACCCCTCATATTATCTTATGTCCAATTTCTGCCTCCAAAGAAAGAAGTAAAACTAAAAGGCAGAAATGGAATCTACAGGCAGATAGCCCAGCACCGTGCCCTGGGCCTGGTAGTTAAAATCAGCCCCTGATCTAACTGCTTGTGTTATCTATAGATTTCAGACATTGTATGGAAAAGCATCATGAAAATCCCGTCCTGTTCTGTTCCATTCTGACTGCTGGTGCATGCAGACCCCAGTCACGTACCCACTGCTTGCTCAATTGATCACGACTCTCTTACGTGGACCCCCTTAGAGTTGTAAGCCCTTAAAAGGCACAGGAATTGCTCCCTCGGGGAGCTTGGTTTTTGGAAACATGAGTCCGCCGATGCTCCCAGCTGAACAAAGCCCTTTCCTTCCACAACTCAGTGTCATCTGAGGGGTTCTTGTCTGCGGCTTGTCCTGCTACATGTACAGGGTAATGGTTTAATATTTTATGAATAATATTAATTGTATTTCAAAATTGATGTGGTTAAATATACTGATATACTTTAATATATTTTTCAACAGCTTAGTGTTTTGGCATAGGTAATAAATACAAATAGGAATTTGCATTTATCTAATGACAAAATATTAACATTTTAAACTCTACTCAGTTATAAACTAAACTCAATTTTAAAATGTTTTAAAAATGTGTGGACAAAACAAAAACAAATCTTCATGTTTGTTTATATTCTCCCCTTATTAATCCTCTTTAAAGATTAATTAAGCATACAAAATTCTACTTTAATAATAGCTGTTCTCCTTAAGAGTTTCTTAAAACTTTTTTTTTAATTAAATAACTAGGCTGGGCGTGGTGGCTCACACCTGTAATCCCAGCACTTTCAGAGGCTGAGGTGAGTACATCACCTGAGATCAGGAGTTCGAGACCAGCCTGGCCAACATGGTGAAACCCTGCCTCTACTAAAAATACAAAAAAATTAACCTGGCATGATGGCACACACCTGTAGTCCCAGTTACTAGGGAAGCTGAGTCAGGAGAACCACTTGAACCCAGGAGGTGGAGGTTTCAGTGAGCCAGGATCATGCACTGCACTCCAGTCTAGGCAATGGAGTGAGACTCTGTCTCAAAAAAAAAAAAAAA
>NW_016803367.1:661343-673562 GCF_001698545.2 Rhinopithecus bieti
CTGGGCATGGTGGCTCATGATTGTAATTCCAACACTTTGGGAGGCTGAAATGGGAAGATTGCTTAAGGCCAAGAGTTCAAAACCAGCCTGGGCAAAATATGAAGACCCTGTCTCTATAGAAAAGTTTTAAAAAAATGCTTCTGGTAAAGTCCCAGAAGAAAATGATGGATCTGCTCAAATGTCTGAATAAATTATTGATAATAATGAGTGCTTTACACAAAATCTTCATCCTTTCAATACCCTACATATAAATATTATTGCTTGCATTTTACAGATAGGAAACTAGGGCTCAAGCGGGAGAACATTACTCAGGGTCATGCAGCTAATAAAAGTAGCGTTGGCTGAGTGTAGTGGTGCACGCCTGAAATCCCAGCACTTTGGGAGGCTGAGGTGGGAAGGAGGCTTCTGCCCAGGAGTTCAAGGTTGCAGTCAGCTATGATGACAGTGCCACTGGATTCCTGCCTGGGTGACAGAGCAGGACCCTGTCTCTAAAAAATAATAATAATAATAATTTAAAAAAAAAAGAAAAGTAGACTAGGCATACTAACCCAATTTATCCAATTACAAACACTTGGTTAGAGGACCAAATTTTGATGCCAAGGAATTTTTTTTTTTAAAAAAGGATTTTACCCTGGAAAGAAGTTAACATTCCCAACATTCCTGACCTTAGATCCTGAGCCCCCTGGTTTAAAGGCCCCCTCGCTGAACCGCTTCCAGTTGCATTTTCTCCAGGTGTAAGGAAGCTGTTCACCTGGAAACTGTTCACCCTTCTACATCATGGTTTTGCTACCTGGAATTCCCTGCCCAACAGCCCCAGGCTACTTCCCATGAGTCTTTTCTCTGGCTAATCCTTCTGAGGGTGGCCTGTGAGTCTTGAGTGTACATCTTTATGTCCAATGACAGACTGTTACCTCTGCTATGTTCGTGCATGAAACCCCAAGGGGACTGAGAATTCCAAATGTAAATTTGGCCTTCCAGGTCATTATGAAGGTATATTCAGACAATGTAAGGAAATAGAGTATATTTTATTAAATACTTTCTTAGCTTAATTTATAACTACTGTGTAACATTTGATTCATATGTATGAGGGAGGAGATCACCCCTCATATTATCTTATGTCCAATTTCTGCCTCCAAAGAAAGAAGTAAAAACTAAAAGGCAGAAATGGAATCTACAGGCAGATAGCCCAGCACCGTGCCCTGGGCCTGGTAGTTAAAAATCAGCCCCTGATCTAACTGCTTGTGTTATCTATAGATTTCAGACATTGTATGGAAAAGCATCATGAAAATCCCGTCCTGTTCTGTTCCATTCTGACTGCTGGTGCATGCAGACCCCAGTCACGTACCCACTGCTTGCTCAATTGATCACGACTCTCTTACGTGGACCCCTTAGAGTTGTAAGCCCTTAAAAGGCACAGGAATTGCTCCCTCGGGGAGCTTGGTTTTGGAAACATGAGTCCGCCGATGCTCCCAGCTGAACAAAGCCCTTTCCTTCCACAACTCAGTGTCATCTGAGGGGTTCTTGTCTGCGGCTTGTCCTGCTACATGTACAGGGTAATGGTTTAATATTTTATGAATAATATTAATTGTATTTCAAAATTGATGTGGTTAAATATACTGATATACTTTAATATATTTTCAACAGCTTAGTGTTTTGGCATAGGTAATAAATACAAATAGGAATTTGCATTTATCTAATGACAAAATATTAACATTTTAAACTCTACTCAGTTATAAACTAAACTCAATTTTAAAATGTTTTAAAATGTGTGGACAAAACAAAACAAATCTTCATGTTTGTTTATATTCTCCCCTTATTAATCCTCTTTAAAGATTAATTAAGCATACAAAATTCTACTTTAATAATAGCTGTTCTCCTTAAGAGTTTCTTAAAACTTTTTTTTTAATTAAATAACTAGGCTGGGCGTGGTGGCTCACACCTGTAATCCCAGCACTTTCAGAGGCTGAGGTGAGTACATCACCTGAGATCAGGAGTTCGAGACCAGCCTGGCCAACATGGTGAAACCCTGCCTCTACTAAAATACAAAAAAATTAACCTGGCATGATGGCACACACCTGTAGTCCCAGTTACTAGGGAAGCTGAGTCAGGAGAACCACTTGAACCCAGGAGGTGGAGGTTTCAGTGAGCCAGGATCATGCACTGCACTCCAGTCTAGGCAATGGAGTGAGACTCTGTCTCAAAAAAAAAAAAAAGAAGAAGAAGAAGAAAAAAAAGAAATAATTGGTATTGTGCCAAAACAAGTGTAATAGGAAAAACAATCAAGCTCATACCCTACAAATATATATCTAAGATATTAGGACCCAAAACAAAAGGAAAATTATGCAGGGTCACTTCACATTCTACATGACCTCTACCTAGATATCCTCATTTAATTTTAAATCACATTATCATTTCCTAAAGCCCAAATTAAAAATAGCAAAATAATGCATTTAAAACCTAGTGCCTAGATTTTGGTCTGTAAGGTTGTTCTCCACTAAATAGAACTAAAAGGTCTTGGAGAATTTCATTTCCTAGAGAAAAAGAAAAATCTTTTTTTTTTTTTTTGAGACGGGAGTCTTGCTCTGCCACCCAGGCTGGAGTGCAGTGTCCTGATCTTAGCTCACTGCAAGCTCCGCCTCCTGGGTTTCCGCCATTCTCCTGCCTCAGCCTCCCGAGTAGCTGGGACTACGGGTGCCCGCCTCGTCGTCCGGCTAGTTTTTTGTATTTTAAGTAGAGACAGGGTTTCACCGTATTAGCCAGGATGGTCTCGATCTCCTGACCTCGTGATCCTCCCTTCTCGGCCTCCCAAAGTGCTGGGATTACAGGCTTGAGCCACTGCGCCCGGCCCCTAAAAAAGAAAAATCTTTAAGGTGGACTTAAGTGATCTTGCTACCAGAATGAGGGATTTTTTAAAATGCCTTTTAAAGTTCCAAAGTGGTGTTAAAAGAACATAGAAAGCAACCTTTTCCAATGGCAAAATTTTGAAATTTGTCCATCAAAAGTCAATGAAATTATAGGTAATTTTAGGTCGTGAATAGTAAAGCGTACTTAATTTTTGCCTCATAATGTATGTTTACACTCTAAGAACCTAGAATATGAAATAAGGAAATAAGTATGCTTGCATACTATAGAGCTTGTTTTGAAATTTTTACTTTAATCTTACAATTTTTTTACAAACAAAATAATTTATGTATTTACATACATAAACTATGAATAATAAAAGGAATAAGTATAAATCTATCACTGAAAATTACAGAGAGAGGAAAAAAATAACCTGGTGATATGGTTTGGCTGTGTCACCATCCAAATCTCATCTTGAATTGTAGTTCCCATAATCCCAACGTGAGGACCCAGTGGGTTATAATTGAATCATGGGGGCAGTTACTGCCATGCTGCTCTTGTGATAGTGAGTTGAATTCTCATGAGATCTGATGATTTTATAAGGGGCTTCCCCCTACTTTGCTCTGCACTTCTCCTTGCTGCTTCCTTGTGAAGAAGGATGTGTTTGCTTCCCCTTCCACCAAGATTGTAAGATTCCTGAGGCCTCCCCAGCCTTGCAGAACTGTGAGTCAAATTAAACCTCTTTCCTTTATAACCAGTCTTGGGTATGTCTTTATTAGCAGCGTGAGAACAGACTAATACCCCTGTCAATGCCCTTGATGCTTTCTGATTGCATGCTTTAATGCAATGAACAGAATCAAACAAAAACGACCTTGGGTGTTTTCTCTGGATTTTCCTGGGCAGCCAGCCAGTGGGACTTGGACCTTCTGGCTCACAGTTGGAGGGGCTACACCAGAACTCAGCTTTTCATGGGAGGGATAGTTTCTTCCAACACAAGTTCCAACAACTTTCTGTGTGACCCAACATCTCCAGATACTGGATAGTGGGCTTTTTCAAAAAATGCCTATAGGGCCGGGTGCGGTTGCTCGGTCCTGTAATCACAGCACTCTGGGAGACCAAGGCGGGGGATCATGAGGTCAGGAGATCAAGACCATCCTGGCTAACACAGTGAAACCCCGTCTCTACTAAAAATACAAAAAAATTAGCCGGGCGTGGTGGCAGGCGCCTGTAGTCCCAGCTACTTGGGAGGCTGAGGCAGGAGAACAGCTTGAACCCGGCAGGCGGAGCTTGCAGTGAGCTGAGATCGCGCCACTGCACTCCAGCCTGGGCTACAGAGTGAGACTCCATCACGAACAATCAATCAAACAAACAAACAAACAAAAAAGGCCTATAAACAGATTGCCTGGTGCTCTAGTAATTTCCTTACTGACAAGGTTCTTTTTGTGTGTGCCCTATAAAAAGGAGAGCAACAGGCCGGGTGCGGTGGCTCAAGCCTGTAATCCCACCACTTTGGGAGGCCGAGACGGGCGGATCACGAGGTCAGGAGATCGAGACCATCCTGGTCTACACGGTGAAACCCCGTCTCTACTAAAAAAAAAAAAACAAAAAACTAGCCGGGCAAGGTGGCGGGCGCCTGTAGTCCCAGCTACTCGGGAGGCTGAGGCAGGAGAATGGCATAAACCCGGGAGACGGAGTTTGCAGTGAACCGAGATCGCGCCACTGCACTCCAGCCTGGGCGACAGAGCGAGACTCTGTCTCAAAAAAAAAAAAAAAAAAAAAAAAAAAAGGAGAGCAACAAGGGGATGGGATTCTTCTCCTATTATGTGAACCCACGTATCCAGGAAAGTACCCTGGCCCCCTACGTGTTGCTCCTTGGGATGATGGGAGAAGGGGGGAACCGGTATTTTCTCTTGGTTTTGTAAGTTTCTGCTTTCCCCAGTAAAACTTATCTCTTAATCTAGTGGTTCTCAAACTTTGGTGTGTATCAAAATTACCTGGTAGGCTGGATAAAACACAGATTGCTGCACCCCACTTCCAGAACTTCTGGTTCAATAGGTCTAGAAGGGGTCTTGGAATTTGCATTTCTAACAGGTCCCCAGATGATGGTGATATTCCTGGTGGGGATGGGGAGGACTATATTCTGAGAACCTCTGTATTTAATTTTAATTGTATTTATTTTATTTATTGTTTTAATTTAATTTTAGAGAGAGTGTCTGTTACCCAGGATAGAGTGCAGTGGCATAATCATAGTTCATTGTAACCTGAACTCCTGGCCTCAAGCGATACTCCCAAAGTGCTGAGATTACAGGCGTGAGACAACAAGTGCATCCAGGACCTTCGTTTTAATTCATATAGTGTGACTATGTGGTAATCAGTACTGTTGGTTACCAAAAAGGGTCCCACTTGTATGAACTTCACAAAAGAGTTAACCATGATCCTTTCTAGTGCCTACCTTTACAGACGACCCCTGACTTATGATGGTTCTGCTTCGATTTCCTAACTTTACAGTGATGCAAAAGCTATATGCTTTCAGTAGAAACCATGCTGTGAGTACCCATACAACCATTCTGTTTTTCATTTTTAGTACAGTGTTCATTAAATTACAGGTTATATTAAACACTTTATTATAAAATAGGTTTTGTGTTAGATGACTTTGCCCAACTATAGGCTAATGTAAGTGTTCTGAGCATGTTTAAGGTAGGGTAGGCTAAGCTATGATGTTTGGTAGGTTAGGTGTATTAAATGCATTTTTGACATAGGATATTTTCAACTTATGATGGATTATCAGGAGGTAACCCCATTGTAAGTAGAGAAGTGTTTGTATAGTTTTACCACATACCTAGGAATCCTTATCTAGTGGATTTAGTTTCCTTTGTTCAAAAGTTTTATGAAGGCCAGGTGCGGTGGCTCATGCCTATAATTCCAGCACTTTGGGAGATGGAAGAGAACGGATCACCTGAGGTCAGGAGTTCGAAACCAGCCTAGCCAACATGGCGAAACCCCGTCTCTACTAAAAATACAAAAAATTAGCCAGGCTTGGTGGTGGGTGCCTGTAATCCCAGCTACTCGGGAGGCTGAGACAGGAGAATCGCTTGAACCTGGGAGGCGGAGATTGCAGTGAGCCAAGATACCCCATTGCACTCCAGCTTGGGTGACAAGAGTGAAACTCTGTCTCAAAAAAAAAAAAAGAAGAAGAAGAAAGAAAGAAAAAATAAAAATAAAAAAATAACAGTTGTATAAAATAGTGTTATTTCTTGAGGATATTGTTTCACTTGCTTTTTTCACTCATCCATCCAATGTATAGCTATCATTCACTCATTTTTATTGTTGTATGAGATTCTGTTTTGTGTATATACCTGTTGAAAGACATTTGGCTTGTTTTCAGGTTTTTTTCTATGAAGTTGCTATGAACACCTATATATGTTGCCTAGTGTATAGGACCAAGACTTTTTCTGGGGCAGTAATTCCCAGATGAGGGAAATTTTGCTATTCCCATCCACCCCCCAAACCTAGAAGACATCTGGCAATGTCTGGAGACACTTTTGTTATTAGAACTCAGGAGTGCTACTAGAATTAAAAGGGTGGATTCTGCTAAACGTCCTAAAATGCACAAGGCAGCCTAAATTATCCAAAATGATCCAGACTATAATGTTAATAATGTGGAGGCTGAATAACCCTGTTGTCGGACAGTGGTTCACAAAGCATCAGCATCACCTAGGAACTTGCTAGAAATCTCTAAGATATAAACATAGGAGTGGAATTGCTGGTTATAAAATAAGCAGGTATTCACATTAATAAGATTATGCCAATTTGCCCATTTTATTGTGGGGTTGTGTTTCTTTTTCTCTATATACTTTGTTTATATGTTCTCTTTGTTGATTATTGAGAAAGAGGAAAAAAAAGCAGCCTCTGATATTCAGAAGCTGACCTGGCACTCACAGCTTGGCCATGATATTATTCTGTTGAACATTAACAATTTAAATCTCATAGAATGCCAAGCTGAGACAAAAGTGCTCTGAGATCACAATAAAATAAGACAAAACAAGGCCACTTCGTAGTATTATCTAAGCACAGGAAAAAACAAGGTCTTTGTGTCACCCCCAAGATAATAGACATCCCCTTTCTGGATAAAATGTATAACAGCTACTTTTTTATTATTATTATACTTTAAGTTCTAGGGTACATGTGCACAACTTGCAGGTTTGTTACATAGGTATACATGTGCCATGTTGGTTTGCTGCACTCATCAACTTCTCATTTACATTAGGTATTTCTCCTAATGCTATCCCTCCCCCAGCTCCCCACCTTCCAACAGGCACCAGTGTGTAATGTTCCCCTCCCTGTGTCCATGTGTTCTCATTGTTCAACTCCCACTTATGAGTGAGAACATGTGGTGTTTGGTTTTCTACCCTTGTGATATTTTGCTGAGAGTGATGGTTTCCAGTTTTATCCATGTCCCTGCAAAGGACATGAACTCTTTCTTCTTTATGGCTGCATAGTATTCTATGGTGTATATGTGCCATATTTTCTTTATCCAGTCTATTATTGATGGACATTTGGGTTGGATCCAAGTCTTTGCTGTTGTGAATAGTGCCATAATAAACATATGTGTGCACGTGTCTTTATAGTAGCATAATTTATAATCCTTTTATATATACCCAGTAATGGGATTGCTGGGTCAAATGGTATTTCTAGTTCTAGATCCTTGAGGAAATTTCACACTCTCTTCCACAATGGTTGAACTAATTTACACTCCCACCAACAGTGTAAAAGTGTTCGTATTTCTCCACATCCTCTCCAGCATCTGTTGTTTCCTGACTTTTTAATGATCCCCATTCTAACTGGCTTGAGATGGTATCTCATTGTGGTTTTGATTTGCATTTCTCTGATGACCAGTGATGATGAGCATTTTTTCATATGTCCGTTGGATGCATAAATGTCTTCTTTTGAGAAGTGTCTGTTCATATCCTTTGCCCACTTTTTGATGGGGTTGTTTTTTCTTGTAAAGTTGTTTAAGTTCTTTGTAGATTCTGGATATTAGCCCTTTGTCAGATGGATAGATTGCAAAAATTTTCTCCCATTCTGTAGGTTGTCTGTTCACTCTGATGCTAGTTTCTTTTGCTGTGCGAAGCTCTTTAGTTTAATTAGGTCCCATTTGTCTATTTTGGCTTTTGTTTCCATAGCTTTTGGTGTTTCAGTCATGAAGTCTTTGCCCATTCCTATCTCCTGAATGGTATTGCCTAGGTTTTCTTCTAGGGTTTTTGTGGTTTTAGGTCTTACATTTAAGTCTTTAACCCATCTTGAGTTAATTTTTGTATAAGGTGTAAGGAAGGGATTCAGTTTCAGCTTTCTACATATGACTAGCCAGTTTTCCCAGCACATTTATTAAATAGGGAATCCTTTCCCCATTGCTTGTTTTTATCAGGTTTGTCAAAGATCAGATGGTTGTAGATGTATGGTGTTATTTCTGAGGCCTCTGTTCTGTTCCATTGGTCTATATATCTGTTTTGGTACCAGTACCATGCTGTTTTGGTTACTGTAGACTTGTAATATAGTTTGAAATCCGGTAGCGTGATGCCTCCAGCTTTGTTCTTTTTGCTTAGGATTGTCTTGGCTATTCAGGTTCTTTTTTGGTTCCATATGAAATTTAAAGTAGTTTTTTCCAATTCTGTGAAGAAAGTCATTGGTAACTTGATGGGGATAGCATTCAATCTATAAATTACCTTGGGCAGTATGGCCATTTTCACGATATTGATTCTTCCTATCCATGAGCATGGAATGTTCTTCCATTTGTTTGTGTCCTCTTTTATTTCATTGAGCAGTGGTTTGTAGTTCTCCTTGAAGAGGTCCTTCACATCCCTTGTAAGTTGGATTCCTAGGTATTTGATTCTTTTTGTAGCAATTGTGAATGGGAGTTCACTCATGATTTGGCTCTCTGTTTGTCTGTTAATTGTGTATAGGAATGCTTGTGATTTATGCACATTGGTTTTGTATCCTGAGATTTTGCTCAAGTTGCTCATCAGCTTAAGGAGATTTTGGGCTGAGACGATGGGGCTTTCTAAATATACAATCATGTCATCTGCAAACAGAGACAATTTGACCCCCTCTCTTCCTATTTGAATACCCTATATTGCTTTCTCTTGTCTGATTGCCCTGGCCAGAACTTCCAGTACTATGTTGAATAGGAGTGGTGAGAGAGGGCATCCTTGTGCCGGTTTTCAAAGGGAATGCTTCCAGTTTTTGCCCATTCAGAATGATATTGGCTGTGGGTTCGTCATAAATAGCTCTTATTATTTTGAGAAACATTCCAACAATATCTAGTTTATTGAGAGATTTTAGCATGAAGGGCTGTTGAATTTTGTCAGAAGCCTTTTCTGCATCTATTGAGATAATTATGTGGTTTTTGTCATTGGTTCTGTTTATGTGATGGATTACATTTTTTGATTTGCATATGTTGAACCAGCCTTCCATCCCAGGGATGAAGCCAACTTGATCATGGTGGATAAGCTTTTTGATGTGCTGCTGGATTCGGTTTGCCAGTATTTTATTGAGGATTTCACAATGATGTTCGTTGGGGATATTGGCCCAAAATTCTCCCTTTTTGCTTTGTCTCTGCCACGCTTTGGTATCAGGATGATGCTGGCCTCATAAAATGAGTTGGGGAGGATTCCTTCTTTTTCCATTGAATGGAATAGTTTCAGAAGGAATGGTACCAGCTCCTCTTTGTACCTCTGGTAGAATTGGGCTGTGAATCCATCTGGTCTTGGACTTTTTTTGGTTGATAGGCTATTAATTATTGCCTCAATTTCAGAACGTGTTATTGGTCTCTTCAGAGATTCAACTTCTTCCTGGTTTAGTCTTGGGTGGGTGTATGTGTCCAGGAATTTATCCATTTCTTCTAGATTTTCTAGCTTATTTGCATAGAGGTGTTTATAGTATTTGCTGATGGTAATTTGTATTTCTGTGGGATCGGTGGTGATATCCCCTTTATCATTTTTTATTGCATCTATTTGATTGTTCTCTCTTTTCTTTTTTATTCGTCTTGCTAGTGGCCTATTTTGTTGATATTTTTAAAAAAACAGCTCCTGGATTCACTGATTTTTTGAAAGGTTTTTGTGTCTCTATCTCCTTCAGTTCTGCTCCGATCTTAGTTATTTCTTGCCTTCTGCTAGCTTTTGAATGTGTTTGCTTTTGCTTCTCTAGTTCTTTTAATTGTGATGTTAGGGTGTCGATTTTAGATTTTTCCTGCTTTCTCTTGTGGGCATTTAGTGCTATAAATTTCCCTCTACACACTGCTTTAAATGTGTCCCAGAGATTCTGGTATGTTGTGTCTTTGTTCTCACTGGTTTCAAAGAACATCTTTATTTCTGCCTTCATTTCAATATTTACCCAGTAGTCATTCAAGAGCAACAGCGACTTTTTTTCTTTTTTTTTTCTTTCTTTTTTTTTTTTTACCAGTCATCAGGTAGGGAAGAAAAAATATCATCTCCTTCTACCCTTCTAAGTTCTTGACTGGGGCCTCTGTAAGAAAAGACAGTTTAAGAAGATAAAAAGCATACAAATTTATTCAGTATTAGTTTACGTTACATGGGAACCTTCTTAAGGACATGAAGAATGGAAGAAATGATTAAACCTGAGCATTTTTATGCTAGGTTTGACAGAGAATGAAAAGTCATAGGAAAATGTAATAATACAAAGGATATGAACTAAGTGTAGTACAGTGGGGAGAACTTTGCACTCCTTGTTTGTTCAGATTTCTTATTTGGAGATAAGGGTGCTTCTTTCATTTGAGTACAGGGAGAACACTTCTCACATGAGGGTCTTATCCTATGACCTGCTTCATGGGAGAAGGGCCAGGGAAGGGAGAGGTGAGATATTCCTTCTCCAATTCCTTCTGCTTAAAATATTTAAATTTTAGAAATTTAATTAAAGTGTCATAATTTGGGGTAGCATGTCTTGAACTCCAATCAATAGAATTACCTTTGCTCTCTGAAACACCCAAACTATGGGGAACCAAACCTCATTCTCCTGAATTCTAACACTGTCTTACTGAGACACCTCATGATGTGTGTTCTCTATTGCTTAGTGAGCAATGAATTTAACTTGTTCAACCACAAATGTCCCTGTGTCTCTGGCTGAAGGGCGTATTTCAGAGATCTTAACAGTCTTTATTATGCCTTTTGATGACGACCACCACTTTTTTTTTTTTTTTTTGAGACAGAGTCTTGCTCTTGTTGCCCCAGGCTGGAGTGCAGTGGCACGATCTCGGCTGAATGCAACCTCTGCCTCCCAGGTTCAAGGGATTCGCCTGCCTCAGCCTCCTAAGTAGCTGGGATTACAGGCACACACCACCACCTTTGGCTAATTTTTGTATTTTTAATAGAGATGGGGTTTCACCATGTTGGCCAGGTTGGTCTCAAACTCCTAACCTCAAGTAATCCACCTGCCTCGGCCTCCCACAGTGCTGGGATTACAGGCGTGAGCCATCGCGCCCAACCCACGGAGTGCTTTTTTTTTTTTCTTAATCAGAGGATATGGGCCTACTTCTTTGACCGCTCGCTTAGACTGCAAGGTAACTAAGAATGGGTAATACACTCCGGTCTGGGGGCCTACATAGTCACGCATGGAGTCCGCCAGGTGGTGGCGGCGGAGCACGCTGGGAACGCAGGGCTTCCGTCAGCCTGGCCCGGAAGGGCTGGCGCTTGGTAACCCCAGCTTCCCTAGCAACCAAGCAGGCCGAAAGCAGCAGCCAGCCGCGCTCCGCTCCAGTTGATCCCGGAATGCCCCTTCAGGTTAGCGATTACAGCTGGCAGCAGACGAAGACTGCGGTCTTTCTGTCTCTGCCCCTCAAAGGCGTGTGCGTCAGAGACACGGACGTGTTCTGCACGGAAAACTATCTGAAGGTAAGAATGCAAGTCTTGCCTGCCCGTCCCCGGTGGTGTGGTCCGAAGCTTCTACAAGAGCGCAGCTGGGCACGAGCAACAGGCTCATCTTTACAGATAGACGTCCTAAATTTTTAATCCTGTTAAAAAAAATGAATCCCATACAGGTGACACACCATCTGTAGACAGATCGCCAGATCAGAGACTACTTTGATTCAGGGCTTCCTCATGTGCCTTGCTAATCTTTCACTACCTGGAATATAGTGGGCGGTTTAGAAAGTTATTTTACCTTTTTCACGCGTTTCTTAATACGCGTGCTTAGCCGGGCGCGGTGGCTCAAGCCTGTAATCCCAGCACTTTGGGAGGCCGAGACGGGCGGATCACAAGGTCAGGAGATCGAGACCATCCTGGCTAATACAGTGAAACCCCGTCTCCACTAAAGAATACAAAAAACTAGCCGGGCGACGAGGCGGGCGCCTGTAGTCCCAGCTACTCG
>NW_016803367.1:673862-689657 GCF_001698545.2 Rhinopithecus bieti
AAAAAAAAAAAAAAATGTGTTCAGTCAGTTGGATTATTAAATTATATTTTCCTCCCTAAAGTGTTCTAAAATAGAAAGCAGCATTTGATCTGTATGGTGAGGTGTTTTTGTGTTTGTGCCAGTAGCTTCTACTTGTACCGAACTCAGTATCTAACCGAAAGTCACTTAGCGGGGTGTTAGTATTAGATACAGATGGGCTGAATTTCGACTCTGTGGTAACTTTTAATCCAGAGGCAATCAGATCTCTGAGGACTGGGGGAATCTTTCACCTCTTCAGTCAATATGCTGTTGGAACCAACCCGAGCACGGAGAAGAAGTGATTTAACTGAGCTTATTAGCCATGTGTGGCAGGGCTTTTCTTTTCTTTTTTTTCTTTGAAATGGAGTCTCGCTCTGTCGCCCAGGATGGAGTGCAATGGCTTGATCTCGGCTTACTGCTACCTCCGCCCCCTCGGGTTCAAGGGATTCTCCTACCTCAGCCTCCCAAGTAGCTGGGATTACAGGTGCCCGCCACCACGCCCGGCTGAGTTTTTTGTATTTTTAGTGGCGTATTTCGCCATGTTGGCCAGGCTAATCTCAAACTCCTGACTTAAGTGATCCACCTGCCTCAACCTCCCAAAGTGCTGGGATTACAGGTGTGAGCCACCACACCTGGCCAGATAGACTTTCCTTTTTTTCTCCAAGGTTCAATAGCTGGGTCTATGAAATAAACTAACAACAGAAGGATTGACAGAAGAAAATGTATAGAAATTTATTAATTTTTAATATTAGTGTTTAGGGGCATCACAGGGAAAAAAGTGAATACTCCCCAAAGCAGTGAGATTTTAGAGTTTAGGGACTCTCTTAATAGGGGAAGGGGGAGGGGATATAGGCCACTTAGAACAGGAAATGATTTTTAGGAAAGATGAATGGATCCTTAGAAGAACAGATAGGAGATGTGATAGTTTTTTTTGTTTTTTTTTTTTTGAGACGGAGTCTCGCTCTGTCGCCCAGGCTGGAGTTCAGTGGCGCGATCTCGGCTCACTGCAAGCTCCACCTCCCGGGTTTACGCCATTCTCCTGCCTCAGCCTCCCGAGTAGCTGGGACTACAGGCGCCCGCCGTCTCGCCCGGCTAGTTTTTTGTATTTTTTTAGTAGAGACGGGGTTTCACCGTGTAGACCAGGATGGTCTCGATCTCCTGACCTCGTGATCCACCCGTCTCGGCCTCCCAAAGTGCTGGGATTACAGGCTTGAGCCACCGCGCCCGGCCGAGATGTGATAGTTTTTAACAAAGTTTGTCAGAGTGTGGTGTTGACTGGTAGTTTCCTCATCTGGGAGAATAGTCAATATTCCCTGGTTAATGAAACTCCAGGGGAAGGGATTTATGACCCTTGAGTTCCTTTTGGAAAATCTGTTTTTAGGCAGATAAGAGTTCAGAGAAAACCTCTCCCTGCATTTGCTGCTTTTCAGGTGCCTTTAACTCAAAATGACTGCTATATCAAAGCAGCATAGTTTGGGGTGGCATATCCTGAACTCTTTCAATTGCTCTTTTAGAAAAAAAAAAAAAAAGGCTTATGAGCCTAATTTAAGTGATACAGTGCGTCAGCAGCCATTTAAGTAAACCTAAAGGCCGAATTAGTTAAAGTTGGAGCACATTAAGCGGAAGATGTGGGCGCATATCTTAAGGGTAAGCCCTCCTGATGGTAAGCTTAAGGGTAAGCCTTTGTTGAATGCTTAACTTTGCATTAGGCGTTAACATACCTGTAATTCCCTGAAACAATCTGTCACTTAGGTATTATTACCCTTTTTTTACAGGGGAGGCTACTGACACCTGGAAAGGTTGAGTAATTGGCAAAATCACACAGCTAGTGACTGGCAGCCTGGAACTGGAGCCTTAGCAGTTTCACTCTAGAGCAGATGTTCCCAACCCTGGCTACATATTTGAATCAGCTATGAAATTTTAAAATAATACCCTAAACCAGTCAAATCAGTTTTTGGGAATAGGATTCAGGTGTTGGTAGTTTTTGAAAAGCTTTCCAGGGATTATAATGAGCAGCCAAAATTGAAATACCCAGTTGTTGTTTGTTTTGTTTTGTTTGTTTTGAGAGACAGAGTCTCGCTGTTGCCCAGGCTGGAGTGCAGTGGCGTGATCTCGGCTCACTGCAACCTCCACCTCCTAGGTTTAAGTGATTCTTCAGCCTCAGCCTCCCAAGTAGCTGGGACTCTAGGCACATGCCACCATGTCCAGCTAATTTTTGTATTTTTTAGTAGAGACAGGGTTTCACTATATGTTGGCCAGGCCGGTCTCGACCTCCTGACCTCAAGTGATCCGCCCGCCTTGGCCTCCCAAAGTGCTGGGATTACAGGCCTGAGCCACCGCAACTGGCCTGACATCCCCAGTTTTAAAGCTAGTTCTCTGTAATCTTACTAAGCCAGTTGTCAGTACTTTGTACTGATACCGAGATCAGCTTCGATAGTCAGTACATGTCCTCTACTGCTTTAGCCCTGTTCTTCTTCTTCCTTCTTTAGTTGTCACGTTTTCTAATACTTCATGTTTACTGCCTGGGATTTCTTTTTTTTAATTTTGGGTTTTTTAAGAGATAGAATCTCACTCTGTGACCAACGCTGGAGTGTGGTTGATGTTATAGCTCTTTGTAACCTCAAACTCCTAGGTTCCAGCAATTCTCCTGCCTTGACCTCCTGAGTAGCTGGGACTACAGGTGTGCACCAAAACACCTAGTTAATTATTTTTATTTTTGTAGAGACAGGGTCTCACTATGTTGCCCATAGGTCTTGAACTCCTAGGTTCAAGTAATTCTCCCACTTTGGCCTCCCAAATGCTGGGATTTCAGGTGTGAACCACTACACCCAGCCTACTGCCTGGAATTTCTTTTAAGTCTTTGGCATTAAGCCTTGAATATGGACTCTTGAGGATAGAAAGAGTTGCAACCATTCTTTCTATCAAGGCTTTCTTGGTATCTTATAGTGGAATTTAATTTTAATTTCCAAGACCAAGGTAGAATTTATTTTCTGAGATCGGGTATTCAGCTCAGAGAATACTGGTTAAGGTAGGTTAACACAGCCAATTTACTTAATTTTTTTTTTTTTAGTGAGCCCCAGACTACCTAAAGAGTTTTAAATAATCAGATTCCTGTTTTTTGACCTCTAACTTCCTCTGTGACTCAGTACGTCTATATTGGGGCCTGAGGATGTCATAAAACACACCCAGGCTGTTTTGACTTCTTACCTAAAATTGAATGTACATTTATTTTGACTCTTGTAGATTAACTTTTTCTGCAAAGGACCAGATAGTATTTTAGACTTCGCAAGCACTATGGCCTCTGTCACATCTATTCAGCTCTGCCATTGTAGCACAAAAGTAGCCACAGATGATTCATATTTATGGACATTGAAATTTGAATTTCATCTAATTTTTACATGCCACAAAATATTATTTTGATTTTTTTCATTCATTTAAAAATGTAAAAATTATTCAATGCCTGTGGGCTGAGGGGAAACAGGTAACAGGTTGGATTTGGCCCAGGGGTCATAGTTTGCCAGCCTCTGATTTAGACAAATCAAAACAGTCCTAAAACTAACTTAAGCTGAGCGCAGTGGCTCATGCTTGTAATCCCATCATTTTGGGAGGCCAAGGCAGGTGAATCACCTGAGGTCAGGAGTTTGAGACCAGCCTGGCCAACATGGTGAAACCCTGTCTCTACTAGAAATACAAAAATTAGTTAGGTGTGGTAGTGGGTACCTGTAATCCCAGCTACTTGGGAGGCTGATGCAGGAGAATCGCCTGAACCTGGGTGTTGGAGGTTGCAGTGAGCTGAGATCTCATCACGGCACTCCAGCCTGGGCAACAGAGCGAGACTCCATCTCAAAATAAATAAATAAATAACCATTAATTTATATCACAATTAATGAACACTGATTCTACTTCAGAAACCAGGTTTGAGATTCCTTGAGAAATCAAACTCAGTTTGCCAGGTGCGGCGGCTCACGCCTGTAATCCCAGCACTTTGGGAGGCCGAGGCAGGCTGATCATCTGAGGTTGAGAGTTCAAGACCAGCCTGACCAACATAGAGAAACCCCATCTCTACTAAAAATACAAAATTAGCCAGGCCTGGTCGCGCATGCCTGTAATCCCAGCTACTCATGAGGCTGAGGCAGGTGAATCACTTTAACCTGGGAGGCGGAGGTTGCAGTAAGCTGAGATTGTGCCATTGCATTCCAACCTGGGCAACAAGAGCGAAACTCGGTCTCAAAAAAGAAAGAAAGAAAGAAAGAAAGAAAACTCAGTTTTGCCAGGTACAGTGGCTCATGCCTAAAATAATCTCAGCACTTTAGGAGGACAAGGTAGGACGATCATTTGAGCCCAAGAATTCAAGACCAGCCTGGGCAACATAGGGAGACTTCACCTCTATTAAAAAAAGAAAAACATTAGCTGGGCATGGTGGCATGTGTCTTATAGTCCCAGCTACTTGGGAGGCTGAGGTAGGAGGATCACTTGAGCCCAAGAATTGGAGGTTGCAGTGAGCCATGCTCATACTGCTGCACTCCAACCTGAGTGACAGTATGTGACCCTCTCTTAAAAAAAAGAAATCAAACTCAATTTTACTTGCAATTCAGTGAGATTATTTATTTAACCTTTTTTTTTCACATAAAATATCGTGGAACTCCAGTTTATACACCAAGACCCTCTGCCTCATTATTCAAACTCTAATTTTTCTCATTTGTTCTGGAAATTCCTTCTTGATACACTCTTTATTTCTATTAGACATGGAGTATTTCATTTGGGAAGTTAATGCTCTTCCAGTATTTCTGCCCCTGAAGCTGACTCAACTGTCTACCTTCCTGTTTTTAAACAGGAGGAGAGATGAGAAGAGGCTTCAGACCTAGTTTCAGTCGGATGAATAAAATTACACACTTTTACTTACCTCTAACTGAAATTTAACATTCTCTTCAATTGTGAAGATAGGCAACAAACGATAGTAGTGTCTTAGTCTGTTTGGGTACTATAACAAAATACCATCAACTGAGAAGCTTATAAACAACAGAAATTTATTTCTCACAGTCCTGTAGGCTGGGAAGTCCAGATCAAGGTACTAGCAGGTTTGGTATGCAGTAAGGGCTCACTTTCCTGTAACTGGCACCTTACTGTGTCCTCGCATGGTGGAAGGGGCAAATCTGTTTTCTGGGGCCTTCTTTATAAGGATACTACCTCCCAAAAGGCTTTACCTCCAAATACCATCACTTTAAGGGTTTGGATTTTAACATATGAGTTTTAGGGAGACGTATAACATTCAGACCACAGCAAGCAGTATCAACAAAAACAAAAGTATGTTTATGTCAGAGATACCTCTTTTATACTCATTACTACTTTGAAATTATAATATTAGACTTGTTGCTATATATTAATGCATTAATTAAAGAAGCACATAATCGTGTATCACAATTCGGCCGGCCGCAGTGGCTCTTGCCTGTAATCCCAACACTTTGGGAGGCTGAGGTGGGCAGATCACGAGGTCAGGAGATCAAGACCATCCTGGCCGACATGGTGAAACCCCGTCTGTACTAAAAATACAAAAATTAGGTGGGCGTGGTGATGCATGCCCATAGTCCCAGCTACTTGGGAGGCTGAGGCAGGAGAATTGCTAATTGCTTGAACCCAGGAGGCGGAGGTTGCAGTGAGCTGAGATCGGGCCACGGCACTCCAGCCTGGCGACAGAGCAAGACTCTGGCTCAAAAAAAAAAAAAAAAAAAAAAAAAAAAAGTAGTATATCACATTATTTCTTAATGTTTATGAGTGTTTTTAATATAACAAAGTTATATTTAATATATACAGTTTCTTTGTAGACCTATATATTTTATTTCATACATTTTAAAACATTGTGAAAGGATCTATATTCACTACTCTGCCAAAGTGTCTGCTGCACAAAAAAGGTTAAGAAGCCGGGCGCGGTGGCTCACGCCTGTAATCCCAGCACTTTGGGAGGCCGAGGCGGGTGGATCACGAGGTCAGGAGATCGAGACCATCCTGGCTAACACGGTGAAACCCCGTCTCTACTAAAATTACAAAAAAAAAACTAGCTGGGCGTGGCGGCGGCGCCTGTAGTCCCAGCTAATCGGAGGCTGAGGCGGGAGAATGGCGGGAACCCGGGAGGTGGAGCTTGCAGTGAGCCGAGATCGTACCACTGCACTCCAGCCCGGGCAACAGAGTGAGACTCGGTCTCAAAAAAAAAAGGTTAAGAACCCATGCTTGGGATATGATTCATCCCTCTACCCACCCCTTATCTACTCTCCCCAACTTTATCTTCCCCTCAAGTTTTCTCATCTCCCCTTCTGTTTTTTTTTTCTGCTCAAAGGCTAGATCTTTTCCCTCAGGCCCTGAGCCTTCCTTCTATAAGATAATTTACCCACTAATGGATCACAGCCTGCACTTTGTGAAACATTGAGCCACATCAAATATAAAAATAACTGAGTTCTTGCGCAGTGGCTCATGCCTCTAATTCCAGCACTTTGGGAGGCCAAGGTAGGAGCATAGCTTGAACCCAGGAGTTGAAGACCAGCCTGGGCAATATAGTGAGACCTCGTCTCTACATAAAATTTAAAAATTAGCCGGATGTGGTGGCACACACCTGTAGTCCCAGCTACTCAGGAAGCTGAGGTAGGAGGATTGCTTGAGCCTAGGAGGTTAAGGTTGTGGTAAGCTGTGATTGCTCAACTGCACTCCAGCCTGGGTGACAGAGATCTTGTCTCAGGAAACCAAACAAACAAACAAACTGTGAATGGCAAGGTTTTATATACGTATGATAGATATAATATATTATATAAAAATATATAATATATACATATTATATATGATATATATATTAAAATTTCATGCTACTTGATAATTTTCATAGGGCTGGCCTTGTACTCTCATTAGGTGTAAATTATTGCTTTATATTTTGAAGGCGATTGATCATTTTAGATGATCTCAACTCATCTTTCCTTGGAGACCTTGGAGTGATGATTTATTGTGATCAGGTTTATAAGCAAATAGCCCTAGTTTCCTAACAGAGAAGGAAGAGGATAAATGTGTCCTTGCACCTTCATCCTCACCCTCTCCCTCTCATTACCTGCCTCTTCTGTCCCTCCCCCACCCCTTCTTCTTCCTCTCCACCCCCTTCATTCTGTGGTCATTCATTATGACTACAGTTAGTTGCTTACCTTTTAGTATTAGCTTCTTGGCCAGTTTAATATTGAAAAATGTATTCCATGCTCCTTGTGAAGTTGGGTCCAAAGAAATCTCATCCTGGCTCAGTTTATTTAAGTAGTTTTCTCATAAGTAAAGCAAATTTATCATAATTCTAATTTAGCAATATTCTGTACATTTCAGTTGACAAAGAGATGATGCAAAGAATTAGAGAAAAATCTATCTTACAAGCACAAGAGAGAGCAAAAGAAGCTACAGAAGCAAAAGCTGCAGCAAAGAGGGAAGATCAAAAATATGCACTAAGTGTCATGATGAAGGTAAGTTGCAGATTGATAGGCAAGTCCTCTAAAGAGATAATAGTAGATTGTGTGAGGTTAGTGAGTTCCAGCTACTGGACTTCCTCAGCATTTTCTTCATACTTTTTTTTATAGGACTTACTGTGTTATATAGGCTGTCTGCTATTTATATGTGTTTTAATTTTATTTTGCTTTTCTTGAGATGGAGTCTCACTCTGTCACCCAGGCTGGAGTGCAGTGGCGTGATCTCGGCTCACTGCAAGCTCTGCCTCCCAGGTTCGTGCCATTCTCCTGCCTCAGCCTCCTGAGTAGCTGGGACTACAGGTGCCCGCCACCACACCCAGCTAATTTTTTTTTGTATTTTTAGTAGAGACAGGGTTTTACCATGTTAGCCAGGATGGTCTTGATCTCCTGACCTCATGATCTGCCCGTCTCAGCCTCCCAGAGTGCTGGGATTATAGGTGTGATCCACTGCGCCTGGCCTATATATGTTCTTGAAAATCTGAATGAAAGTCAAAGGTGTAAAAGTTGGATAATTGTTTCAGGGAGAGGGTTCTATTTCTAGGGGAGTAAAAATAAAGTTGCAATGGTGCAAGTGTTTTGCTTCTTTATAAATCTTGGAGTAACGGATATGATTTTTAAAACAAGAAAAGCATATTTAAAACACTATGTCAAATTTTTTTAACTGTTAAGAGTTTTAAGTGAAAGTTTTAATCAGCAATATATTTTGAGAAACAATTCACATTCCATATAATTTACCCATTTAAAGTGTACAATTTAATAGTTTTTAGTACATTCAGAGTTGTGTAACCATTACTACAATCAATTTTAGAACATTTTCATCACCCCCCAAAAACACCAATACCCATTAGCAGCCACCCCCCGTTTACCCTAACATTTAGTCTTAGGCAACTGCTTATCTACTTTCTGTCTCAATAGATTTACCTATTTTGACTAATTTTTACAAAAAAATTATTATCTCAGGCCGAGCATGGTGGCTCATGCCTGTAATCCCAGCACTTTGAGAGGTCAAGGTGGGCAGATCACGAGGTCAGGAGGTCAAGACCAGCCTGGACAACATAGTGAGACCCCATTTCTATTAAAAATACAAAAATCATCCAGGCATGGTGGTGGGCACCTGTAATCCCAGCTACTTGGGAGGCTGAGGCAGGAAAATCGCTTGAACGTGGGAGATGGAGGTTGCAGTGAGTGGAGATCACGCCACTGCACTCCAGCCTGGCTGACAGAGTGAGACTCTGTCTTAAAAAAAAAATTTCTTATCTCAGGTTCCCATTTTGACATCTTGAAATGACTAAGGAAGCTATAGTATGCATTATTTAAGATTTTTTATGGACCCATGACTGTTTTTTTGGATTTTCATAACTAGCATTTTTTTTTTATCATCAACAGTTCATGATTCCAAAGATTTCTCCACTTCTTTTATCACTTTTACTTAACTTTTATATATAGCGTATGGTTATATACCTTGTCTTTTGTTTTTGAAATGGAGTCTGGCTCTGTTGCCCAGGCTGGAGCACAGTGGTACGATCTTGGCTCACTGCAACCTCTGCCTCTCAGGTTCAAGCAATTCTCATGCCTCAGTCTCCTGAGTAGCTGGGACTATAGATGTGCACCACCACGCCTGGCTAATTTTTTGTATTTTTAGTAAAGACGGGGTTTCACCATATTGGCCAGGCTGGTCTCGAATTCCTGACCTCAAGTGATTCACCCGCCTTGGCCTCCCAAAGTGTTAGGATTACAGGCATGAGTCACCACATTCAGCCATATAGTTTGTCTTTTACTTAGTAATTGAACTGGTCAGCTGGTCAAAGATTCCTGCCTTTAGTATACTTAATTCCATCTTTTCTTTATTGTGTGATCACAGCTGTTGACCTTTTGATTTTATCATTTTCCTGAATTTAAAAAAATAATATAAAATTTGTGGCAATAGTTAAATATTCACTGAAATAATAAAACAGTTAAATAATGGCACACATGCTGCTGTATTGGTGTGTCAAAACAGAACAGTTGACCAGCAGGAAGCACCCCTATGCTGTACCTTGAAGCTTTTAATCTACTAATGTATGAAAGCTTGACTTTGGTATTTGGAAAGGTGATTTAGAGGAATTAATATATAAAATATGAAGATACGGGTT
Source organism: Rhinopithecus bieti (assembly GCF_001698545.2). Taxonomy (NCBI): domain Eukaryota; kingdom Metazoa; phylum Chordata; class Mammalia; order Primates; family Cercopithecidae; genus Rhinopithecus; species Rhinopithecus bieti. The sequence continues at coordinate 683,497 of NW_016803367.1, forward strand.
ATATTAAGAGGATGGACCCTACAAAAGCCAGTATTCTGTTCCACAAACTGTTTTCTCTCTTCCCTCAGTAGCGTTGAGGGACTATGTTTTGTTTCATCCTTATTATAGCCATTATCAAGTAAAGTGGTGCTCACACATTTGGATGAATTAATATGAATGCATTACTGTAGTACTATGTACCTGTAGCAAACATCTACTTTGGTGAATAGCTGAAGGTGTATTCACTCTGTGCAATCTTAGACACTTCTTAGAAAAGAACTTTGATGATCCAGTAAGAACAAATAGTAACAAAAGGCAACCTATTGTTAGCTTAAGTTAGCGTAAATTAATTTAAAACTTGAAGGACATCTACCAAAAATTAGTGGTTTTCAAGTAGTAACCTTTTAAAAAATAATTAGCGGGGCTGTGTCAATTCGCTATGCTGTGTGTACAGGTATTATTCTGCTTTAGCTACCATAACAAAACGTTCTTTAACAGAAATTTATTTTCTCATAGATCAAGGTCTGGTAGAGTCTCTTTCTGGTTAGACTCTCTGCTCTTGGGGCCTTCTTGCTGTGTTCTCACATGGTGGAGAGAGAGCACACAAGGAAGCTCTTCTGTGTTTCTTATAAGGACACCAATCCTATGAGATCAGGGCCCCACCCTAATAACTTCATTTAACCTTGATTACTTCTATAGAGGCCAGACTATGTACAAATGTAGTCACACTGAGGGTTAGAGCTTCAACATAGGAATTTTGGAGGGAAACAAATGTTTAATCTCTAACACTGTGTAACAAACCATCCAAAAGTTAGTGGCTTAAAACAACAAACACTTATTTCTCAAACTTTTTTGTGTTGGTTGGATGATTCTTGTAATCTGAGGCTGGCTCAGTTGTGACTGGATGTTCTAGGGTGGCTTCACTCACGTGTCTAGAGCCTTGACTGAGAGAGCTGAAGCGTCTCCCCATGTGGTATCTCATCCTTCAGGAGCCTAGCCCAGGTTTCTTTGCTTGGTGGTCTTAAGAATCCTAGCATCAAGAGAGGGAAAGCCCCACTGCACAAGTGCTTTTAAAGCTTCTACTGTGTCATATTTGCTAATGTACCGTTAGCCACAGCAAGTCACATAGCCAAGCCCAGATTTAAGGATTGGAAAAATACACTGTATTTCTTCTTGGAAAGAAGGATTAAGTCACATTGCAAAGTAGTATGTATATAGGGATAGGAAAAATTCATGGCCATTTTATAGTTTACTCTGTTTAAATTTAAAATATTAGGATTTAATTATAAAGGGGATTTGAGTCATCTAGCAAAAAAAGTTCAGAGATAGAACAATGATCAGATGTGGTTAAATCAACATTTGGACCCCATCTCTCTGCAGCATCTCTAGCACTGCCTTTTCTTTGTGCCTGCTTCGTTCTTGAGTTGATGATAGTGAGATGATCCACATCTGTACTTAATAGGGCCCGAAGGAAGATAAACCATCTGCTATTTTGACTCTCTTTGGCTCTCTTTTAAGCTCCATAAAATAATGGTTTCAGATATTGTGTGACAATATTAATAATGATAATTTTGTTGTTTTTTTTTTTTGTTTGTTTGTTTTGAGACAGGGTCTCATTCTGTTGCCCAAGCTGGAGTGCGGTGACTCGATCTTGGCTCACTGCAACCTCCGCCTTTCAGGTTCAAGTGATTGTCCTGCCTCAGCCTCCCCAGTAGCTGGCACTACAGACATGTGCCATCACGCCTGGCTAATTTTTGCATTTTTTGGTAGAGATGGAGTTTCACCATGTTGGCCAGGCTGGTCTTAAACTCCTGACCTCAGGTGATCTGCCTGCCTCAGCCTCCCGAAGTGCTGGGATTACAGGCATGAGCCACCACGCCCAGCTGAGTTTTATGTATGTTTACATGCACCTTTATTTCAAGTCATTGTTGTTTCAGATTTGGTTCACTACATCAGCTTCTCTGTATCTGTGTTGCACATCTATCATTCATTAACTAACAAACATTATTGAACACCGTGAAAGGTGCTGAGACAGAGCTGAACAAGCTAGTCTTCACTTTCACTTTACTCATAGTCTAAAGAGGGTAACAGACAAGAAAAATCAAAGGTTGTACCAAATATGCATAAGTGATCATTGGAGGATATAAAGAAAACACTGGTTTGCGACCAGCCTGGGCAACATGGCAAAACCCCATCTCTGCTAAAAATACAAAAAAATTAGCCAGGCATGGTGGTGTGCACCTGTAGTTCCAGCTACTTGGGAGGCTGAGGTAGGAGGATCACTTGAAACTGGGAGGTGAAAGTTGCATAAGCCAAGATACTCAAAGAAAAAAAAATAAAAACAAAAGAGAAAGAAAAAGAAAAAAAAACACTGGTACAAGATTGGTATTTCAGCCGGGCGCAGTGGCTCACGCCTGTAATCCCAGCCTGAGGTGGGCAGATCATGAGGTCTGGAGATCGAGACCATCCTGGCTAACACGGTGAGACCTCGTCTCTACTAAAAAAATACAAAAAATTAGCCAGGCGTGGTGGCGGGCAGCTGTAGTTCCAGCCACTCAGGGGGCTGAGGAGGAGAATGGCGTGAACCCAGGAGGTGGAACTTGCAGCGAGCTGAGATCACGCCACTGCACTCCAGCTTGGGTGACAGAGTGAGATTCCACCTCAAAAAAAAAAAAAAGAAGATTGGTATTTCCTCCTGAGAGTATGGTCAAGCTGAATCTTGGAGAATGAATCACAGTTAGGTTCCTGGTAGCAAGAGAAGGAAAACCCCATTGCAGAAGTGCTTTTAAAACCCCTGCTGTGTCATATTTCCTAATGTACCATTAGCCAAATCAAGTCATATAGCCAAGTCCAGATTTAAAGATTGGGAAAATAGGCCGGGCGCAGTGGCTCAAGCCTGTAATCCCAGCACTTTGGGAGGCCGAGACAGGCGGATCAGGAGGTCAGGAGATCGAGACCATCCTGGCTAACATGGTGAAACCCCGTCTCTACTAAAAAAGAAAAATACAAAAAACTAGCCGGGTGAGGTGGCAGGCACCTGTAATCCCAGCTACTCGGGAGGCTGAGGCAGGAGAATGGCGTAAACCCGGGAGGTGGAGCTTGCAGTGAGCTGAGATCTGGCCATTGCACTCCAGCCTGGGCGACAGAGCGAGACTTCGTCTCAAAAAAAAAAAAAAAAAAAAAAGATTGGAAAAATAGATTATACTTCTTCTTGGAAAGTGAGGTATAATGGGAAAATGACATCACAGTTTGGATAAGTATATGAAAATAGGGCACACAAGGGAACATTTATTGGTCAGAAATAATATCCTAAGATTTTGAAAAAATTTCTCAAAGGTAATAGAGAACTGTCTTAAGAGATTTTCAACAAAAATGTAAAATTAGTTGGGTTTGTCTTTTAGAAAGCTCATTCTGGCTAATGAGTTTGAAGAGGTTGCAGGGAGGAGGCAGAGTTTTTGTAAAGATGGAGAAATTTTGAGCATACTTATATGTTGAAGAAGGAAGCTAGTAAAGAGGGGAAGGTTGATAATACAAGAGAGAAGATTGATGATGGAGCCGTTTTCTGGTGATATCGGGATATTTTATCTTTTTTGTTAATTAAAAAAAAAATTTTTTTTTTGGAGACAGGATCTGTTGTCTAGGTTGGAGTGCAGTTACAGCTCACTGCATTGACCTTCCAGGCTCAAGAGATCCTCCCATCTCAGCTTCCCAAGTAGCTGGGACTATAGGCATATGCCACCATGCTCTGCTAATATTTTGTAATTTTTTAGAGATGGAATCTCACTATGTTGCCCAGAAGGAACAAAGAATAGATATCTAAGGATCTGGAAAATTCTTAAGCACACAGATAATTAAAGGAATTTTTACTTTGCTTGGAAAAGAACCAGGGTTGGCCGGGCATGGTGGCTCATGCCTGTAATTCCAGCACTTTGGAAGGCCGAGGCGGGCAGATCACCTGAGGTCAGGAGTTCGATTTCAGCCTGGTCAATATGGTGAAACCCTGTCTCTACTAAAAATACACAAATTAGCCAGGTGTGGTGGCAGCTACCTGTCATCCCAGCTACTCTGGAGGCTGAGTCAGGAGAATTGCTTGAACCCAGGAAGCGGAGGTTGCAGTGAGCCGAGATCACGCCATTGCACTCCAGCCTGGGTGACAAAGAGTGAAATTTCATCTCAAAAAAGAAAAACAAAAACCAACCAACCAAACAAACAAAAACAAGAGGCAGGGTCATCGACAGAAAGGGAGAGATTGAGGTAGAGGTATAGGGATGTGAGGTGATTAGTGGAAGCTTGGAATACTGATGCCAGACTAATCTTCCAAAATGTGCTTTTTTTCCTCTTTGGTAATCTTGGCTGCTACTGCCTGCTTTCCTTCTTCACTATTTTGTTCTGTAGGTTACCAACTTCTATCTTGATTTTTTTTTTTATCACTTCTTGTTTTTGTTTTGTTTTCCACTCCAGTGGAACTCTTTTTTCTGACTGATCTTTTAAACTGGATAGGTCAAATTTGAAGTGCATTTTTCTGCTGTGGTTTCTTAAAGTTGAAACCCAGAAACCTTAATCTTCGAAAGAGCTTTGCCTGATCATGCAGATAAGGTATGAGTTGCTAGTTGTCTAGGTAATGCCATAGGACCTCAAAATGATCCTTATCAGTGAATGCACATGCCGTGTTTATCACGGGCATGTATAACTAATGTACAAAAAGACCACAATGAACTGCTTTGCCATTTTATTCTATTTTATTTGTTATTTTATTTTATTTTTTATTTTTTTGAGACAGAGTCTCACTCTTGTCACCCAGGCTGGAGTGCAGTGGCTTGATCTCAGTTCACTGCAACCTCCACCTCCCAGATTCAAGCGATTCTCCTGCCTCAGCCTCCCGAGTAACTGGAATTACAGGCGTCTGCCACCACGCCTGGCTAATTTTTGTATTTTTGTAGAGACGGGGTTTCACCATGTTGACCAGGCTGGTCTCAAACTCCTGACCTCAGGTGATCCACTCGCCTCGGCCTCCCAAAGTGCTAGGATTACATACATAATACATACATATTTACATATATTTTTAAATATTGTTAAAATTTATTTTTCTTTTTTTTTATTGTTATACTTTAAGTTCTAGGGTACGTGTGCACAACATGCAGCTTTGTTACATATGTATACACGTGCCATGTTGGTGTGCTGCACCCGTTAACTCGTCATTTACATGAGGTATATCTCCTAATGCTATCCCTTCCCTCTCCCCCCACCCCACGACAGGCCCCAGTGTGTGATGTTCCCTATCCTGTGTTCGAGTGTTCTCATTGTTCAATTCCTACCTGTGAGTGAGAACATGTGGTGTTTGGTTTTCTGTCCTTGTGATAGTTTGCTGAGAATGATGGTTTCCAGCTTCATCCATGTCCCTACAAAGGACATGAACTCATCGTTTTATGGCTGCATAGTATTCCATGGTGTATATGTGCCACATTTCTTAATCCAGTCTATCATTGATGGGCATTTGGGTCAGTTCCAAGTCTTTGCTATTGTGTATAGTACTGCAATAAACATATGTGTGCATGTAAAGATAGCAGCATGATTTATAATCTTTTGGGTATACACCCAGTAATGGGATGGCTGGGTCAAATGGTGTTTCTGGTTCTAGAGCCTTGAGGAATCACCATACTGTCTTCCACAATGGTTGAACTAGTTTACAGTCCCACCAACAGTGTAAAAGCGTTCCTATTTCTCCACATCCTCTCCAGCACCTGTTGTTTCCTGACTTTTTAATGATCGCCATTCTAACTGGTGTGAGATGGTGTCTCATTGTGGTTTTGACTTGCATTTCTCTGATGGCCAGTGATGATGAGCATTTTTTCATGTGTCTGTTGGCTGCATAAATGTCTTCTTTTGAGAAATGTCTGTTCATATCCTTTGCCCACTTTTTGATGGGGTTGTTTGATGTTTTTCTTGTAAATTTGTTTAAGTTCTTTGTAGATTCTGGATATTAGCCCTTTGTCAGATGGGTAGATTGTAAAAATTTTCTCCCATTCTGTAGGTTGCCTGTTCACTCTGATGGTAGTTTCTTTTGCTGTGCAGAAGCTCTTTAGTTTAATTAGATCCCATTTGTCAATTTTGGCTTTTGCTGCCATTGCTTTTGGTGTTTTAGACATGAAGTCCTTGCCCATGCCTATGTCCTGAATGGTAAT
>NW_016803367.1:691573-699677 GCF_001698545.2 Rhinopithecus bieti
GACAAAATCTCTCAGCATTTGCTTGCCTGTAAGGGGTTTTATTTCTCCTTCACTTATGAAGCTTAGTTTGGCTGGATGTGAAATTCTGGGTTGAAAATTCTTTTCTTTAAGAATGTTGAATATTGGCCCCCACTCTTTTCTGGCTTGTAGAGTTTCTTCCAAGAGATCTGCTGTTAGTCTGATGGGCTTCCGTTTGTGGGTAACCCGACCTTTCTCTCTGGCTGCCCTTAATATTTTTTCCTTCATTTCAACTTTGGTGAATCTGACAATTATGTGTCTTGGAGTTGCTCTTCTCGAGGAGTATCTTTGTGGCGTTCTCTGTATTTCCTGAATTTGAATGTTGACCTGTCTTACTAGGTTGGGGAAGTTCTCCTGGATGATATCCTGAAGAGTGTTTTCCAATTTGGTTCCATTCTCCCCGTCACTTTCAGGTACACCAGTCAGACGTAGATTTGGTCTTTTCACATAGTCCCATATTTCTTGGAGGCTTTGTTTGTTTCTTTTTACTCTTTTCTCTCTAAGCTTCTCTTCTCGCTTCATTTCATTACTTTGATCTTCAGTCACTGATACCGTTTCTTCCACTTGATCGAATCGGCTACTGAAGCTTGTGCATGCATCACGTAGTTCTCATGCGGTGGTTTTCAGCTCCATCAGGTCTTCTCTACCCCTTGCTGCCACCCTGAAGTTCGATCTCAGACTGCTGTGCTAGCTGTGCTAGCTGTGAGCGAGGCTTCGTGGGCGTGGGACCCTCCGAGCCAGACACAAGATACAATCTCCTGGTGTGCCACTTGTTAAGAAGCCATTGGAAAAGTGCAATATTAGAGTGGGAGTGTCCCAATTTTCCAGGTACCGTCTATCACGGCTTCCCTTGGCTAGGAAAGGGAATTTCCCCGACCCCTTGCGCTTCCCAGGTGAGGCGATGCCCCGCTCTGCTTCAGCGCACACTCCGTGGCCTGCACCCACTGTCTGACAAGCCCAGTGAGATGAGCCTAGTACTTCAGTTGGAAATGCAGAAATCACCCGTCTTCTGCGTTGCTCATGCTGGGAGCTGTAGACTGGAGTTGTTCCTATTCGGCCATCTTGGAACCTCCTAAAATTTATTTTTCAGTTGTTGTTCTGTGTTCCTTTAACTGATCACAATCTACTTCAGGTTAATACTGACTCAGTTCCAGTAAAATATAGCAACTTGCTCTAATATAACTCCATTTTCTACTCCTACCTTTGTGTTATTAGTGCCATTCAGGTGTATGTATATGCATATATACTTGTTGTAATCCCAACAATATGTGTTATGATTTTACATTAAAAATCATTGTTTCTTAAAAAATCTTAGGTTTTTATTTTTTATTTTTATTTTTTTTTGAGACAGAGTCTCGCTCTCGCCCGGGCTGGAGTGCAGTGGCCGGATCTCAGCTCACTGCAAGCTCTGCCTCCCGGGTTTACGCCATTCTCCTGCCTCAGCCTCCGGAGTAGCTGGGACTACAGGCGCCCGCCACCTCGCCCGGCTAGTTTTTTGTATTTTTTTAGAAGAGACGGGGTTTCACCGTGTTAGCCAGGATGGTCTCGATCTCCTGACCTCGTGATCCGCCCGTCTCGGCCTCCCAAAGTGCTGGGATTACAGGCTTGAGCCACCGCGCCCGGCCTTCTTAGGTTTTTAAATAAATGAAGAGTAGAAAGCAAAATATATATATATTGTATTTTAAAAGTTTATTTTCTAATTGTGATAAAATATACCTAACATAAAATTTACCATCTTTAAGTATATAGTTCAGTGGCATTAAGTGTGTTGGCAACCATCACTACTGGCCATCTCCAGAACTCTTTTCTTTTCTTTTTTTTTTTGAGTTGGAGTCTCGCTGTGTCGCCCAGGCTGGAGTGCAGTGGCACGATCTCAGCTCACTGCAACCTCCGCCTCCCAGGTTCAAGTAATTCTCCTGCCTCAGCCTCCCGAGTAGCTGGGATTACAGGCACGTGCCAACACGCCCGGCTAATTTTTTGTATTTTTAGTAGAGACGGGGTTTCACCAAGTTGGCCAGGTTGGTCTTTTAACTCCTGACCTCAGGTGATCCGCCCTCCTCGGCCTCCCAAAGTGCTGGGATTACAGGCGTGAGCCACTGTGCCCAGCCCTCCAGAACTCTTTTCATCTTGCACAATTAAAACTCTGTACCCATTAAACAATAACTCTTTATTCCCCATCCTCCCAGCCCTTGACAGCCACCATTCTACTTTTTGTTTCTATGAATTTGACTATTTTAGGTACTTCATGTAAGTGGAATTACACAGTGTTTGTCCTTTTGTGACCGTTTTATATTTTTTTTTAGCATACTTTGTCTTCAAGGTTCATCCTTGTTTTAGCTTGTGTCAAAATTTCCTTCCTTTTTAAGGCTGAATCATGTTCTATTAATATATATAGACCACATTAAAAAAATCTGTTTGTATTGTCTTTTATGCTTACCCACATATTCACCATTTCCCATACTCTTCATTCTTTGTTGTAGATACAAATTAGTTAATATCTGGTATCATTTTCCTTTTAGCCTGAAGATCTCTTTTTAGTGTACCTTTGTTTTCTTTTCTCTTTTAAGAGATAAGGTCTCACTCTGCTGTCCGGGTTAGAGTACAGTGGTACAGTCATAGCTCACTGTAACTTCAAACTTCTGGTCTCAAGCAGTTTTCCTGCCTCAGTCTCCTGAGTAGTTGGGACTCCATGCACATGCCACCATGTCTGTCTAGTAAAGATGGGGATACTTGGCCGGGCGCGGTGGCTCAAGCCTGTAATCCCAGCACTTTGGGAGGCCGAGACGGGCGGATCACGAGGTCAGGAGATCGAGACCATCCTGGCTAACATGGTGAAACCCCATCTCTACTAAAAAATACAAAAAAAAAAAAAAAAAAAAAACTAGCTGGGAGAGGTGGTGGGTGCCTGTAGTCCCAGCTACTCGGGAAGCTGAGGCAGGAGAATGGTGTAAACCCCGGAGGCGGAGCTTGCAGTGAGCTGAGATCCGGCCACTGTACCCCAGCCTGGGCAACAGAGCGAGACTCCGTCTCAATAAAGAAAAAAAAAAAAAGATGGGGATACTCTGTGTTACCCAGGCTGGTCTTGAACTCCTGGCCTCAAGCAATTCTCCTGCCTTGGCATCCCAAATCACACCTGGGATTGCAGGTGTGAGCCACCTCCCCATGCCCACCTCCCCATGCCTGGCCCTTTTTAAAAAAAGTGTATCTTATAGAGCAGGTCTATTAGCAACATATTCCCTCTGTTTTCATTTGTCTTGGAATGTATTTTGCTTTCACTTGTGAAGAATAGTTTTGGTAAATATAAATTTTGTAGTTTATAGTTTTGTTTTTTTCTGTTGGTACTTTGAAAATGGATTGTCTTCTATCCATTGTTTCATGAGAGAGCCTTAAAAGGTTGTGATAGACTCACCATGCATCCGTAGCTCTCTCATTTACATGATCTTTCCACTAAATTTCTGACTACTTAGGCACTTATCCTAACCAGGACCTCAACCTCAGAACAACTGCAAATTTTTCCTCTTTATTCCCAACCAAGCCTACCACTTTTATCCACCAACGCTACAGGTCTTCACTGCCCTACCCAGAAATGAGCGCACCCTTTGTAGCAAGAAGCTGCTAGGTTCTTTTTGGTAGTTTCATGTTGGTATGGGTTGAGCATTTATAATAAAAAAATACAAAATCTGAAATGCCCCAAAATTTGTAACTTTTGAGCACCAACACAATGCTCAAAGGAAGTGCTCACTGGAGCATTTTGGGTTTCAGATTTTCGGAGTAAGGATGCTCAACCAGTATGTATTCTGCAATATTACAAAATCTGAAAAAAATCCAAAATCTGAAACACTTCTAGTTCCAAGCATTTTGGACAAGGGATACTCAGTCTGTAAAATTGTCAGGCTCATCATCCTAGCTGGAAGGGGGTGTTAGGAGCAACCTCAGGCCGAAGGGCACAGCTTCTTACTGTTCATACGTATAACTTTAGCAGTTTTCTAGACTAAAGACTTCTTTGTAGTCTTCTTTTGGTTAATTTCCAGTCCCCTGAAATGGTTGTTTTTGTTAATTTTATCCAGTTTTATCCTTAATATTTGTGGAGGGGAATTGCCAGCCTCTTCATGTTGCCACAAAATCTGCACATTGTCTTTGCAGATGAATTTTGTATTTACTTATCCAGTTTCCTAAGAAGTCCTCTTGGTGTTTTGGTTGAATTTACATTGACTTTGTAAATTTGCAGAGCATCAACATATTTATAATATTGAGATTTCCCTCCAGGAACATGGCATTTATCTCTATTTATTTGGATTTACTTTACATCTCTCAGCAAAATTATTTAACATCCATATATGACTTGCTTTTATATTTTTTGTTTGTTTATTTTGTGTTTGAGACAAAGTCTCTCTCTGTAGCCCAGGCTGGAGTACAGTGGTGCGATCTTGGCTCACTCACTGCAACGTCCACCTCCTAGGTTCAAGCAATTCTCCTTCCTCAGCCTCTAGAGTAGCTGGGATTACAGGTGCGTGCCACTGCACCTGCCTAATTTTTTGTATTTTTAGCAGAGACGGGATTTCACCACGTTGGCCAGGCTGGTCTTGAACTCCCAACTTCAGGTAATCCGCCCACCTCAGCCTCCCAAAATGCTAGAATTACAGACGTGAACCACCACGCCTGGCCTTATGACCTGCTTATATTTTGCTAAACTTATTCATTTATGTTTTTCTGGTGATTGCTGATGAAATTAATGTTTCCATTGTAGTTTCTAATTATTTATTGCCAGTTTGTAGGAAAGTAAGTTTGTTTTTATAAGTTTGTATAAGTTGATCTTTTTTTTTCTTTTGAGATGGAGCCTCATGCTGTCGCCCAGGCTGGAGTGCAGTGGCATAATCTTGGCTCACTGCAACCTCCACCTCCTGGGTTCAAGCGATTCTTCTGCCTCAGCCTCCTTATTTGCTGGGACTACAGGAATGCACCACCACGCCTGCCTAATTTTTATATTTTTAGTAGAGACAGGGTTTCACCATGTTGGCCAGGCCGGTTTCAAACTCCTGACCTTGTGATCCGCCCACCTCAGCCTCCCAAAGTGTTGGGATTACAGGCATGAGCCACTGCGTCTGGCTAGTTGATCTTATATGTGACTGCTGTGCTGAACTTACTTTGGTTTGTCACTTTATTATTTTGGTTATTTTAAGTAGTGTACTATTATTTACAAATGGTGGCAATTCTATCTCCTTGTAATCTATATTTGTATTTCTTTTTTTTAACATTTTATCATTTAGGTTCTGACCTCTAGGAAAATAGTAAAACATTAGGTATACTTGCCTTAGTGATTTTGCTGGAAATATTTCTAATATTTCTTTTATTTTTTATTTTTATTTTTGAGACAGAGTCTTGCCCTGTCACCCAGGCTGGAGTGCAGTGGCATGATCTCGGCTTACTGCAGCCTCCACCTCCCAGGTTCAAGAGATTCTCCTGCCTCAGCTTCCTGAGTAGCTGGGACTACAGTTGTGTGCCACCATGCCAGCTAATTTTTGTATTTTTAGTACAGATGGGAATTTTGCCATTTTGGCCAGGCTGGTCTCGAACTCCTGACCTCAGGTGATCCACCTGCCTCAGCCTCCCAAAGTGCTGGGATTACAGGCGTGAGCCACTGCTCCTGGCTATTTCTAATATTTCAACATGAAATATAACGTAGTCTTGGTCCTTCTATCCAGCTTATAAATTTTTATTTCTTATTTTTATTCCCAATATCAGCTGACATTTTGGCATACACTGACATCATATTGTTTTTCTCTGTTGATTTCCTAATACCTTAAGTAAGAAAGACCCTATTTGATCAAGGTGTATTATAATTTTAATATTTTCCTAGGTTAAGTTAGCCCTATTTCATCAAGGTGTATTATAATTTTAATATTTTCCTAGGTTAAGTTTGCGTATATACATATTTTTAGTTGTTTTTTTTTTTTTTTTTTTTTTTTTTTTTTGAGATGGACTCTCACTCTGTTGCCCAGGCTGGAGTGCAGTGGTGCAGTCTTGGCTCACTGCAACCTCTGCCTCTTGGGTTTAAGCGATTCTTGTGCCTCAGCCTCCTGAATAGCTGGGATTACAGGTGTGTGCTACCACACCTGGCTAATTTTTGTATTTTTAGTAGAGATGGGGTATCACCATTTTGGCCAGGCGTGTTTCTAATTCCTGACCTCAAGTGATTCGCCTAACTCGGCTTCCCAAAGTGTTGGGATTACAGGCGTGAGCCTCCGCAGTGGGCTGAGTTTGCTAATATTTTATTTATAATTTTTGCATGTAATTCACAAGTGGGATTGGCTTAAAAAGAACAATGCCTTGTTGACCATTCATTCATTCTAGATTAAAAGAATTACACGTTTCCTCTTTTTCAAAAATTTGGTTTAGGAACTATTCATTATTCTCCTATTAGTTGTATTTGCTGTCTGTATTAAACTAATAGCCTGTAGTAAATGGCATCCTTTTTTGAACAGTACAAACACCTAAAACCCAATTTCTTTATTTTATGTTATTATTATTATTATTATTTTTTTTTTTTGAGAAGGAGTCTCACTGTGTCGCCCAGGCTAGAGTGCAGTGGGGCGGTCGTGGCTCACTGCAACCTCTGCCTCCGAGGTTCAAGTGATTCTCCTGCCTCAGCCTCCCAAGTAGCTGGAATTACAGGTGTGTGCTACCTAATTTTTGTATTATTAGTATAGATGGGGTTTCACCATGTTGGCCAGGTTGTTCCTGAACTCCTGACCTCAAGTGATCAACCTGCCTGGGCCTCCCAAAGTGCTAGGATTTCATGCATGAGTCACTGCCCCCGGCCATCCAGTTCCTTTATGTACAATGATTATTATTTTAGCCTTCTGAATTTTTCTGTTACTGCAGATTCCTTCGTTGTGTCTTCCCTGTATTAGATGATTTTTCTTTAAAAGACCTTCAAGGATTGTTTAATATTTGTCAGTGTCTGTGTTAAATTGTGTCTTTCCTGTATTAGATGATTTTTATTTAAAATATCTTTAAGGGCTGGGTGCGGTGGCTCACACCTGTAATCCCAGCACTTTGGGAGGTTGAGGCGGGTGGATCATTTGAAGTCAGGAGTTCGACACCAGCCTGGCCAACATGGTGAAACCCTGTCTCTACTAAAAGTATAAAAATTAGACGGGTGTGGTGATACACGCCTGTAATTCCAGCTACTCAGGAGCCTGAGGCAGGAGAATTGTTGGAACCCGAGAGGCAGAGGTTGCAGTGAGTGAAGATCGCGCTATTGCACTCCAGCCTGGGTGACAGAGCCAGACTCCATCTCAAAATAAATAAATAAATAAATAAACAAACAAACAAATAAATAAATAAATAATAAAATATCTTTAAGAATTGTTTGGGCCGGGTGCGGTGGCTCCGACCTGTAATCCCAGCACTTTGGGAGGCCAAGGTGGGCGGATCACGAGGTCAGGAGATTGAGACCATCCTGGCTAACACAGTGAAACCCCAGCTCTACTAAAAATTCAAAAAATTAGCCAGGCGTAGTGGTGGGCGCCTGTAGTCCCAACTGCTCAGGAGGCTGAGGCAGGAGAATGACGTGAACCCGGAAGGCGGAGCGTACAGTGAGTGAGCAGAGATCACGCCATTGCACTCCACTCTGGGCGACAGTAAGACTCTGTCTCAAAAAAAAAAAAAAAAAAAGAAACATGGGAGACCTGGACTTATGATTGGTACCTATGTGGGGACTGTCTTGTGGAATTGAGCCTGTAACCTGTGGGATCTAATGCTAGCTCCAGATAGATAATGTCAGAACTGAATTAGAGGACACATAGCTGGTGTTAGAGAATTGGTAAGCACAGGAAAGCCCCACAAATTTGGTGACTGGAAGTGAACTATGGAGTGTTGTGAGGGTATATAACAGGCGTAAACAGTTTGTTTTTTCTCTGTACACTTTGTTTTTTTTTTTGAGGCGGAGTCTGGCTCTGTCGCCTAGGCTGGAGTGCAGTGGTCGGATCTCAGCTCACTGCAACCTCCCCCTCCGGGTTTTTGTCCAGCCCCCTGCCCCAGCCCCCGGAGTGGCGGGGCCGAAGGGCGCCCGCCGCTTCGCCCG
>NW_016803367.1:701078-720253 GCF_001698545.2 Rhinopithecus bieti
AAAAAAAAAAAAAAAAAAAAAAAAAGACTTAGTCTTATGCATTTTAAAAACTTCATGTAAAATTCATTCTTCTTGTAGGGATTATGATGGGTGAGGGTGTCTGACTCTTCACATATTCTCCCTTTTTCATGTCTTGGGGCAGAGAGTGAAAAAAGGCAGACATATAATTAGTCTGGGTAAAGTCGTCTTCTTTTAGGTTGTGGCTTCCTCTCTAACACGGAGTGTTCATCATGCCTTATTGTGAGTCATTTAAATTTTGTTTCATTGCCATGTGTAGATTCCTCCTGATTCAGTCTGTTGGCAGCTCACTGGCAACTCTCTGAACTTAGAATATGTAGTAATAATTGCATATTTGTGCTTAATTTAAGCCTGAGGTAAAATTGGGACTACAGGAAATTTTCATTCAATGTCCGGTGAAATTTATTTTAAAGTCAGCATCTCACAGGAAAATAATCAGTCTTCTAGAAGAGAGTATTATGTCATGTAGATATTATAGAGCACCTTTGAGTGCACAGGTTTCATACTTGTAATGTTAAATCTCTATTTTAAAGTAATACAACCTTTAGGGACCTTCATCCTAGCATATCCATATTCTAGAACCACTTCAGATGTCCTATTTAAATGTAAATTAATTTAAATGTACATTAATGAAACTTAAATAAAATTAAAAATTCAGTTCCTGAGTCTCAGTAGCCACATTTGAGGTACTTAATTAGCCACCTGTGGCTAGTGGCTACTATATTGGATAGCACAGACATTTTGATCGTTGAAGTAAGTGCTTCTCTAGTGGATAGAGGTAAGAAATTTTTCTTACCATAGGAAAGTCAGATACATGGAGTCAATCATGTACACCAACTAGGTACTCTATTTCACAGGTTTTTTTTTTCTTGCCCATGTGAGGGAAGTTTGTGAAAGGGAGAAAAGTTGCCACACACCTGTACAAGATACTGCTTTCAAATTCACCTGATATTTAGCTCTTTGAAAGTGTCAGACAACTGCTAGTGCAAACATAGGTTTTGCAGCAGGATTAAGACTTCAAATATTTCCACCCACCAGAGACAGACCATCTTGTTCGTCCTTCCTATTTCCTTTTCTACTGTTCTCTCTTCAGTTGACACAACTTCAGTTGACAGAGTAAGACTTGGGATAAGCTGAAAAGCAAATGTTTGAGTATATGTGTTGGTGTGTGTGTATAGATTTTGAGAGAAGTGGCTTAACTCCTAGAATAATAAATTTATATTATTTTTTCTACCAAGCCCTTAGATATCATCTAATTGAATGCCTGCCCACATTTTACATATAAGTAAACTGAGGTTGGAGAAAGTGATTGCCTAAGATCATATAGCTAATGGTAGATCTGGGACTAAAACCTTTGTTCCATGATGCCAACACCAATGGTTTTTCTCCTGAATCATTTACCTTTCCCATTTTAATTCAGAATTCACTACTATCTGTTGTTACAGATACAATGGCAAGAGTTTAGAGGTATGAATAATTAATTATTGTAATGAATTTCTCA
This sequence comes from Rhinopithecus bieti, assembly GCF_001698545.2. Classification (NCBI taxonomy): domain Eukaryota; kingdom Metazoa; phylum Chordata; class Mammalia; order Primates; family Cercopithecidae; genus Rhinopithecus; species Rhinopithecus bieti. The sequence goes on from NW_016803367.1 coordinate 702,598, forward strand.
TTTAAAGAAATGTTGCTTTTATGTATTTTAAAGAATTTGGTAATTGCAATTTTTATAGATTGAAGAAGAAGAGAGGAAGAAAATAGAAGATATGAAAGAAAATGAACGGATAAAAGCCACTAAAGAATTGGAAGCCTGGAAAGAATATCAAAGAAAAGCTGAAGAGCAAAAAAAAATTCAGAAAGAAGAGAAATTATGTCAAAGAGACAAGCAAATTAAAGAAGAAAGAAAAAAATTAAAATATAAGACTAGTACTAGAAATTCGGCATCGAGAAATCTTGCTCCAAAAGGTAAAATGATTAAGACTTTCTTGAGTAGTGGGTCCTGTTAGTGACGTATATATGACACTTTTCTTTTTTTGTAAATATATTCACAGCATTAGGTTACTATTTTGGCATATTGAGAATAACCAATTCAGTACAAAGACTAAAGTAAAAGACATTTCTTCTTTCGAGGGTAATGAAGTTTCCTTTCTTTTTTGTTGTTTTGTTTTTTGAGATGGAGTCTCGCCCTGTCGCTCAGGCTGGAGTGCAGTGGCAGGATCTCAGCTCACTGTAAGCTCCACCTCCCGGGTTCACGCCATTCTCCTGCCTCAGCCTCCCGAGTAGCTGGGACTACAGGTGTCCGCCAACACACCCGGCTAATTTTTTGTATTTTTAGTAGAGACGGGGTTTCACTGTGTTAGCCAGGATGGTCTTGATCTCCTGACCTCGTGGTCTGCCCACCTCAGCGTCCCAAAGTGCTGGAATTATAGGCGTGAGCCACCGTGCCCGGCCGGTAATGAAGTTTTCTAATAAAATGAGCAAGGAGGTGCCTGTAGTTCCAGCTACTCGGGAGGCTGAGGCAGGAGAATGGCGTGAACCTGGGAGGCGGAGGTTGCAGTGAGATCGTGCCACTGCACTCCAGCCTGGGCAACAGAGCAAGACTCCTCCGTCTAAAAAAAAAAACAAAAAATGAGCAAGGATTCATTCAAGGATTCGAAAAGAAGAGTGTCTTCTTTGCTTGTGTGCTTTCTTTCGAAATTTACAGAGATGTTGTTAAATAAGTGCTTAACTCAGGCTCAGGCCCAAAAAGACTTGGAGTGGACTAGCAGTGTCAGAAGCATTCATTTATTCCATTAGAGATAAGAAACTAGGAATTTCACTAAAAGACCTTTTCCTCACATCACTTAGGAAGATGAATACTATAAGCAAACTTACTCTACAGCAAATAAAGTTTGCTTCTAGCTTTTAATCTTGCTTGATGTGTTCAAAAATAGATAAATGAATGTAATTTTTTTTTCTTTTTTTCTTTTCTTTTCTTTTTTTTTGAGAGAAGATCTGGCTCTGTCTCCCAGGCTGGAGTACAGTGGTGCGATCTCAGCTCACTCTAACCTCTGCCTCTCCAGCTCAAGCCATCCTCCCTTAGCCTCCCAAGTAGCTGGGACTACAGGCCATGTGCCTCAATGTTCAGCTAATGTTTTTTGTACTTTTTGTAGAGACGAGGTTTTGCCATGTTGCCCAGGCTGGTCTTGAACTCGTGAGCTCAAGCAATCTGCCTGCCTTGGCCTCCCAAAGTAGGCATGAGCCGCCATGTCTGGCTGATACAAATATAATTCTGTTTTGTTTTTTGTGTGTGTGTGTGTTGTGTGTAAAATTATGTATGTTCAGTAGTTTATGGGAGAACGGGTGGTGGCTTGGTAGCATGTATAAGTTTCTTGTTAAGTGGTGGCATTTCTGAATTTTGGTAGAGCCATCAAGCCAGCAGTGTGACGACTGCAGCTCAAATGTGAGTCTTTTATCGCTCACCCCCCCTGCACCCCTTACGTCACCCCAAGTCCGCCAGGCCCCATAGGCATTCTTATGCTTGGCATCCTTCATACGCTTAGCTGCCTTCTCTTATCGGAGCGAGAACATGGGCCGGAGGCAGTGGCTGCACCACCCTAATAATCCATCCAGCAGCCACTTTGGGAGGACAGGGCGGCCCCAGATCACCTTGAGGTTGGAAAGTTTGAAGACCAGGTCTGACTAATCGTGGAGAAACCCCCATCTTTACTAAAAAATTACAACAAATTCACCGGCGGGTGTGGTAACAACATACGCTGTAATCCCACCGCTTCAGCTCAAGAGGCCCTGAGGCAGGAGAATTCGGCTTGAACCTGGAAGGCGGAGGTTGTGGTGAGGCTGAGATTGTGCCATTGCATTCCCACGGCCTGAGGCAACAAAAGCAAAACTCCGTCCTCAAAAAACAAAAAAAAAAAAAAAAAAGGCAAAGAACATATGGTATGTTGGTTTTCTACCTGAGCTACTTCATATAGAATAATCATCTCCAACTCCATCCAGGTTGCCGAGAATGCCATTATTTTATTTTATTCCTTTTTATGGCTGAGTAGTATTCCATGATTTTATATATGTATACACACACTATATTTTCTTTACTCATTAGTTGATGGGCATTTAGGCTAGTTATATATTTTTGCAATTGCAATTGTGCTGCTATAAACATAAGTGTGCAAGTGTCTAATGACTTCTTTTTCTCTAGGTAGATCCCCAGTAGGGGGATTGCTGGATCAAATAGCAGTTCTACTTTTAGTTCTTTAAGGAGTCTCCACACTGTCTTCCATAGTAGTTGTGCTAGTTTATATTCCCACCAGCAGTGTAAAAGTGTCCCTTTTCACCACATCTACACCAACCTCTGTTATTTTTTCATTTTTAAATTATGGTCATTCTTAACAGTATCGCATTGTGGTTTTGATTTGCATTTCCCTAATAATTAGCGATGTTGAGCATTTTTTCATATGTTTGTTGGACATTTGTTTCTTTCTTTCTTTATTTGTTTATTTATTTTGAGACAGAATTTCGCTCTTGTTGCCCAGGCTGGAGTGCAATGGCACGATCTTGGCTCACCGCAATCTCTGCCTCCCAGATTCAAGCGATTCTCCTGCTTCAACCTCCCGAGTAGCTAGGATTACACCATGCCTGGCTAATTTAGAGATGGGGTTTCTCCATGTTGGTCAGGCTGGTCTCGAACTCCTGACCTCAGGTGATCTGCCTGCCTCAGCCTCCCAAAGTGATGGGATTACAGGCGTGAGCCACTGCACCTGGCTGGACATTTGTATATCTTCTTTTGAGAGTTGTCTATTCATGTCCTTAGCCTACTTTTTGATGGGATTGTTTTGTTCTTACTGATTTGTTTGAGTTCCCTGTAGACTGTGGATATTAGTCCTTTGTCAGATGCATAGTTTGCGAAGATTTTCTTCCACTCTGTGGGTTGTCTGTTTACTGTGCTGATTATTTCTTTTGCTGTGCAGAAGCTTTTTAGTTTAATTAAGTCCCATCTATTTATCTTTGTTTTTGTTGCATTTGCTTTTGGATTCTTGGCCATCAAGTCTTTGCCTAAGCCAGTGTTAGAAGGGTTTTTCCAGTGTTATCTTCTAGAATTTTTATTGTTTCAGGTCGTAGACTTAAGTCTTTGATCCATCTTGAGTTAATTTTTGTGTTAGTGGAGAGATGAGGATCCAGTTTCATACCCCTACATGTGGTTTGCCAATTATCCCAGCACTATTTGTTGAATAGGTTGTCCTTTCCCCACTTTATGGTTTTGTTTGCTTTGTCAGATTGGCTGGCTGTATTTGGCTTTACATCTGGGTTCTCTATTCTGTTCTACTGGCCTATGTGCCTGTTTTTATAACAGTACTATACTGTTTTGGTAATTATGGCCTTGTAGTATAGTTTGGAGTCAGGTAATGTGATCCCTTCAGATTTGTTATTTTTGCTTAGTCTTGCTTTGGCTATGTGGCCTGTTTTTTTGTTCTACTTGAATTTTAGGATTGTTTTTTCTAGTTCTGTGAAGAATGATCATGATATTTTGATGGGGATTGCATTGAATTTATAGATTGCTTTTGGCAGTATGGTCATTTTCACAATATTGGTTCTACCCATCTATGAACATGGGATGTGCTTCCATTTGTTTGTGTCATCCACGATTTCTTTCAGCAGTGTTTTGTAGTTTACCTTGTGAGATCTTTCACCTCTTTAGTTAGGTATATTCCTAAGTTTTTTGTTTTTTTGTTTTGTTTTGTTTTGAGGTTTTTTTTGCAGCTGTTGTAAAAGGGGTCAAGTTCTTGATGTGATTCTCAGCCTGGCCCTTGTTGGTGTATAGTAGTGCTAGTGACTTGTTTACATTGATTTTGTATCCTGAAACTTTATTTGAATTCATGTATCAGATCTAGGAGCTTTTCGGATGAGTCTTTAGGGTTTTCTAGGTATGCAATCATATCATTGGCGAACAGTGACAACATGACTTCCTCCTTACTGATTTAGATGCTCTTTATTTTTTTCTCTTGTCTGATCGCTCTGGCTAGGGCTGCCAGTAATACGTTAAATAGAGTTGGTGAAAGTGGACATCCTTGTCTTATTTCAGTTGTCAGGGGAAATGCTTTCAACTTTTCACTGTTCATTATAATATTGGCCGTGGGTTTGTCAAAGATGGCTTTTATTACCTTAAGGTATATCCCTTCTATGCCCATTTTGCTGAGGGTTTTAGTCATAAAGGGATGCTGGATTTTGTCAAATGCTTTTTGTGTGTGTGAGACACAGTCTCACTCTGTTCCTTAGGCTGGAGTGCAGTGGTATGATCTCGGCTTACTGCAACCTCTGCCTCCCAAATTCAAACGATTCTCCTGCCTCAACCTCCCCGATATCTGGGATTACCGGTGTGCACCACCACGCGTAGCTAATTTTTTGTATTTTTTATTAGAGACAGGGTTTTGCCATGTTGGCCAAGCTGGCCTCACACTCCTGACCTCAAATGATTCGCCTGCCTTGGCTTCCCAAAATGCTGGGATTACAGGTGTGAGCCACCACGCCCAGCCTCAAATGCTTTTTCTGCATTTATTGAGATTATCATAAGATTTTTGTTTTGACTTCTGCTTATGTGGTGTATTATATTTATTGATTTGTGCATGTTAAATCAGCTCTGCATCCCTGGTATGAAACCCACTTAACCATGGTGTATTACCTTTTTGATATGCTGTTGCACTTGGTTAGCTAGTATTTGGTTGAGGAGTGTTACATCTGTGTTCATCAGGGATATTTGGTCTGTAGTTTTTTTTTTTTGTTATGTCCTTTCCTGGTTTTGGTATTAGGGTAGTACGGGTTTTATGAAATGATTTAGGGAGGATTTTCTCCTTATCTTTTGGAATAGTTTTAGTAGGATTAGTACCAGTTCTCTTTGAATGTCTGTTAGAATTCAGCTGTTGGGCCGGGAGCGTGGCTCATACCTGTAATCCCAGCACTTTGGGAGGCCAAGGCAGGCGATCACCTGAGGTCAGGAGTCCGAGACCATCCGGCCCAACATCGTGAAGCCTCATCTAGCTAAAAATACAAAAATGAGCAGGGTATGGTGGCGCATGCCTATAACCCCATCAACTCGGGAAGCTGAGGCAGGAGAATCGCTTGAACCTGGAGGTGGAGGTTGCAGTGAGCTGAGATCTCACCACTGTATTCCAGCCTGGGGGCAACAGAGCAAGACCCTGTCTTTAAAAAGAAAAAAAAATTTCAGCTATGAATCCATTTGGTCCTGGACTTTTTTTAGTTGGCAGTTTTTAAATTACTCTTTCAATCTCCCTACTTGTTATTGGTCTATTCAGAGTTTCTATTTCTTCCTGGCTTAATCTGGGAGGATTAATTCCTTTTAGGTTTGGGAATTTATCCATCTCCTTTAGGTTTTCTAGTTTGTGCGCATAAAGTATTCATAGTAGCCTTGAATAATTTTTTGTATCTCTGTGGTATTTGTTGTAATTTCTCTCATTTCATTTCTAATCGAGCTTATTTGGATATTCTTCTTTTCTGGGTTAATCTTATTAATGGTCTATCAATTTTGTTTCTCTTTTCAAAGAACCAGCTTTTTGTTTAATTTTTCTTTTGCATTTTTTTTCTTTCAGTTTCATTTAGTTCTGCTCTGATCTTTGTTATTTCTTTTCTTGTGCTGGGTTTGGGTTTGATGTGTTCTTGTTTTTCTAGTTTCTTGAGGTGTGAACCTAGATTGTCTGTTTATGCTCTTTCAGACTTTTTGATGTAGGCATTTAGTGCTATGAACTTTCCTCTTAGCACTGCTTTTGCTGTATCCCAGAGGTTTTGACTGGTTGTATCACTCTTATTGTTCAGTTCAAAGAATTTTAAAATTTCCGTCTTGATTTCATTGTTGACCCAAAGATCATTCAGAGGCAGGTTATGTAATTTCCATATATTTGTATAGTTTTGAGCATTCCTTTTGAAGTCAATATCCAGTTTTATTCCACTGTGGTCCTAGAGAGTACTTGATGTAATTTTGATTTTCTTAAATTTATTGAGATGGGTCAGGCACGGTGGCTCAAGCCTGTAATCCCAGCACTTTGGGAGGCCGAGGCAGGCAGATCACAAGGTCAGGAGATCGAGACCATCCTGGCTAACATGGTGAAACTCCGTCTTTACTAAAATACAAAAAATTAGCCGGGCGTGGTGGTGGGCGCCTGTAGTCCCAGCTACTCGGGAGGCTGAGGCAGGAGAATGGCGTGAACCCGGGAGGCGGAGCTTGCAGTGAACTGAGATTGTGCCATCGCACTCCAGCCTAGGCAACAGTGCAAGACTCCGTCTCAAAAAAAAAAAAAAAACAAATTTATGTGAGGATGGCTGGGCGAAAGTGCTATGCCTGTCATCCCACACTTTGGGAGGCCGAGGCGGGTGGGATCACCTGAGGTCAGGAGTTTGAGACAGCCTGGCCAACATGGTGAAACCTGGTCTTTACTAAAAAATACAAAAATTAGGCTGGTGTGGTGCCTGTAATCCCAGCTACTTGGGAGGCTGAGGCAGAAGAATCACTTGAACCCAAGAGGTGGAGGTTGCTATGAGTTGAGATCACGCCACTGCACCCCAGCCTGGACAACACAGTGAGGCTCCGTATCAAAAAAAAAAAAAAGCAAAAACTTACTGAAATTTGTTTTGTGGTCTATCATTTGGTTGATCTTGGAGAATGTTCCATGTGCTGGTGAAAGAATGCATATTCTGCAGTTGTTGGGTAGAATGTTCTATAAATGTCTGTTAAGTCCATTTGTTCTAGGATATAGTTTAAATCCATTATTTCTTCACTGACTTTCTGTCTTGATTACCTGTCTTGTGCTGTCAATAGAGTATTGAAGTCCCCCACTATTATTGTGGTGCTATCTCATTTCTTAGGTCTAATAGTAATTGTTTTATAAATTTGAGAATTCTGGCCGGGCGCAGTGGCTCACACGTGTAATCCCGGCACTTTGGGAGGTCAAGGCAGGTGGATCACGAGGTCAGGAGTTTGAGACCAGACTGACCAACATGGTGAAACCCCCTCTGTACTAAAAATACAAAAATTAGCCGGGCGTGGTGGCGCATGCCTGTAATCCCAGCTACCCAGGAGGCTGAGGCAGGAGAATTGCTTGAATCTGGAGGTGGAGGTTGCAGTGAGCCAAAATTGCGCCACGGCACTCCAGCCTGGGTGACAGAGCGAGACTGTCTCAAAAAAAAAAAAAAAAGTAAATAAATAAATTTGAGAGTTCCAGTGTTAGGTGCATAAACATTTAGGATTGTGATATTTTCCGGTTGGACTAATCCTTTTATCATTATACAATGTCCTTTTTAATCTTTTTAAACTGTTGTTGCTTTAAAGCCTGCTTTGTTTTGTATAAGAATAGCTACTCCTGGCCAGGCGCATTGGCTCATGCCTATAATCCCAGCACTTTGGGAGGCCGAGGTGGGCGGATCACGAGGTCAGGAGTTCGAGACCAGCCGGGCCAACATGGTGAAACGCCGTCTCTACTAAAAATACAAATATTAGCCGGGTGTGATGGTACGCACCTGTAGGCCCAGCTACTCGGAAGGCTAAGGCAGGATAATCACTTGGACCTGGGAGGCAGAGGTTGCAGTGAGTCAAGATTGTGCCACTGTACTCCAGCCTGGGCAACAGAAAGAGGCTCTGTCTCAAAATAAGAGGGGGGAAAAAAAGGAATAGCTACTCCTGCTCACTTTGGTGTCCATTTGCATGGAATATCTTTTTCCTCCCTGTTACCTGAAGTTTATGAGTCCCTATATGTTAGGCAAGTCTGTTAAAAGACTTATTGGTTGGTTGGTTTTTATCTATTTTGACATTCTGTATCTCTTAAGTGGAGCATTTAGGCCATTTACATTCAACGTCAGTATTGAGATGTGAGGTACTGTTCTATTCATCATGCTAGTTGTTGCCTTATACCATATTTTGTTTTCATTGTGCTGTTGTTTTATAGGTCCTGTGAGATTTATGCTTTAAGGAGGTTCTATTTTGGTATATTCTGAAGTTTTGTTTCAATATTTAGAACTCCTTTTAGCATTTCTTGTAGTGCTGACATGGTAGTGGCAAATTCAACATTTGTTTGTTTGAAAAAGACTTTATCTCGCCTCTGGTTATGAAGCTTAGTTCGACTGGATACAAAATTCTTGGCTGATGATTATTTTGTTTAAGGAGGCTAAAGATTGGACCACCATCCCTTCTGGCTTGCAGGGCTTCTGCTAAGAAGTCTGCTGTTAATCTGATAGGTTCTTCTTTATAGATTACCTGATGCTTTGTGCTCACAGCTCCTTTTTTTTTTTTTTAGACAGAGTCTTGCTCTGTCACCCAGGCTAGAGTACAGTGTCACGATCTCAGCTCGCAGCAACCTGCAAATCCCAGGTTCCAGCAATTCTCCTTCCTCAGACTCCTGAGTAGCTGGGATTACAGGCACCCGCCACCACGCCTGGCTAATTTTTGTATTTTTAGTAGAGACGGGGTTTCACCGTCTTGGCCAGGCTGGTCTCGAACTCCTGACATTGTGATCCACCCTCCTTGGCCTCCCAAAGTGCTGAGATTACAGGTGTGAGCCACCGTGCCCGGCCTTGCCTCACAGCTCTTAAGATTCTTTCTTTCATCTTTACTTTAGACAATGTGATGACTATGTGCCTAGGCAATAATCTTTTTGCAATTAATTCCCTGGGTGTTCTTTGAGCTTCTTGTATTTGGATGTCTCGATCTCTAGCAAGACCAAGGAAGTTTTTCTCGATTATTCCCTCAAGTATGTTTTCCAAACTTTTAGATTTCCGTTCTTCCTCAGGAGTACCAGTTATTCTTATGTTTGCTCATTTATATAATCCCAGATTTCTTGGAGGCTTTGTTCATTTTTTAAAATTCTTTTTTTCTTTGTCTTTGTTGGATAGGGTTCATTTGAAAGCCTTGTCTTTGAGCTCTGAAGTTATTTCTTCTAGTTGTTTAGTTCTATTGTTGAAACTTTCCAGTGTATTTTGCATTTCTTTAAGTGTGTCTTTCATTTCCAGAAATTTTGATTATCTTTTCTTTATAATATCTATTTCTCTGGAGACTTTTTCATTCATATCCTCCTGTATTTTTTTTTTAATTTCTTTAAGTTGATTTTCACCTTTCTCTAGTGCCTCCTTGAGGACCTTAATAATCAACCTTCTGAATTATTTATCTGGCAATAATTCTTGGCAAAAAACCAAGAAAAAAATATTTCTTCTTGGTTTGGATCCATTGCTGGAGAGCTAGTGTATTCTTTTCGGGGTGTTACAGAACCTTGTATTATCATAGTACCAGAATTACTTTTCTGGTTCCTTCTTATTTGAGTAGACTGTTTCAGTGGTAAGATCTGGAACTCAAAGGCTACTGTTCGGATTCTTTTGTCCCATGGGCGTTCCCTTGATATGGTGCCCTCCCCCTGCCACTAGGGATGGGGCTTCCTGAGAGCCATACTACAGTGATTGTTACTGCCCTTCTGGTTCTAGCCAACCAGTTGGGCCCCAGGCTGGTGCTGGGGAGTATCTGCAAAGAGCCCTATGATGTAATCTGCAGGTCTCCCAGCCATGGATACCAGCACCTGTTCTGGTGGTGGCAGGTGAGTGAAGTGGATGCTGTTGGAGTCTTTTGTCGTAATTTCATTTAGTGCACTTCAAGTACTGGTTATGCTAGCAGTGAGGTTGTCACGTGGACAGACTCAGGACCTCTGGCTAGACAGGGTATTGCAGGAAGTGGAATTAGCTGTTGTTTTCTCCTTTGGAGCAGAGTTGTTCTGTTATGAATTGCTACAGAGGCTTGAGTTGGTTGGGCTCCAGCCAGGAGGTGGCACTTCCAAAAGGGCACCAGCTGCAGTATAGAAGAGAGATATAATCTTGATGTTGGTCAGGACAAGTACTCGGGTTTCTCAGGTGACGGGCAGGGCCATAGAGCAGGTAGAGAAAAACCATCAGGTGGGGGCAAGGTTAGTTGGGTCTGGGCTCAGACTCCCCTTGGGTGGGGCTTGCTGTGGCCACAGTGGGGGTGGAGGGGTGAATCTCAGGCCAATGGAATTATGTTCCCAGGGGCATTATGGCTGCCTCTGCTGTGCCATACAGGTCACCAGGGAGGTAGGGGAAAGCCGGCGGTGACAAGCCTCACCCAACTCCCAGTCAGCCACCAAGGCCAGTCTCACTCCGGCCATGCCACCCCAACTGCACTGAGTTTATATCCAGGCAGTCGGTGAGCAGGGCTGAGATCTTGCCCCAGACTATAAGCCTTGCCACTGAGAAAGCAAGAGGGCTCTTAGGCCTCACCAGTCTCTGCCTGCCCACACTATTGGCTGTGGCTTCTGCACTCGCATCTGTATTTCCCATTTGCCCCCCCCGCCCGCCACCAATTTCTGCTTAGGAAAATTCCTGCTCAGTCAAAATTATTACAAAGTTCAGCTGCAAGCCTCCTTCACCCTGTGGTCCCGCCTCATTTCCACTGGCTGCCTTCCCTTCTCCAAGGACCTCTGTGGGATCAGGCCAGGAATGGCTTCTTTGGACTCCAGCTGGGGATGGAAGTGCCTACAGGACTCTTCCTGTTGCTTCTTCTACTTCTATATTTTGCTCAGCTCCCTAAATCTATTTCGGTTCTGGGTAAAGTTAAATCCTTCCCCTGTGATCTGGATTTTCAGGTTCCCCAGTGGGGATGTATGTTCAGAGACTGACCTTTTTCTCCTCACACTTTGGGAACTCAGTTTTTCAGCTGTCTTGTGGCATTTGCAGCAGCAAGCCACTTCTTTCAAAGGGTCTGTGAATTCTTTCGGGTTTCCTACGGTGTTTCTTGTGGTGTTCCTGAAGTGATTCTTGGAGTAAAAGTTCACAGTGCGAGTCTCCAGATGCTGTTCTGTCCATCCAAGTGACAGCTGCATGTTAATCCTGTCTCCGATCTGCCATTTTCCCTCCTACCTCCCAATGAATATAATTCTATATTGAAAGCTACGGGTTTGGTTTTATCTAATTTTAGAATATTAAACTTTGTTTTGGATGTATTTTCCACCGGGTGCAGTGGCTCATGCCTGTAATCCCAGAACTTGGGAGGCTGAGGTGGGCAGATCACCTGAAGTTGGGTGTTCAAGACCAGCCTGACCAACATGGAGAAACCCTGTCTCTACTAAAAATACAAAACTAGCCGGGCATGGTGGTGGGCGCCTGTAATCCCAGCTACTCAGGAGGCGCTGAGGCAGGAGAATTGCTTGAACCCAGGAGGTGGAGGTTGCAGTGAGGCGAGATCGTGCCATTGCACTCCAGCCTGGGCAACAAGAGTGAAACTCCATCTCAAAAAGAGAGAAAAAGAAATATTTAGTATTTTCCTTACATAAGTCATTGAATTCCTATAACATTTTAGTTTAAAATCACATATATAATAATAATAATAATTAACATTTATTAAGTGACTACTATGTGCCAGGGGATTTTATTGCTTGGGTCACTCAGTCTTCACAACACTTCAGTCTAAGTGCTGCTATTCTTATTTTAGAGGAAATAGATGTTCAGAAAAAAAAGATAACTATGAATAAGTAAACTTGCAGAATTTGAACCCAGATCTGTTCTGCATCTGAAACCTGTGCTATTTCCACCAGGTTATATGTCTTTACTACTTTAACAGTGAGACTTGGCATGTTGAAAACTCATTTAGAGGCTGGGCATGGTGGCTCACTCCTGTAATCCCAGCACTTTGGGAGGCGGAGGTGGGTGGATCACCTGAGGTCAGGAGTTCCAGACCACCCTGGGCAACATGGTGAAACCCTGTCTCTACTAAAAATACAAAACTTAGCCAGGCTGGTGGTGTGCACCTGTAGTCTCAGCTACTCAGGAGGCTGAGGCAGGAGAATCACTTGAACCCAGGAGGCAGAGGCTGCAGTGAGCCAAGATCACGCCACTGCACTCCAGTGTGGGCGACAGAGTGAGACCTTGTCTCAAAAAAACAAAAAAAAAGTCATTTAGATTGAATATATATATATATATTTTTTTTACAATTTGCTAATATTTTATAAGCAATTGTCACATTTATCTTCATATTGAGATTTAGTTATATTTTTCATTCCTCATACTGTTCTTGTCTAGATTTTATACAAAATTATACCAGACCTATATACTATAGAGCATTTTTATTTTTCTATTATTTGAAACAATATAGTTAGGTAAGAGAAATATCTTTTGTTTTAAAGTTTAGTAAAACTTCCCCTAAAACTGTCTAGGTCTGGAGTTTTTTTATGGAGGTTTTTTGAAAAACAAAATAGATTTAGTTTCTATAATAGTTATTGATTATTGAAATTTTCCAAAGTCAATTTTGGTAATTTGTCTTCTAAATTGTGCGTTTTATCTTTTCAAATTCATTTCTATAAAGTTTTTATTTGCTTATCTCTACTTTATCTATAGTTATATAATTTACTAATTTCTAATATTGTTCTTTTTTTTGAGACAGGATCTCACCCTGTCACCCAGGATGGAGTGCAGTTGATCTAGCTTGATCCTTAATAAAGTAATCTATCCTTTGTTTCTGGTTGTTTTAAAATGCTTCCCCTTGGTATATTGTGGGTTCATTAGTATAAGTTCAATTTTATGTTTATTTGTCTCATAATATCATAACTTGGAGCATGCTATCACTCAGAGAACTTTGTCATTCATCAGTTCTGGGAATTTCAAAACTATTGTCTTCAAATATTACCTTCTTGGCTGGTAATTTACCTTCTTGGCTCATGCCTGTAATCTCAAGCACTTTGGGAGGCTGAGGTGGGCGAATTACTTGAGGCTAGGAGTTCGAGACCAGCCTGGCCAACATGGTGAAACCCCATCTCTACTAAAAATACAAAAATTAGCTGGCTGTGGTGGCACACAGCTGTAATCCCAGCTACTTGGGAGACTGAGGCATGAGAATTGCTTGAACCCAGGAGGCAGAGGCTGCAGTGAGCCGAGATCGCGCCACTGCACTCTAGCCTGGGTGACAGAGTGAGACTCTGTCTCAAAAACAAACACAAAAACAAACAAATATTACATTATTGTGTTCTCTTGTTTTCAGTATATTTTTAAATTACACAGATGTTTTTCTTTTTTTTGAGACGGAGTCTTGCTCTGTCATCCAGGCTGGAGTGCAGTGGTACAATCTCAGCTCACTGCAGCCTCTGCCTCCTGGGTTCAAGCAATTCTCCTGCCTCAGCCTCCTTAGTAGCTGGAACTACAGATGTGCACCACCACACCAGGCTAATTTTTGTATTTTTAGTAAACACGGGGTTTCACCATTTTGGCCATGCTGATCTTGAACTCGTGACCTCAAGCGATCCACCTGTCTTGGCCTCCCAAAATGCTGGGATTACAGGCTTGAGTCACCACACCTGGCCAACTTTCTTGTATTCTCTTTATCTTCCTCAGCTATGTTCTGTATAATATCTCAGATCTATCTTCTAGTTTATAAATTTTCTTGAACCATTACTAATTTTATGTTATACTTGTCCAAGATATTTTTAATTTCAGTGACAATATTTTTCATTTTGAAAGTTCTGTTTTTTTCCCACACCTCTCTGTTCTTTGTCACTAGCTTCTTAGTTTTCATTATTGATGTTAGCCTGTCTTTACTGTCTTTAAGTGGGTATGTTTAAAATGATTCATCTCTTTCAGATTGTCATGCTATTTCAAAATCTTAGGGAGCCACTCGTCTGATTTGTTGTGTCTGCTGATTGTTCGGAAGAGGATTGTTTCCTCTTGCGAATTGTGCCTGACCACTAATCTTCTGCAAAAACTTCTTTGTGTGTATGTTTGAGGAAATATCATATATTCTTTTTTACAAAAGACTTGTTGATGAGGAATACCTGGAGCTTCAATTTCTTACAAGAGACATTTTTTCCAACCTTTACTTTCTAAGACTAGTGAGCAGAGATCGTATAAGCATCCTTTTCACTAAGAGTGACGCCCACTGGGCACGGTGGCTCACGCCTATAAACCCAGCACTTTGGGAGGCCGAGGCGGGTGGATCATGAAGTCAGGAGTTCAAGACCAGTCTGGCCAACATGGTGAAACCCGTGTCTACTAAAAATACAAAAAAACTAGCGGGGCATGGTGCACATCTGTAATCCCAGCTACTCGCGAGGCTGAGGCAGGAGAATCACTTGAACCCGGGAGGTGCCGCCCTTCTGTGATTCTAGTTTCATTTACACCTTCCCACCTCTGTACCTATATCAGCATTAAATTTCCATTCTCCAGCCATTGATATTCATCTATTTGCATCTAAAATCTTTCCAAACAGCTTTGTGTTCACTTTTGAGATGACCCTGGCTTTAAATTCGGTGATGAGGCCTTTCCTTTACTTACTTTTGAAACTGAACTATATATTGAACCTTTTGTTTATTTATTTTTTATTAAGAATTTGTATGTGTTCATAACATTTTACCTTTTCATAAAATTGCATGTAAAACTTTGTAGTAAAAGTTGTAACCTGTGTTGCTACAAACAGCAAATTTCTTTTTTACGTTTTGAATTTGCAAATAGCAAATAGAAGAGTTTGTAAATTAGATATACGAGTTTGGAAATTATATATCTTATTTTTACTGTAACTAGTGGTCACTTTAATATTTTTTATAAACACATGAAGATTTGTTTTTCTGTAGCAAAATAGTTTTTTTTGGTTTTCCTCATGGGATAACAGTGATGATTTCCTGCATGTTCTATATCGTATTAATCATTAGTATTAATAGTAATCTGAAGTAAAATGAAGTATACTTCGTTTTCACTTTCTATTCTATTTTCCTTCTTTTTTTTCTTTTCTTTTTTTTTTTTTTTTTTTTTTTTTTTTTTTTTTTTTTGGTGAGACTTGCTCTGTTGTCCAGACTGGAGTGCAGTGGCATAATCTTGGCTCACTGCAGTCTCTGCCTCCCAGGTTCAAGTGATTCTCCTGCCTCAGCTTCCCAAGTAGCTGGGATTACAGGTGCCCGCCACCACGCCTGACTAATTTTTTGTATTTTTAGTAGAGATGAGGTTTCACCATATTGGCCAAGCAGTCTCCAACTCCTGACCTCAAGTGATCCACCTGCCTCAGCCTCCCAAAGTGCTAGGATTACAGGTGTGAGCCGCTGCGCCACGACCTGTTTTCCTTCTTTTGTATTACTATTTAAAACTATTATTTACAGGCTGGGTGTGGTGGCTCACACCTGTAATCTCAACACTTTGAGAGGCCAAAATGGGAGGATTGCTTGAGCCCAGGAGTTCAAGACCAGCCTGGGCAACAAAACAAGACCCCATCTCTACAAAAAAGCATACAAACAAAAAAAATTAGCCATGCATGGTGGTGTACACCTGTAGTCCCAGCTCTTGAGAGACTGAGATGGGAGGATTGCTTGAGCCAAGGGGTTCAAGGCTGCAGTGTGCTGTGATTGCATCACTGTACTCCAGCCTACGTGAGAGTAATAACCCTATCTCTAAAAAAAAAAAAGATACGATTTACAACATTTTTGGTGTGTTCTCCACTGCTTTAGAAAACCCATTCTTTTTCATTTTGCTCTCAAGTTTGCCACTCCTGGGTTCTTAATGTTATTTCTCTGTGTTCTGGAACATTTCTTTGAGTAATGTATTCAGAAAAGATGACTAGGTAGTGTTGGCTGAGTTCTTACATACCTAGAAATGTCTTTTACCATTATGAGTGAGCAACAGTTAACTTGGATATAAAATTATTGGGACCTTATATTAGGTAGGTTCAAGCCAAGCATTATAAAATAAAGTCCCAAATGGGCAGATCAAATAAAGATAAAAATTTAGTTATCTTTAATGTCATACTTTGTTATGCAACAGTACTGAATGACTGTGTTCCACAAGGCCATCCTGGCAGATGGGATCACCTCTGTTATCACATTATTTGGCTTTCATGTTTGAGTCTAAGAGGGCTTTTTCCCTCCTTGCTCCAGTCCTTTGAAATGTCTAGTCAAGACCCTCTCCAAGTTTTTGTTTGTTTGTTTATTGGAGATGGAGTCTCCAACACGCAATCTCGGCTAACTGCAACCTCTGCCTCCTAGGTTCAAGCAAATCTCCTGCCTCAGCCTCCCAAGTAGCTGGGATTACAGGTGCACGCCACAGGCTTGGTTAATTTTTATATTTTTAGTAGAGACAGGGTTTCACTGTGTTGGCCAGGCTGGTCTTGAACTCCTGACCTCAGGTGATTGGCCCGCCTTGGCCTCCCAGAGTGCTGGGATTACAGACATGAGCCGCTGTGCCCGTCCTTGCCACCAATTCTCATTCGTTTTCTTTAATGGCTAAAACTTTTTACACTATTGTAAGAAAGCATATAGGAGATAATGTATATAGGAGATATTGCTATAGAGTTTAAGGAGATAGAGGTGGTATTGGCAGTGGTGGTTTTGTCTATGTGCTCTTCTCTAGAGTTGATGTTGAGTTGCCTAAAGTATCCTCCCTTAGAGTTGATGTGAATTAAACACTGGTTTTAAAAACAGAACCCCAGAAAAGTAGCTGAGGCCATTGATAAAGAGCAGGTAAGTCTTTGGCTGCTGTATTATCAGTGCTAAATTTTGCATTTTTTTCTTGCAGAAAATATATTTGATTTATTTGTTTAGGACTTGGGGGTTGGCTTTGATGTGTAATTAAAGGTCAGTCGATGGTTAACTAGAAAATGAGAAATAAGTGACTTGCTTGCTACCATTGTTTTTAAAGGGAGAAGTTCAGAAAATATATTTACTGAGAAGTTAAAGGAAGACAGTATTCCTGCTCCTCGTTCTGTTGGCAGTATTAAAATCAACTTTACCCCTCGAGTATTCCCAACAGCTCTTCGTGAATCACAAGTAGCAGAAGAGGAGGAGGTAGATATACTTACTGTAGTTACAATTACCACAAATGAAAATACTTTATTTTTATTTCATCTATTGAAATTAGTACTGGTTCTGCGCTTCTTAAGTATTTATTACACTAAATAAATAATGTCATGAATATATTTTAGAATTTCCTTATAAGAAATATATTTTGCAGATTTTTTTTGGCGCTAGAATAGTGATAAGAGAACACTGATTTAATATATGTACAGTAGGCCGGGCGCAGTGGCTCACGCCTGTAATCCCAGCACTTTGGGAGGCCAAGATGGGTGGATCACTTGAGGTCAGGAGTTCGAGACCAACCTACTAACATGGGGAAACCCCATCTGTACTAAAAATACAAAAAATTAGCCAGGCGTGGTGGTGGTGCATACCTATAATTGGATGCATACTCGGAAGGCTGAGGCAGTAGAATCACTTGAACCCAGGGGGCGGAGGTTGCAGTGAGCCAAGATTGCGCCATTTCAGTCCAGCCTGGGTGAAAGAGCGAAACTCGGTCTCAAAAAAAAAAAAAAAAAA
>NW_016803367.1:720561-724386 GCF_001698545.2 Rhinopithecus bieti
TCCAGCCTGGGTGAAAGAGCGAAACTCGGTCTCAAAAAAAAAAAAAAAAAAAGACAATGACAATATAAATATTAATTATTTTGTTATTAAACAATGTATTTTCTGTATTTGTAACATTTCTATAATTATACAGTTAGAATTATTTTTAAATTGTGTTTATGCACATACACACACACACACCTTTTTATTTTTTTAGAGTTGGGGTCTTGCTCTGCTGCCCAGACTGGAGTACAGTGGGGCAATCATGGCTCACTGTAGCCTTGAACTCGGGCTCAAGTGACCTTCTGTATATTTTTCAGTATAGAAAAATGAAAATGCTATAACGAAGAAAGGTAAAATAATAATCACATAGGCTGGGCATGGTGGCTTACGCCTATAATCCCAGCACTTTGGGAGGCCGAGGTGGGCAGATCACAAGGGCAGGAGTTCGAGACCAGCCTGGCCAATATGGTGAAACCCCGTCTTTACTAAAAATACAAAAATTAGCCGGGCGTGCTGGCACATGCCTGTAATCCTAGCTATTCAGTAGACTGAGACAGGAGAATTGCTTGAACCCAGGAGGCGGAGATTATGGTGAGCTGAGATCATGCCACTGCACTCCAGCCCTGGGGGACAGAGTGCGACTCCATCTCAGGAAAAATAATAATAATAATAATAATAATAATAATAATAATAATATCACATGAACTCCCAGAAAACAAGAAATTTGGCTAGAAACTTCTATCTATTATATTTCAACCAGCTAATGAGGTTTAAAAAAAGTTTAAGGCCAGTCATGGTGGCTCCAGCCTGTAAGCCCAGCATTTTGGGAGGCCAAGGCGGGTGGATCACAAGGTCAGGAGTTCAAGACCAGCCTGGCCAATATGGTGAAACCCCGTCTCTACTAAAAATACAAAAAATTAGCTGGGCGTGGTGGTGCATGCCTGTAGTCCCAGCTACTCAGGAGGCTGAGGCAGAAGAACCGCTTGCACCTGGGAGGCGGAGGGTACAGTGAACTGAGATTGTGCCACTGTACTCCAGCCTGGGCAACTGAGTGAGACTCTGTCTCAAAAAAAAAAAAAGTTTAACAATGTATAAATATTGCAAGATTAATATCACCATCCTTAGCCAGGTGGGGTGGCTCATGCCTGTAATCCCAGCACTTTGGGAGGCCGAGGTGGGTGGATCACGAGGTCATGTGTTCAATACCAGCCTGGCCAAAATAGTGAAAACTCGTCTCTATTAGAAATACAAACATTAGCCGGGCATGGTGGCACACGCCTGTAATCCCAGCTACTCAGGAGGCTGAGGCAGGAGAATCACTTGAACCTGGGAAGTGGAGGTTGCAATGAGCCGAGATTGTGCCAATTTGCACTCCAGCCTGGGTGACAGAGCAAGACCAAAAAAAAAAAAAAAAATTACCATTATCAAATAGTATGTTAATCTGCTCTGGCTGCTATAAATAAAATACCATAGACTGGGTGGCTTAAACAATGAAGAGTCATTTCTCATAGTTCTGGAGGCTGGGAAATGTAAGATCAGGGTGTCAGCATGTTTCTTGGTAGGAGCCCTCATCATAACTTGTAGACAACCACTTTCTCACTGTGTCCACATAGTGGGTGGGGGAGCTCTGATCTCTTTCTCTTCTTATAAGGATACTAAACTCATTCTGGAGGCTCTCCTCTCATGACCGAAACCTAATTACCTCTCAGAGGCCCCACTTCCAAATACTGATTCACATTGATGGTTAAAGCTTCAGTATATCAATTTGGAGGAGAGGTGGGGAAGACACAAACATTCAGTGCATAACAAATAATATTTCCATCCACTGGAGGAAGATGGAAAATCTAAAAGGAAATGTTAATTAAAAAAAAGACCTTTAGGGCCGGGCGCGGTGGCTCAAGCCTGTAATCCCAGCACTTTGGGAGGCCGAGACGGGCGAATCACGAGGTCAGGAGATCGAGACCATCCTGGCTAACACGGTGAAACCCTGTCTCTACTAAAAAAATTACAAAAAACTAGCCGGGCGAGGTGGCGGGCGCCTGTAGTCCCAGCTACTCGGAGGCTGAGGCAGGAGAATGGCATAAACCTGAGAGGCGGAGCTTGCAGTGAGCTGAGAACCGGCCACTGCACTCCAGCCCGGGCGACAGAGCGAGACTTTGTCTCAAAAAAAAAAAGACCTTTTTATTCTTCATAGGACCTCTTTCTCATTCTAGTGGCTACACAAACAAGCTGAGGCACGAAGAGCAATGAATACTGACATTCCTGAACTTTGCGATTTAAAAGAAGAAGAAAAGAACCCCGAATGGTTGAAGGATAAAGGAAAGTAAGTTGTTTGAACTCTGATCATGAGCTTTATCATGTATGAAGACATTAGTAGTTATCAGAGGACGAGTATGGTGGCTTGTGCCTATAATCCCAGCCCTTTGGGAGGCCGAGGTGGGATGATCACTTGAAGCCAGAAGTTCGAGACCAGCCTGGGCAACAAAGCAAGATTTTTGTCTCTACAAAAAAAACAAACAAAATAAAACATTAGCCTGGCATGGTGGTGAGCACCTGTAGTCCCAGCTACTCGGAAGGCTGAGGCGGGAGGATCCCTCAAGCCCAGGAGTTCATGGCAGTAGTGAGCTATGATTGTGCCTGTGCACTCCAGTCTGGGCAACAGAGTGAGACCCTGTCTTTGAACAAAAAAAGTAGTTATCGCATTCTCTAAATATTTTGTCTGTTTGTGTGTTGTTGGGGAAAGATAATCCAAATAAGCAAATAAGGTAGACAGGGCCTCCATATTTAAAAAGTCAGATAACAAGGCAATGAGGCTCTAATTTTATTTTTTTATTTAAATGTCATAAAAATGAAAAAAAATTACATCTTTTGGAATGCTTATTAAAATTCCTTTTAAAATCCCTTTTACATTTGACATAAGTCCTTCCTGATGTCCCCATAAAACAGGTTTTGCAAAGCTAGAGCTTTTTTGATTATTCTTATCCATTTATTTTATTTATTTTTTTTTTTGAGATAGAGTCTCATACTGTCGCCCAAGCTGGAGTGTAGTGGTGCAATCTCAGCTCACTGCAACCTCTACCCCTCATATTCAAGCAGTTCTTCTGCCTCAGCCTCCCAAGTAGCTGGGATCACAGGCATCCACCACCACGCCCAGCTAATATTTTTTGTATTTTTAGTAGAGACGGGGTTTCACCATGTTGGTCAAGCTGGTCTTGAACTCCAGACCTCTAGTGATTCGTCCACCTTGATCTCCCAAAGTGCTGGGATTACAGGCATGAGCCCCAGTGTGGGACCTATTCAAATCCATTTTTAAAAGAGTACCATCTTACTGCCTTTCAGGTCAGTGGTGTAAACACAAAAAAGATTACCATATTATCCCAGAAATTATCTTATATCTGGGCAGTCATTTTACTCATTTGTATATGGATTTTTATTTTTATTTTTTTTTGAGACCAAGTCTCGCTCTTGTCCCCCAGGCTGGAGTGTGATGGCGCAATCTTGGCTCCATGCAACCTCCACCTTCCAGGTTCAAGTGATTCTCCTGCCCCAGCCTCCTGAGTAGCTGGGATTACAGGCACCTGCCACCACGCCCAACTAATTTTTGTATTTTTTTTTTTTTTTTTTTGAGACGGAGTCTCGCTCTGCCGCCCGGGCTGGAGTGCAGTGGCCGGATCTCAGCTCACTGCAAGCTCCGCCTCCCGGGTTTACGCCATTCTTCTGCCTCAGCCTCCCAAGTAGCTGGGACTACAGGCACCCGCTACCTCGCCCGGCTAGTTTTTTGTATTTTTTAGTAGAGACGGGGTTTCACCGTGTTAGCCAGGATGGTCTCGATCTCCTGACCTC
>NW_016803367.1:726662-731938 GCF_001698545.2 Rhinopithecus bieti
TTTGTTTTTTTTTTCTTTTTGAGACAGAGTCTTGCTCTGTCACCCATGCTAGAGTGCAGTGGTGTGATCTTGGCTCACTGCGACCTCTGCCTCCCAGGCTCAAGTGATCTTCCCACCTCAGTTTCCCAAGTAGCTGTGACTACAGGTGTGCACCACCATGTCCGGCTATTTTTTTCTGTTTTTTTTTTTTTTCATAGAGACAGGGTTTTGCCATGTTGCCCAGGCTGGTCTCAAACTCTTCAGCTCAAGTGATCTGCCCACCTGTGCCTCCCAAAGTGCTGGGATTACAGGTGTGAGCCACCATGCACAGCCATGTTGTATGATCTTTGACATTATTGACTGAAGGATGATCATTAACAGCGATGACAATTTTTCATTAGGAAATAGAAAAACACAATTCCTCCTGTCCTTTTCCTGGGGTGGTTTGTGTATTTTTGTCTGTTGTGTCTGTCATTTTTTCACAGAAAGCAAAAGTCTGCAGTTGTAGTCTGCAAACTTTTCACCTCTCCAGTTTTTCCCAAGTGATACTCCCAGTTCTAGAGCAACCTATAACTGTTTAGATGAGGTGCTCAACACCCACTCATCTCAAGTGCTTCAGTCCTTGGTTTATTTCATGCACTGTGCCTTGAAAATGATTTTTTTTTTTTTTTTTTTTTTTGAGACAGAGTCTCGCTCTGTTGCCCATGCTGCAGTGCAGTGATGTGGTCTTGGCTCACTGCAACCTCCACCTCCTGGGTCCAAGTGATTCTCCTGCCTCAGCCTCCTGAGTAGCTGGGATTATAGGTGTGCATCACCATGCCCAGCAAATTTTTGTTATTTTTAGTAGAGATGGGGTTTCACCATGTTGGCCAGACTGGTTTTGAACTCCTGACCCCAAGTGATCCGCCCATCTCGGCCTCCCAAAGTGCTGGGATTACAGGCTTGAGCCACCGCACCCGGCCAATTTTTGTATTTTTAGTAGAGACGGGGTTTCACCATGTTGGCCAGGCTGGTTTCAAACACCTGAGCTCAGGTGATCCACCCACCTCAGCCTCCCAAAGTGCTGGGATTACAGGCCTGAGCCACCGCACCCGGCCGTGAATATTTTAACATACTGATCAAAAACAGTGAATTCTGGTATATTCTGAGTGGCAATTTGTGTTCATATTTTGAGGCAGCTATAGATATTATTTATTATATTTCATCATACACGCTTCTGTGTTTATTTTCCTATTGCTTCTACAACAAACTACCACAAAGTTTGTGGCTTAAAACAACACAAATTTATTATCTTGTAGTTCTGTAGTTCAGAAGTCCAAAATGAGTTTTACTGGGCTAAAATTAGGTGTCAACTGCATTCCTTTTGAAGGCTCTAGGAGAAAAGCTATTTTCTTAAATTTCTAGCTTCTAAGCTGTTTGCATTCCTTGGATTGTGGCTCCCCAGCCACTGATTGCATTCTTCTGAGCTCTGCTTCCATGGTCTCTTCTCCTTTTCTGACTCTCCTGCCTCCTTCTTTCTTTTATAAGGCCTCTTGTGTTTATATAAATCCCACCTACATCATCCAGGGTACTCTCTCCATCGAACTCTTTAACTTAATCACATCTGCAAGGTCCTTTTTGCCACGTTGGGTAACATTCATAGGTTCTGGGATTAGAATATGGACATCTTTTTTTGGGGGGGGCGGGGGCATTATCTGTCTACCACAGTATCTGTATTTTCTTTTCTTTCTACTTTTTCTTGGTCTTTTCTCTTGTCTGTTACAACATCAGGGATTGTTTTGTGGCGTTTAGCTGGAGTTGGCAATTTTTCTGAAGGTTAGAAGCCTAGAACTGACAGGTTGGCTCTTCTTACTCCCAAGAGTAAAACCATACATAATCTTTCCTCTTTCTCTTCTCCCTTTCTTCCTTCCTATTCATTTATTCAGCCATTAAATAAGCAATTATTGATTGCTTGCTATTTGCCAGACTATAGGCACTGAACAACAGAAATCAGGAGGAGAGAGACATACACAAATACTTAAAACACTGTGTGGGAAGTACAATAACATGGATAAGAACAAGGTAATAGGGCCGGGCGTGGTGGCTCACGCCTGTAATCCCAGCACTTTGGGAGGCCAAGGCAGGCGGATCACCTGAGGTCAGGAGTTCAAGACCAGACTGAACAACAAGTAGAAACCCCGTCTCTACTGAAAGTACAAAATTAGCTGGGTGTGGTGGTGCATGCCTGTAATCCCAGCTACTCCGGAGGCTGAGGCAGGATAATTGATTGAACCTGGGAGGTGGAGGTTGTGGTGAGCTGAGATCGTGCCACTGCACTCCAGCCTGGGCGACACAGTGAGACTCCATCTCAAAATAAAAAGAAAATTTCTGGCCAGGCACGGTGGCTTATGCCTGTAATCCCAGCACTTTGAGAGGCCAAGGTGGGCGGATTACTTGAGGTCAGGATTTTGAGACCAGCGTGGCCAACGTGGTGAAACCCCATCTCTACTAAAAATAATAACAATTGGCCGGGCACAGTGGCTCACTCCTATGTAATCCCAGCACTTTGGGAGGCCAAGGTGGGTGAATCACCTGAGGTCAGGATTTTGAGACCAGCCTGGCCAACATGGCGCAACCCCATCTCTACCAAAAATACAAAAATTAGCCGGGCATGGTGGCAGGTGCCTGTAATCCCAGCTAATCGGGAGGCTGAGGCAGGAGAATTGCTTCAACCCGGGTGGCGGAGGTTGCGGTGAGCCGAGATCGTGCCATTGCACTCCAGCCTGGGCAACAAGAGCGAAACTCTGTCTCAAAAAAAAAAAAAAATTAGCTGGGTGTCGTGGTGGGCGCCCATAATCCCAGCTACTTGGAGGCGGAGGCAGGAGAATCGCTTGAACCCAGGAGGTGGAGGTTGCAGTGTGCCGAGATTGAGCCACTGCACTCCAGCCTGGGCAACAGAGCAAGACTCCATCTAAAAAAACAAGAGTAAGAAAAAGAATTGGGCCCTTTCCTAATACCATGTACAACAAGACTCAAAATCAAAGACCTAAATGTAAGGACTAAACTATAAAACTCTTAGAAGAGAACACAGGGTGCTTCCTTACATTGGATTTGGTAACTTTTCCTGGATATGACACCAAAACCATAGGCAACAACAACAAAAAATGGTTAGGTTGGACCACATCAAAATTAAAAACTTTTGTGCATTGAAGACACTATAAATAGAGTAAAAAGGCAACCCACAGAATAGAGAAAATATTTGCAGATCCAGAATATATATGAACTACTACTCAACAACAAAACAAACAACATCGTTTAAAAATGGGCAAAGAGGCCAGGTGCAGTGGCTCACGCCTGTAATCCCAGCTTTTTGGCAGGCCAAGATGGGTGGATCACCTGAGGCCAGGAGTTTGAGACCAGGTTGGCCATCATGGTGAAACCCTGTCTCTATTAAAAATACAAAAACTAGTCGGGCGTGGTGGCTCACACCTGTAATCCCAGCTAATCTGTGTCTCAGAGGCATGAGAATCACTTAAACCTTGGAGGTAGAGGTTGCAGTGAGCTGAGATGGCACCACTGAACTCCAGCCTGGGCAACGGAGAGAGACTCTGCTCAAAAAAAAAATAATAATGGGCAAAGAACTTCAATAGGCATTTCTCCAAAGAAGAGAGACAAATGGCTAGTAAATATGAAAAGATGTTTAACATCACTAACCATTTGGTCTATCAAAACCACTATGAAATGCCACTTCATACCCATTAGGATGGCTACTCAGAAAAAAAAAAACAGAAAATAACAAGTGTTAAGACGCAAAGAAATTAGAATCCTGTGCACTGTTGGTAGCGGTGTAGAATGATTCAGCTGCTATGGAAAACAGCATTGTGGTACCTCAAAAAAATAAAAATAGGGCCGGGCGCAATGGCTTACACCTGTAATCCCAGCACTTTTGGGAGGCCGAGTCATGCGGATCGCCTGAGGTCAGGAGTTCGAGAGCAGCCTGACCAACATGAAGAAACCCTGTCTCTACTAAAAATACAAAATTAGCCAGGCATGGTGGTGCATGCCTGTAATCCCAGCTACGTGAGAGGCTGTGGCAGGAGAATCGCTGGAACCCGGGAGGCGGAGATTGCTGTGAGCCAAGATCGCACCATTGCACTGTAACTTGGGCAACAAGAGCTAAACTCCGTCTAAAAAAAAAAGTAAAAATAGATTTTTTTTTTTCTTTTTTTGAGATAAGGTCTGGCTCTATAGCCCAGGCTGGAGTGCAGTGGTGTGAACTTGGCTCACTGCAACCTCTACCCTTCAGGTTCGAGCCATCCTCCCACCTAAGCCTCCCAAGTATCTGGAACCACAGGCACAAGCCACCATGCCTAGCTAATTTTTGTATTTCTTGTAGAGCCAGGGTTTTGCCATGTTGCCCAGGATGGTCTCAAACTCATGAGCTCAAGCTGTCTGCTCACCTTGGCCTCGCAAAGTTCTGGGATTATAGGCGTGAGCCACCATGCCTGACCTAAAATAGAATTATTGTATGATCCAGTAATTCCACTTCTTGGTGTATACCCCAAAGAATTAAAAGCAGGAGGAACACAAACAGATATTTATACAACCATGTTCATAACAATAACATTCACAATATCCAAAACATGTAAGCAACACAAGTGTCCACTGAGGGATAAATGGATAAATAAAATGTGTTATATCCATAACAATGCAGTGTTATTTCAGCTTTAAAAAGAGAGGAAGTCCTGTCACATGCTACAACATGGATGGACTTTGAAGACATTATGCTAAATGAAATAGGCCAGTCACAAAAGGACAAACATATGATTTCACTTATGTGAGATACTTAGAGTGGCCAAACTCATAGAGACAGAAAGTCAAATGGTGGTTGCGAATGACTAGAGAGGATGGGGAATGGAGTTATTCCCTAACTCCTGGGTGTGGAGTCTCAATTTGAGAAGATGAAAAAGTTCTAAATATGGATAGTGGTGATGGTTGCACAATGTAAATGTATTTAATGCCACTGAATTTTCCGTATAAGAATGGTTAAAATGGTGAATTTCGTTATATATATTTTACTACAGTTTAAAAAATAAGGTTCGTTGTAGACACTATAGATTACCTAGCCAATATTTATTCTCTCCCTTCATCCTTATTAGATGAGCCTATATTTTGTTGAGGTGTGCAGCCCTTGCCCATGTGACTTAGGACAGTGACCCTATTCCAAGTCCAGGGATAAATTCTCATTGACTTCAACAGTTCATGATTGCTTTAGTTGCATTCCTGCTTAAAAAAAAAAATATATATATATATATATA
>NW_016803367.1:733070-736451 GCF_001698545.2 Rhinopithecus bieti
TGTTCTTTATAAAAGCAAAAGTATTGGAAAACAAGACCCCTTAAATGTACCTAAGTAGGAGGAAATTGGTTTCAGAAATCCTAGCACTTATGAGAGAATACTGTAAGAATAATCCATGTATTATATATACTCTATAAAAATGTATTTATCTATTTTTTAACATGGAAAGATGGACATGCTTTTGAATTTGAAAAGCATTCTAAACAGCAGTATATAGTAGTGAGGAGTCAAACTGGGGAGGTGGGTGGTAGGAGGAAACAGAGAGAGAGAGAGATGGCGGCAGGGCAGGGAGCAGGCAGGGAGGGAGGCAAGGATAAAGGAAAAGAGAGTGTGAGGGAGAGAAAGACTGGTTTTATTTGTGTTTTGTTTTAAGGGTATGTACTTTTGGTCAATGAGAGGTGAAAGGAAGTAAACTGGGAATTTTCTGGAAAAGATTTTCTTTCTCTTAGGGAACATGTATCAGAAAATACTGTTACCTTTTCTTCCAATGAGTATTATGCCTGTATGTGGCACCTTGGGCTATTATGTCCATGAGGAAAACCAGCCTGATTGTGGTTCCTGCTGAGTGCAGTAGAATGGACAGATGGAAGGAGCCTGCGGCCTTGATAACACTTTTGAGCTGCTGATTGGGCTTGGAGCTTCTTTCCTCTGGAGTTTTTATTCTTATTTTTTAAATCTTCTTTATAAGGGCCTTAATCCCATGGACTTTTAAAATGTGAGATAATTTATTTCCTTACTTGTTTAAGCCCACTTGAGTTGTGGTTCTGTTACTTGCAGTCAGAAACGTCGCTGATATGAGGCATTTCAGAAATGTAAACTACCCACAGAATTAGCTTTTCTAGTTTGTACAAGTTATTTTCAGCTTGAGTTTAGCTCAAGTTAGATGTGACAACGGTGTAATCTTACCTTTTATTCAGTTTACTGGCTGCTTTTGTAGGTTTACTTTTGACATGTTTAATATTCTATGCAGTATAATGGAATGAACATGAATACAAAGTTATATTTATATGACATTTTTATTTTCAGCAAAGTATTTTCCATATTCCTGTTGATGTACTTTTTCAAATTTTTGTAAGTGGAAATTATACATAAAAAACAGGCCAGGTGCGGTGGCTCACGCCTGTAATCCCAGCACTTTGGGAGGCCGAGGTGGGCAGATCACCTGAGGTCAGGAATTCAAGACCAGTCTGACCAAGATGGAGAAACCCTATCGCTACTAAAAATACAAAATTAGCCAGGTGTGGCGGTGCATGCCTGTAATCCCAGCTACTCAGGAGACCTAGGCAAGAGAATCATTTGAACCCGGGAGGCGGAGATTGCAGCGAGCCAAGATTGTACCATTGCACTCCAGCCTGGGCAACAAGAGTGAAACTCTGTCTCAACAAACAAACAAACAAACAAAAAACAAAGAAACTTTGCATTTTGAAGAGATCCTTTAATCGTGTACATCTCTTTATTTGAAGAAAATTTTGGAACATTTGAACTGAAAGAGTATATCCATTGCAAGTAACCAAAAAACCCAATTCAAATTGGCTTTATATTGAAAGGAATTTATTGTCTTACATAACTAAACAGCTAAAGGTGTTTTCTATTTCAAGTAAAGTTTGATCCAGCAGCTGAACTGTATCATGAAGGGCTCGGTTTCTTTCTGCCTTTTTATTCCTTTAGTATTTCCATAGTATCAGCTTTATTCTAATGCCAGCTCATCCCATGGTGTTAAAAATGGTCAGCAGCAATGTGGGCTATGTGACTTCTTCATTTATATCCAGCAGGGGGAGAAGTATGCCCAACTTTTCATTCTCCAACTTTGAAACCATCCCACAGGCTTCAGTCTAAATAGAACATTATAGGTTACACAAGCCCATCCCTGAGTCAATTACTGTAGCAAAAATAATGAAAATATGCCTACTGGCTTAAATTACTAATGTCTACCCTTGGAAGTGGGAGTGAGGTCCATTCCATTCAAATGACAGGCTGGCATATGTGAAAAGAGATGGATTCAGTGCAGCCAACAATGTTTACCCTAAAGAGAATGCATCCTGTTTGTCAAATATAATTAGATATTATTTCTGTGTTTCTCTTTCAATGTTAAATTGTTTTTTTCTCTGTTTTTGTCTCATTAGCAAATTGTTTGCAACAGAAAACTATTTGGCAGCTATCAATGCATATAATTTAGCCATAAGACTAAATAATAAAATGCCACTATTGTATTTGAACCGGGCTGCTTGCCACCTAAAACTAAAAAACTTACACAAGGCTATTGAAGATTCTTCTAAGGTATGGATATGTATTTATGATATATGGTGCTTTAAATATATCCTTCTATTAATTGGTTTAAATGATTATCTTTTTCTGTTCAATTGAAATAATTGAAATGCAAAGATTTTAAAAATTGTCTTTCTTATTGAATCTTTTTTTTTTTAACTGATTTTTTACTAATGGACAAGGATCTGGTGTTTTTTTGTGACTTCTCTGAATAGTTAGTTAGATTAAAAATCAGCTATTACTGGCCAGGCCTGGTGGCTCACACCTGTAATCCCAGCACTTTGGGAGGCCAAGGTGGGTCGATCATGAGGTCAGGAGATTGAGACCATCCTGGCCAACATGGTGAAACCCCATCTCTACTAAAATACAAAAAATTAGCTGGGGGTGGTGGTGCGTGCCTGTCGTCCCAGCTACTTGGGAGGCTGAGGCAGGGGAGTTGCTTGAACCCGGGAGGTGGAGATTGCAGTGAGCCGAGATCATGCCACTGCACTCCAGCCTGGAGAGAGAGAGAGACTCCATCAAAAAAAAAAAAAGAAACAAAAAAACTCCAGGGTTACTGTGTTGCCCTGGTGTATCACTTCAAGTTCACAAGGAAATCAGTAAATGTGTTTTTTGTCTTTTAGACCAGGTCTTGCTCTGTCACCCAGGCTGGAGTGCAGTAGTAAGATGACAACTCACTGCTGCAGCCTTGACCTCCTAATCTCAGGCGATCCTCCCACCTCAGCTTCCCAAGTAGCTGGGATTATAGGCACACAAACACCACACCCAGCTAAGTTTCGTTTTTTTTTTTTTTTTTTTGATAGAAACGAGGTCTCCCTATGTTGCTCAGGTTGGTCTTGAACTCCTGGGTTCAACGGCTGCTACAACCTTGGCCTCCCAAAGTGCTGGAATTACAGGCATGAGCCATTGTACCCAGCTGGAAATTAGTAAATGGTGGTCAGTTGTGTTTACCCCTTTCCTTTCCCCTTTCCTTTCTTTTTTCTTTCCTTCTCCCTTCCTTCCTTCCTTCCTTCCTTCCTTCCTTCCTTCCTTCCTTCCTTCCTTCCTTCCTCCCTTCCTTCCTCCCTCCCTCCCTCCCCTTCTTCCTTCCTTCCTTCCTTCCTTCCTTCCTTCCTT
>NW_016803367.1:736925-764495 GCF_001698545.2 Rhinopithecus bieti
TTTTTTTTTTTTTTGAGATAGAATCTGGCTCTGTCACCCAGGCTGGAGTACAGAGGTGTGATCACAGATCACTGCAGTCTCCGCCTCCCAATCTCAAGTGATCCTCCCACCACAGCCTCCCAAGTAGCTGGGACTATAGGCATACATCACCACACATAGCTAATTTTTGTATTTTTTGTAGAGATGGGGCTTGGCCATGTTGCCCAGGCTGTTCTCCAACTCCTGGGCTCAAGTAGTCCTCCTGCCTCACCTTTGCAAGGTGCTAGGACTACAGGTGTGAGCCACCTCACCTGGCCCACCCTTTTTCTTATTAAAGTTTTGCAGACTCAGCCGGGCACTCTGGCTTACGCCTGTAATCTCAGCACTTTGGGAGACCGAGGCAAGCAGATCACCAGAGGTCAAGACCAGCCTGCCCAACATGGTGAAACCCCATCTCTACTAAAAACACAAAATTTAGCCAGCTGTGGTGATGGGTCTGTAGTCCCAGGCTACAGGAGAGGTTGAGGCAGGAGAATCACTTCAACCCAGGAGGCAGAGGTTGCAGTGAACTGAGATCATGCCATTGCACTCCAGCCTAGGTGACAGAGTGAGATTCCATCTCAAAAAAAAAAAAAGTTTTGCAGACTCAGTGCATGGTAGAAGGAAGAACACTTGGTTTTCCCTTGTTATCTCTACCACGTGTGCAGTAAAACGATATCCCTTTTTTAAAAAAAATTTTAAGGTTTTTTTTTTTTTTTTGAGACGATGTCTTTCTCTGTCACCCAGGCTGTAGTACATTGGTGTGACCTCTGCTCACTGCAACCTCTTCCTCCCAGATTCAAGAGATTCTCCTGCCTCAGCCTTCCAAGTAGCTAGGATTATAGCTGCACACCACCACACCTGGCTAATTTTTGTAGTTTGTGTTTTGTTTTGTTTTGGTTTTTTTTTTTTTTTTTTTTTGAGACGGAGTTTTGCTCTTATTGCCCAGGCTGTAGTGCAATCGCAATCTCAGCTTACAACAACCTCTGCCTCCTGGGTTCAAGCAATTCTCCTGCCTCAGCCTCCTGAGTAGCTGGGATTACAGGCATGCGCCTCCACGCCGGGCTAATATTGTATTTTTAGTAGAGATGGGTTTCTCCATGTTGGTGAGGCTGGTCTCAAACTCCCGACCTCAGGTGATCTGCCCACCTCAGCCTCCCAAAGTGCTGGGATTACAGGCTTGAGCCACCATGCCTGGCCTAATTTTTGTATTTTTAGTAGAGATGGGGTTTCACCATGCTGGCTAGGCTGGTTTCAAACTCCTGACTTCAGGTAATCCACTCGCTTCAGCCTCCCAAAGTGCTGGGATTACAGGCATGAGCCACCACACCCAGCAAAATTTTTTTAAGTTTTTAATTTTTAAGAGAGAGCCTGTTGCCCAGGTGAGAGTGCAGTGGCTCACTGCAACCTCAAGCTCCTGGGCTCAAGTAATCCTTCTGCCATGGCTTCCCAAAGTGCTAGGATTACAGGTGTGAGTCACCATGCCCAGCCCAGATATCGCTACAGTCATTTTCTCATTTACAGGGTAACTTAGTATATTCTACTTTCCATTACTAGTATTTCATGTGAATGTCTCGAACTTCTACAGCTTTTTCTTTTTTCCATATCTAGATAACTTGTTTTAAGGGAATATCATGTGCAAAATCTCTTAGGTAGCTTCTTGAGATTGAGGATATGGAGGACACAACCAAGTCCTCATACTTTGATATCATACTACTTTTATGATCCAGTTTTTCTTTGACTCTCACAATGCAAACAAATATTTACTGAATGAATGAATAAGCTGAGTACAATCTGAATACAAAAGCCCACAAACGCTATTTAATAATTCCTCCTAGTAAAAATAAAGCTGTGGAGATGTGAAATGATAAGCCTAACAATAACCTTGGAGGGGTATGAATCCCATACAGGAGCAATTGAAAAATTCCTTAAGTTGTTCAACATATCTCTTCTGGAAGACCTGATAATAATTATTTGTTATATATATATTTGTGTGTGTGTGTGTGTATATATATATATATTTGGTAAATTCCTATAGCAGCTAAGCTAAAATTTAGGTGAGGACTGGAGGCCTTTTTTTTTTTTTTTTTTTGAGATGGAGTCTTGCTTTTGTTGCCCGGGCTGGAGTGCAGTGGCCACGATCTCAATTCACTGAAACCTCCGCCTCACGGGTTCAAGCATTTCTCCCGCCTCAACCTCCCAAGTAGCTAGGACTACAGGTGCGCACCACCACACCCAGATAATTTTTGTAATTTTTTAAGTGGAGACAGGGTTTGGCCATGTTGGCCAGGCTGGTCTCAAAATCCTGACCTCAGGTGATCCACCCACCTCAGCCTCACAGAGTGTTGGGATTACAGGTGTGAGCCACCATGCCCAGCCTTTTGCTTGTTTAAATTAAGAAATTATAACTTTCATGTAATAATTATATATATTTTGTAAGGCACTGGAATTACTGATGCCACCTGTTATAGACAATGCTAATGCAAGAATGAAGGCACATGTACGACGTGGAACAGCATTCTGTCAACTAGAATTGTATGTAGAAGGTAAGGAATTGATAGAAATGGTTTAAGTCCAAAATTATACTCTGAAAAAAATGTCATTGGAATTATTTAAGATCATGACTTTGAAGGACTCCATTTTTAAATTTTTTAGCATTTAATTTATTCTTAGTAATGTCTGCAGCATATCTGACAATGCATTATTTCTAAATTATATTTTAAAAATTCATTGTAGAAGGGAATTAAAATAAGTGTGAACAACAAGTTTCAGCCTAAAAAAATGCTATATTGACTGGGTACAGTGGCTCACGCCTGTAATCCCATCACTTTGGGAGGCAGAGGCGGGCGGATCACCTGAGGTCAGGAGTTCGAGATCAGCCTGACCAACATGGAGAAACCCTCTACTAAAAATACAAAATTAGCTGGGCATAGTGGCTCATGCCTGTAATCTCAGCTACTTGGGAGGCTGAGGCAGGAGAATCGCTTGAACCCGGGAGGCGGAGGTTGTGGTGAGCTGAAATTGCGCCATTGCCCTCCAGCCTGGGCAATAACAGCGAAACTCCTTCTCAAAAAAAAAAAAAAGGCTATGTTACCAGACAACTCTTCAGAGAAATATATGTGATAAATCTAGGGTGTGGTGCTTCACCCTTGTAATGAAGGGTGGCTTGAGGCCAGGAGTTTGAGACCAGCCTGGGCAACATAGTGAGACCCTGTCTCTCTTTTTTTTGAGACGGTGAGCGGAGTCTCGCTGTGTCACCCAGGCTGGAGTGCAGTGTGCCAGATCCTCACTGCAAGCTCCGCCTAAACCGGGTTCCGCCTTCTCGCTGCCTCACCTCCCGAGTAGCTGGGACTACAGGCGCCGCCACCTCGCCCGGCTAGTTTTTGTATTTTTAGTAGAGATGGGGGTTTCACCGTGTTTAGCCAGGGATGGTCCTCGATCTCCTGACCTTGTGATCCGCCCGTCTCGGCCTCCCAAAGTGCTGGGGATTCCAGGCTTGAGCCACTGCTCCGCGCCGCCGAGACTCGTGTCTCTTAAAAAAAAAAAAATACATGACAGGCCAGGCGCGGTGGCTCATGCCTGTAATCTGAGCACTTTGGGAGGCCGAAGCAGGCGAATCACAAGGTCAGGAGATCGAGACCATCCTGGCTAACACGGTGAAACCCCATCTCTACTAAAAATAAAAAAACAAAATTAGCCGGGTGTGGTGGCAGGTGCCTGTAGTCCCAGCTACTCAGGAGGCTGAGGCGGGAGAATGGCGTGAACCCGGGAGGCAGAGCTTGCAGTGAGTCAAGATTGTGCCACTGCACTCCGGCCTGGGTGACAGAGCAAGACTCTGTCTCAAAACCAACCAACCAACGCACCAAACAAACAAAAAACATGATAAAATATATAAATGATTTGAGATATCATGGATATTTATCTCAAAGCGCTTCCTTGGTCATAGCCTGTATGTATGTATGTATGTATTTGTGTGTCTATGTGTGTGTATACACACACACCTAAGCTCGGAAATAACGGATCTACCATAGTGCATGCATATTGCTTATATTTGTTAGATTGTATTAAGGTCTGTAATTTAGCTCCATGTATACAGAAAACATACCATTTATTTTATTTTATTTTAAATAGATTTAGGTGGCCAGGTGCAGTAGCTCACACCTGTAATCCCAGAACTTTGGGAGACCAACATAGTGAAACCCCATCTCTACCAAAAATACAAAATTAGCTGGGTGTGGTGGCACATGCCTGTAATCCCAGCTACTTGGGAGGCTGAGGCAGGGGAATCACCTGAACCTGGGAGGCGGAGGTTGCAGTGAGTCGAGATTGTGCCATTGCATTCCAGCCTGGGCAACAGGAGCGAAACTCCGTCTCAAAAGCAAAAAAGATAAAAAAACCAAAAACTATATATATATATATATATATATAGTTGCAGTTATTTGCAGTTACTCATGCTGCACCAAAGGCAAAATTTTGTAGTAGCCAAAGTTTATCTTCAAGGCTTCTCCTCCCATACCTCCCTAAGGAGAAGCCTGTTCAGCTTCCATTCACTCAAGGCCTAAAGGCCACCTTGATGATGTCTTGCCAGGGCTCCAGGCTATACATTGTTATTATTTCTGTTTTCATTTTTAAAGTTGGTTCTGCCATTTGTAGATTTTTTTCTAACCAAGGCATCCACATTGGGTTTATATGCCCCAACCTTTTTTAAATGTCTTATTCAATTTCAGGAGGATAAAGATGACCAAGACAGGAATGAAAGGTTCTTTAGAAATTATGGTATCATAGATTGTTTTGAGTTACAAAGACCCCTTCTTTTAAAGATGAGAAAGTTGAGGCTTTGAGAAGTTCAGTGAATTGCCTGAGCTGGCATAGCAAATCAATAGCATTTTAGGGAGTAGAACTCAAGTTTCCTTACTCTGAAATAAATATCTTTTCCATTGCGTTTTGTGTAAAGATTGAGATCCAGTTACATATTTTTAACAAGCAGTAGACAATGCTTTCATTTTTAACCATTTTTTCTCAAAGGAATTCTGTACATATAATAGCTACAGAAAGAAGCTTATACTACCGGCTGGGCGCAGTGGCTCACACCTGTAATCCTAGCACTTTGGGAGGCTGAAGCGGGCGGATTGCCTGAGTTCAGGAGTTTGAGAACAGCCTGGGCAACAGCCGTCTCCACTAAAATACAAAAAATTAGCCGGGCGTGGTGGTGAGCACCTGTAGTCCCAGCTCCTCGGGAGGCTGAGGCAGGAGAAGGGCGTGAACCAGAGAGGCGGAGCTTGCAGTGAGCTGAGATCGTGGCACTGCATTCCAGCCTAGGCGACAGAGCGAGACTGTCTCCAAAAAGAAAAGAAAAGAAAAGAAAAGAAAGCTTATACTACGTTCTAGTCTATGAATAAAGTATGGTTTAAGTCTACAAAAAATATTTATTTATTTATTTTGAGACGGAGTCTCGTTCTGTAGCCCAGGCTGGAGTACAGTGGCGCCATCTTGGCTCACGGCAACCTCCACCTCCTGGGTTCAAGCAATTCTCCTGCCTTGGCCTCTTATTTATGTCATAATGAGTTTAAGTTGTTAGTTTATTTGTGCATGAATTTAAAATAACTGTTGCTTACAGAACATTGAATAAAATAATAATTCCCTAAATCACTGAAAAATTTCTGCAATCTTATAGAGATACTACTATGTGTGTAAAGATGGGAATCCAATTTACAACTTGGTACTTGTCCTGAACCATGCTACTAGTGGTTATTTTTATTTTAAACAACTATTGTCTAGATAAAAGAAGTACTAATAAAATATTGTATTAATCATCATTGCTATATAAACACAGGCCTACAGGATTATGAAGCGGCACTTAAGATTGATCCATCCAACAAAATTGTACAAATTGATGCTGAGAAGATTCGGAATGTAATTCAAGGAACAGAACTAAAATCTTAATGACTATTAGAGGTAACTAAGTATTGTTATAAGTTTTTTAAAAAGACTTGGAGGCATTAGGAATCTTTGTACATATTATGGCCAATTGTACAGAATTGCTTTGTTTAGTACTCTAGTTCTGTAGAGGGCAAAATATTATAAATCTATACAAAATAAACTGACTTGAATCATTTCTGAATAAATATAAATAAGAATCTATTTTAATTCCTTATTTCTTCATATTAATACATACGTATACATTTTTGTGTTACTGAATTAAGCTTGCCCTTGTAACAAAATATATTTTGGTATAGTTACCAGGACACTTACTGATTAATTTTTAACAAGGTAGAATTTTAAAATAAAAGATTGTTTATAAATAACTTTTGTTTGTATCAATATACCATTTAATTGACTGAATGGTTGACTTTGGTATAATAAATGTTGACAGGTTTTCCGTTAGTTTCCAAATGCACAGAACCTTATTTTTTGTTTAATACTTCTCTAATGCTTGTTCAAGATTAGACTAGTTCAGCCTAGTATAAAATAACTGTTCAGAAAACTTATCTTCAACTTCAGTTGTAGGCTGTGCACCTGAAAACCGGTCATATTTCATAACACTATCTGGTGAAGATAAATTTTTGAGCGAAATAGTTCTCTAGTACCTCCAAGTAGACAAGGGGGGAAAAGAACAAAGGGTAAGATATTAACCTGGAATATTATGGTATTGGCATTGGATTGCACCACCATTTGTGTTGTATCACTGGGATTATGCAGGTGTTAAGCACAATAGCACAGCTTCCCTTTTGCATGTAGTTATTGTAATTCTTTAATTAAATTTTAAAGGTTTTTTTTGTTTTGTTTTATTTTTGAGATGGAGCCTCCCTCTGTTGCCCAGGCTGGAGTGCAATGGCACAATCTCGGCTCACTGCAACCTTCTCCTCCCAAATTCAAGTGATTCTCCTGCCTCAGCCTCCCTAGCAGCTGAGATTACAGGTGCCCACAACCACGCCCAACTACTTCTTTTTCTCTTTTGTTTTGAGGCAGAGTATTGCTCTGTCGCCCAGGCTGGAGTGCCTGGCATGATCTCGGTTCACTGCAAGCTCCACCTCCCGGGTTCAGGCGATTCTCCTGCCTCAGCCTCCCGAGTAGCTGGGACTACAGGCGCCCGCTACTACGCCCGGCTAATGTTTTTGTATTTTCAGTAGAAATGGGGTTTCACCATGTTAGCCAGGATGGTCTCAATCTTCTGACTTCGTGATCCGCCCGCCTAGGCCTCCCAAAGTGCTGGGATTACAGGTGTGTGAGCTACCACCGTATCCGGCCTTTTTTTTTTTTTTTTTTTTTTTTTTTTTTGAGATGGTGTTTCACTCTTGTTGCCCAGGCTGGAGTGCAGTGGCCTGATCTCAGCTCACTGCAACCTCTGCCTCCCGGGTTCAAGTGATTCTCCTGCCTCAGGCCTCCCAAGTAACTGGGATTACAGGCGCCACCACGCCTGATTAATTTTTTGTATTTTTAGTAGAGACAAGGTTTCATCATGTTGGCCAGGTTGATTTCCAACTCCTGACCTCAGGTGATCCACCTGCCTCGGCCTCCCAAAGTGCAGGGATTACAGGCGTGAGCCACCGCACCCGGCCTTATTTATTTATTTTTGAGATGGAGTCTGGATTTGTAACCCAGGCTTTAGTGCAGTGCAGTCTCGGCTCACTGCAACCTCTCTCTCCTGGGTTCAAGCAATTCTCCTGCCTCAGCCTTCCAAGTAGCTGGGATTATAGGTGCGTGCCACCACATCCAGCTAATTTTGTATTTTTAGTAGAGACTGGGTTTTACCATGTTGGCCAGGCTGGTTTCGAACTCCTGACCTCAAGTGATCTGCCTGCCTCGGCCTGCCAAAGTGCTGGAATTACAGACATGAGCCCCTGCGCCTGGCCTAACAAATTTAGTTTAAAGATCTAATTGGCCTTTATCAGTGACTCATGAATCAAGCAGCATCTTATGTAAAGATTTAGAAGAGACATTACTAGAAGTAGCAGAATAAAATGACCTTTGCAAAATTATGATTAAGACAGTGAAAGAGATTTAACTTAACTGAATTTATCTTGCTTTTAACCTCCAAGCTGTCCTTATTCATTCCTGGGTGTAGGACTAACTTTAAAAAACTTAGTTTATAGTTTAAACAAAGTCAGTGATAGCCCTTTCCCAAAGCAGACCTCCTTCTTGCCTGGGGACTAAATTGCCTTTGTAGTACTAACATTAGCCACAAGGTTAAAAATTAGCACTTTGGGACGCCGAGGCAGGTGGGTCACCTGAGGTCAGGAGTTAGAGAGCAGCCTGGCCAACATGGTGAAACCCCATGTCTACTAAAAATACAAAAATTAGCCGGGCGTGGTGGCAGGTGCTTATAATTCACAGCTACTTGGGAGGCTGAGGCATGAGAATCACTTAAACCTGGGAGGTGAAGGCTGCAGTAAGCGGAGATTGGGCAATTGCTCTCCGGCCTGGGCAACAAGAGTGAAACTCTATCTCCAAAAAAATTATGGTTTAGAAGTCATACTGCTGGAGGCCGGGCACGGTGGCTCACGCCTGTAATCCCAGCACTGGGAGGCCGAGTCAGGTGGATCACTTGAGGTCGGGAGTTCGAGACCAGCCTGACCAACATGGAGAAACCCCGTCTCTACTAAAAATACAAAATTAGCTGGGCATGGTGGCACTTGCCTGTAATCCCCTACTCGGGAGGCTGAGGCAGGAGAATCGCTTGAACCCGGGAGGCAGAGGTTGCGGTGAGCTGAGATCGTGCCATTGCACTCCAGCCTGGACAACAAGAGCGAAACTCCATCTCAAAAAAAAAAAAAAAAAAAGTCATACTGCTGGAGGCTACAAAATTCTGACCCTTCCTAAACTGCTCCTAAGATCAGTGCTTGAGTTATTTTGCAGACCCCGCACTTAATGAATCAGCTGGCACCACCCAAATCAATAAGCTTACTCATCTAATCTTGTGGCACCCACCAAGGAACTAACTTAACTCAGCACAAGAAAACAGCTCCAACTCTCTATAATTTCATCTCTAACCAATGAGCACTTCTGGCTCACTGGCTTCCCCTCACCCAGCAAGTTGTCTTTAAAAACTCTGCTCCTTGGCTGGGCGCGGTGGCTAACGCCTCTAATCCCAGCACTTTGGGAGGCTGAGGCAAGTGGATCACGAGGTCAGGAGTTCAAGTCCAGCCTGGCCAAGATGGTGAAACCCCATCTCTACTGAAAAAACAAAAAAAATTAGCTGGGTGTGGTGGCGGGAGGCTGAGGCAGAGAATTGCTTGAACCCAGGAGGCAGAGGTT
The DNA here is from genome assembly GCF_001698545.2 of Rhinopithecus bieti. Lineage (NCBI taxonomy): Eukaryota > Metazoa > Chordata > Mammalia > Primates > Cercopithecidae > Rhinopithecus > Rhinopithecus bieti. The sequence goes on from NW_016803367.1 coordinate 746,199, forward strand.
GCGGTGAGCCGAGATCAGGCCACTGCACTCCAGCCTGGGCGACAGAGCGAGACTGTCTCAAAAAAACAAAAAAACAAAAACAAAACTCTGGTCTCCCGCACAGCTGGTTCTGTATGAATTACTCTTCATTGCAATTTTCGTGTCTTAATAAATTGGCTCTGTTTAGGCAGCACCCCTTTAGGGGTAACAAAAACAATTGGTATTTATAAGGTAGCTCAAGCAGGAACAAGAAACAGCATAATACGAAAAGTGGGTTGGTTGATGTCTGGTAACTTCAGATCACTTTCCTTGCAAGAGTTACAACAGTGGGGACTTGCCTATCCTGCCAGCTAAAAGGGGCCTGTTTGGGGATTTGGCTATCATCTCTCTCATGATTTATCAGGAGATCAGATAAATAACCAAATTTTGGGCCAGGCTCGGTGGCTCACACCTGTAATCCCAGCACTTTGGGAGGCTGAGACGGGCGGATCACCTGAGGTCAGGAGCTCGAGAGCAGCCTGGACAATCCCATCTCTTCTAAAAATACAAAAATTAGCTGGACATGGTGGCAATCACCTGTAATCCCAGCTACTCGCGAGGCTGAGGCAGGACAATGACTAAGACAGTGAAAGAGAGCTAACCTAACAGACTCCATCTTGGTTCTAACCTTTAAGCTGTCCTTGTTTCTTCCTGTGCATAGGCTGAACTAACTTTGGGAGGAACTTCGTTTATAGTTTAAAACAAAGATGGTAACAGCCTTTTCCCAAAACCTTTTCCTTCCTGCCTGGGGATTAGACTGCCTTTGTAGGACTAAGAAATTAGCCACAAGATTAGAAATTATGGTTTAGGAGTCATGCCGTTGGAAGTTACAAGATTCTGACCCTCACTAAACTGCTCCTAAGATCAGTGCTTGAGATATTTTGCAGACCCTGCACTTGCTGGATCAGCTGGCACCACCCAGATCAATAAACTGGCTCATCTGATGTTGTGACCCCCACCCAGGAACTGACTCAGTGTAAGAGGACAGCTTCAATTCCTTTTGATTTCATCTCCTGCTTAACCAATCAGCACTCCTGGCTCACTGGCTTCCCCTCCCCCACCAAGTTGTCCTTAAAAACTCTTGATTCCCAAATGCTTGGGCAGTCTGATTTGATTAATAATAAAACGCTGGTCTCCTGCACAGCTGGCACTGTGTGAATTACTCTGTCTCTATTGCAGTTCCCCTGTCTTGATAAATTGGCTCTGTCTAGGCAGCAGGCAAGGTAAACCCATTGGGAGTTACACTAGTGCAAGAGGTTCAGTCCAAATCAGTGGCCTTCCATATATTTTATTTAACACATCCCAGAAAGAGGTTGTGAATTGTATCAAGCAAAAGGGTTCTGTCCCAGACCAGGTTTGGGATGATTTTTCTTTTCCACACGTTAGCTCTTTGCTGACAGAGGTCAAAATATTAGTCCTAATATAGAGATATTGTCTAATAGTTTAGTGTTATATAAACCTATTCTGTCTTGGTTCCCTAGTGTAGACGAAAATAAGAGTTGAACAGTAGTTAAACTAAAAAAAAAATGCTTTTACTCAGTAACTGTTATAAGGAAAAAGAGACCTCAGCATGGAACGAGGCTCAGTTCTTTTCATTTCTGTGAGGTCTGAGAATAAAAAATGAAAAAGAACTAGGCTCAGTTCCAAATATGACATGGACAAGTAGGGATTTATAGCCAAGGAGTAGGTTGGGTAATGAAGGTGGTCGGTGGATGAAAAATTACTAAGAAAACATTAGGGATAGAGGAATTTTGGTTAAATTGACCTAACAGGATTCTTGCTGAAGACAGGCCAGGTTGATCAGGTATTACCGGTGGCGGGTGGGGGCGGTTGTAGGGAATGAGGAATCTCGTCAAATATCAAGGGTGAATCAGATATTGATGGTGGGGATTCTGGCTAAAGGAACTTGGCAAGATTCTTGCCATGACTGGGCTCTTAAGAGCAAGGTACGTGGCTGGGCATGATGGCTCACGCCTGTAATCCCAGCACTTTGGGAGGCTGAGGTGGGTGGATCACCTGAGGTCGGGAGTTCAAGACCAGCCTGACCAACATGGAGAAACCCCATCTCTACTAAAAATACAAAATTAGCCAGGTGTGGTGGCACATGCCTGTAATCCCAGCTACTCGGGAGGCTGAGCCTGGAGAATTGCTTGAACCCGGGAGGTGAAGGTTGTGGTGAGCCGAGAATGCGCCATTGCACTCCAGCCTGGGCAACAAGAGCAAAACTCCATCTCAAAAAAAAAAAAAAAGCAAGGTACAGCCAGGCACAGTGCCTCACGCCTGTAATCCCAGCAGTTTGGGAGGCTAAGGCAGGTGGATCATGAAGTCAGGAGTTGGAGACCAGCCTGACCAACATGGTAAAACCCTGTCTCTACTAAAAATATAAAACTTAGCCTGGCGTGGTGGTGTGTGCCTATAATCCCAGCTACTCAGGAGGCTGAGGCAGGAGAACCCTTGAACCTGGGAGACAGAGGTTGCAGTGAGCTGAGATCATGCCACTGTACTCCAGCCTGGACAAAGAGCAAGGTGCAAGGATGGGGCCTAATCAAAAAAGTGGTTCACAGGAGCCTATCTAGAGTTTGGTCAAGGAGAGACCTCTTAATCACTAGCAAGTCAGGTGCTTTCCAACAAATTTCATCCATGTGGGAAATAAGGGCAAAGGATTTTGCACATACCATCTAGGGAAAAAGTAGGTGCCTTACTTCATTTTCCACTGCTGTATCAGAATACCACAGACTAGGTAATTTATAACGGACAGAGATTTATTTGGTTCATGGTTCTGGAGGCTGGGAGGTCAAGATCGAGGGACTACATGCATCTGGTGAAGCCCTTCTTGCTATATGATAACGTGGCAGAAGGTATCACATAGTAAGACAGCATGCAAGAAAGAGAGGAAAGGAAAAGGGGGCTGAACTCCCGTCTTTTATAACTAACCCAGTCCTGTAATAACTAACTCACTTCTATATTAACAGCTTTATTCAAGAGGGTGGTGTCCCCATGAACTAACAGTCTCTTTTTGTGTGTGTGTGATGGAGTCTTGCTTTGTCACTCAGACTAGAGTGCAGTGGAATGATCTAGGCTTACTGCAACCTCCGCCTCCTGGGTTCAAGTGATTCTCCTGCCTCAGCCTCCCGAGTAGTTGAGATTACAAGCATGCGCCACCTAATTTTGGTATTTTTAGTAGAGACAGCTTTTCATCATGTTGGCCAGGCTGGTCTCAAAACTCCTGACCTCAGGTGATTTACCCGCCTTGGCCTCCCAAAGTGCTGGGATTACAGGCGTGAGACACTGTGCCTGGCTTATTTTTGTATTTTTTAATAGAGACAGTGTTTCACCAATTGGCCAGGCTGGTTTCACACTCCTGATCTTAAGTGATCCACCTGCCTTGGCCTCCCAAAGTGCTGACATTGCAGGTAGAAGCCACCGCACTGGCTTTGCTTTAGCTTTTCAGTGCATATTAAGGACTAACATTACTCTCTAGTTATCTTCAGCTATCTACATCTATCTTCAGCTATCTACATCTGATTGCTGTAGGTCAGCAGTTCTCAAAATGTGTTCTCATCAGAATACAAATACTCTGGTCAGCACGGTGGCTTACACCCATAATCCCAACACTTTGTGAGGTGGTGGATCATGCCTCTAATCCCAGCACTTGGGAGGAGGTGGGAGGAGCCCAGGAGTCCAAGACTAACCTAAGCAACATAGTGAGACCCCCATCTCTACAAAAATTAGAAAAAAAGTTAGCCAGGCATGGTGGTGCATGACTGTAGTCCTAGCTACTTGGGAGGCTGAGGTTGGAAAATCGCTTGAGCTGGGGAAGTCAAGGTTGAGGTTGAGGTTACAGTGAGCTGTGATTGTGTCATTGCACTCCAGCTTGGGTGACACAGGGAGACCCTGACTCAAAAAGAGTAGAAAATATGCTATATTATATCCTATCTTTAAAAAAACAACAACAAACTTTTGGCGCTACATTTAGCTATTGCACCATTTATCTGTTCAGTGTGCAGCAAAATTACTTAAAATTAGTTTTGAGTTCTTTGGCTCTTTCTTATTCCAATAAAGTTTTCCTCTCTACTCTTCTTGTTGTAGAGAGGAATACTTTATTTATTTATTTATTTATTTATTTTTGAGACAGAGTTTCGCTCGTCACCCAGGCTGGAGTGCAATGTCGTGATTTGGCTCACTGCAAACTCTGCCTGCTAGGTTCAAGCGATTCTCCTGCCTCAGCCTCCCGAGTAGCTGGGATTACAGTGTCCGCCATCACGCCCAGCTAATTTTTGTATTTTTAGTAGAGACAGGTTTTCACCATCTTGGCCAGACTGGTCTCAAACACCTGACCTCAGGCCACCTGCCCACCTCAGCTTTCCAAAGTGCTGGGATTATAGGTGTGAGCCTTCGCGCCTGGCCTTGTTGAAATACTTTTGTTTGAAGTCATCCACGACCTCTGCTTTGCCTAATCAAAGGTCAGTTCTCAATTCATATGCTATTTCCCAAGATAATTTCACACTGCCGGGACAGTCCCTGTCCTTGAAACAAGCTTGGCTTCCAGGCCTCACAGTCTTCTGATTTCCTTTCTTCACTAGTCACTCCTTCTTGGTTTCATTTGTTTCTTCTTGTTCTTTGTCTTGACCTCTAAATGGTGGTTTTCCCTAAAGCATAGTCCTCAGGTCTGTTTTCTACCTACACTTTGTAGTCTTGTCTGACTTAATCATTTTAAATAACATGTTGTTCAAATTGATTATCTTCAACTTGGACTTCTCTCTTGAATTCAACTTGTATATTCAATTGCCTTACATCAACTTGACTTTCCTCAGATGTTCTCTTCACCTCCTTCAGAGGGTGTGGTCGGACATCACCTTATCAGAAACCTTTCCTTTCCAATCTACCTAAAGTAATTCCTTGCTGAAGTACTCACTTTCCTCCTAACTCTATTTTATGTTTTTTCCCATAATACTTACCACTTGGCATGTTCTATACATGTAGCTACATGTATAGAACATAGGTAACTATGTAAATATATATTCATATGTTATTTATGTATATATTCATGTGCATTTTTATTTGTAAATATATAAAAATATATATTTATACATGCTTTTTGGTCTGTTTTCTCCTGCTGGGATTCATTAGAATCTAAGCTCCATGAGGACTAACTTCTAGTGCCTAGTATAGTCCTGGGACCTTATTATTATTATTATTATTATTATTTTGAGACGGAGTTTCTCTCTTGTTGCCCAGGTTGTAGTGCAATGGCTTGATATTGGCTCACTGCAACCTCCGCCTCCTGGGTTCAAGATATTCTCCTGCCTCAGCCTCCCAAATAGCTTGGATTACAGGCATGCGTCACCATGCCCAGCTAATTTTTTTTTGTATTTTTAGTAGAGATGGGGTTTCTCCATGTTGGTCAGGATGGTCTTGAAGTCCTGACCTCAGGTGATCCGCCTGCCTCAGCCTCCCAAAGTATTGGGATTATAGGCATGAGCCACCATGCCCAGCCAGTCCTGGGACTTTAATAGGCACTGAATGACTGTGTATATAATGAAATTCCAGATGATATGCTTGATTTTCAGCTATTTATCCTGATAATTTTATTATTATTATTATTTTAGATGAAGTCTCCCTCTGTCACCCAGGTTGGAGTGCAGTGGCGTGATCTCGGCTCACTGCAACCTCCACCTCCCAGGTTAAAGAGATTCTCGTGCCTCAGCCTCTAGAGTAGCTGGGATTACAGGAATGCACCACCATGCCTGGCTAAGTTTTTGTATTTTTAGTAGAGATGCGGTCTCACCATGTTGCCCAGGTTTGTCTCGAACTCCTGGCTTCCTGTAATCTGCCCACCTCAGCCTCCCAGAAGTGCTGGGATTTTAAGTGTGAGCCACTGTGCCTGGAGTATCCTGATTTTTTTTTTTTTTTTTTTGGAGACAGAATCTCACTCTGTTGCCCAGGCTGCAGTGCAGTGGTGTGATCTTGGCTCACTGCAACCTCCGCCTCCTGGGTTCAAGCGATTCTCCTGTCGCAGCCTCCCAGGTAGCTGGGACTATAGGCACACGCCACCACACCTGGCTAATGTTTTGTATTTTTAGTAGAGACTGGGTTTTGTCATGTTGGCTAGGCTGGTCTCGACCTCCTGACCTCAAGTGATCCGCCCACCCAAAATGCTGGGATTAAAGACGTGAGCCACTACTGCCGGCCAATCCTGAGAATTTTAGCAACAACAAAAATGACCCAACAGTGCACCACTGCCATAGGTAGGAATTTTAGGTTAGTTTCTAGATTCTACATATAAAAAGGTAAAGTCACTTGCCATGAATTGGGCACCTACAGTGAAGGGGGAAAATTGTTTGTATGGTTTATACTGCAAGAACAGGCTAATAAACTAAAATGTTATTGCGTAATTCACTTGGACATCTTGTGCAGTGATGTTTTGAGGAAGTGAAAAAAATTAATTTTTTTTGATTGTGCCATTACCAAATTATCAGTTTTGGGGGTAATTGGAAGAAATTGATGAGTCTGCAGAGATTGAGCTGTTTCCTTACATCAAGCAACTTTTATGATTAGAAGATTCAACTTTTATAATCCCCTAATGACTCACAAATTTATTCTTTCTAATTGATGGTAATATCCTGAAATAAAACCAACAGGGGAAAATAACAATGATTTTTTTTCCAGAAAGATATTCAGACCCAATTATCAACATATGGTTTAAACAGATGGCAGCTGAAATAAATCTGTGTGTGCAGTGGAATCACAGATTTTAAAGAATTGTATAGCCTGTCACCTACCACTGCACACACTATGTTAAAGATATATAAAATTAATTGCATTTATAAAAATATACCACATTATCTCATATCTTTGTACTCTTAGCCATATAGTTTCTTCTGCCTAGAATAACCTTCCTTTAAGTTTATCTTCTCTAGGTCACTTCTCCTGATCTCTCTGGTCTCAATTTGAGCAATTCTGTCTCTGTCTGAAAGGCCTGTGCATACTGCCAACTTTACATTACAAAAATTACCACATATTAATTTGCTAATCTCATTCTCCCAAAATATTTTTTTTTTTTTTTTGAGACAGAGTTTCGCTCTTGTTGCCCAGGCTGGAGTCCAATGGCGTGATCTCGGCTCACTGCAACCTCTACCTCCCGGGTTCAAGCGATTCTCCTGCCTCAGCCTCCCAAAGTAGCTGGGATTACAGGCACCCGCCACCATGCCCAGCTGATTTTTTTGTATCTTAGTTGAGATGGGGTTTCACCATGTTGGCCAGGCTGGTCTTGAACTCCTGACCTCAGGTGATCCACCTGCCCCGGCCTCCCAATGTGCTGGGATTACAGGTGTGAGCCATCACACTTGGCCAATATTGTTAATTAAAACAATAAAAATCACTGTCTTTTATTTCTGTACCTCTATTTGCATAGAACAGTCTGTCATCAAAGTTCAAAAAATATTTGCTGAATGAATCAATAAATTACAAGTTATCTCTTCCACCAGCCTAGCAGTGGGAACTAACATTATGTTAAAAGTGGGAAATTGGCTGGGCAGCGTGGCTCACTCCTGTAATCCCAACACTTCGGGAGGCCAAGGCAGGATGACAGCTTGAGGACAGGAGTTTGAGGTCAGCCTGGGCAACACAGCGAAACTCCATCTACAGACACACACAACCCCCCCTATAAATTAGCCGGGGGCATGTTGTTCCTGCCTCTAGTCCCAGCTAGTAGAGGCTGAGGTGGGGGATGGTTTGAGCCCAGGAGTCCAAGGTTGCAATGAACCATGACCATGCCACTGCATTCCAGCTTGGGTGACAAGGTGAAACCGTCTCCAAAAATAAAAAATAAAAGTGTGTTGGCCGGGCACAGTGGCTCACACCTGTAATCTCAGCACTTTGGGAGGCCAAGGTGGGCAGATCACCAGGTCAGGAGATTGAGACCATCCTAGCTAACAGGGTGAAACCCCATCTCTACTAAAAATACAAAAAATTAGGTGGGCATGGTGGCGAGTGCCTGTAATCCTAGCTACTCGGGAGGCTGAGGCAGGAAAATCACTTAAACCTGGGAGGCGGAGGCTGCAGTGAGCCGAGATCGCGCCACTGCACTCCACCCTGGGCAATATAGTGAGACTCCATCTCAAAAAAAACAAAAGACAAAAAACAAAAGTGTGAAATTGTTGGTCAGAATCTTCCTTAAATCATTTTTTTTTTCTTACAGCTCCTGTGTTCCTCTGTCTTGATAAGTAGACTCAATAGATAAGTAAATAAAATATGAAAGGCTTTTGAAGCTTTTGGATTACATGGACTAACACTTTCTACCTTTTATTTTGCTATTTTCAACATATTTTCATTTAAAAGTCATTGTCATTCAGTTATCAGTTGAAATACTTTAACTTATTTTAAAATTGATTTAAAACTTTTATCTTAATTAGGTATTCTACCCTTAGATTTAACACTCATTTTTCCCGAGTATATTTTCTTTTCAATATACAAAGGAATATATTTTCATAGAGTGTGTTGAATATTAGGAAAATCAAGAGTTCTGGTTCTGTCAGGTGCAGTATTTAGAGTGTTATTTTGATAAAATCCAGTTGCTCTGATATGGCTTGAAAATACTTGCTCCTTTGGAGTATAATTGCAGGGAAAAAACTGTGGCATAGGTAGAAATTCACCATAATGACTTGAATTGGTTTTATACATAATCATCTGAGGTTTTGATAGTGAGGTGGCTGTCTGAAGTGTCTTTGGATCCAACATACACGAAAACACAGGATTGCCAGGGTTCACACAAGGAGGTAGTTGTTCAGATTTCATTTCTGTGTCTGAATTTGAAGGTGAAGTACATTTCTTGTCCTAAAAGATAAACACATAAAATCATTCTCCACTTTAAAGTTCTGAAAAAAATAAAATTAAATTCAGTCCCACCCACTTCTCTTTTTTAGAAATTCTGTTCTCTGGAGGGGATTGAATGTCAGGCCTCTGAGCCCAAGCTAAGCCATCATATCCCCTGTGACCTGCACATATACATCCACATGGCCTGAAGCAAGTGAAGAATCACAAAAGAAGTGAAAATGGCCGGTTCCTGCCTTAACTGATGACATTACCTTGTGAAATTCACTCTCCTGGCTCAGAACCTCCCCCACTGAGCACCTTGTGACCCCCACCCCTGCCCGCCAGAGAATAACCCCTTTGACTATAATTTTCCATTACCAACCCTAATCCTATAAAACGGCCCCACCCCTATCTTCCATCGCGGACTCAGCCTGCCTGCACCCAGGTGATTAAAAGCTTTATCGCGGCTGGGCGCGGTGGCTCAAGCCTGTAATCTCAGCACTTTGGGAGGCCGAGACGGGCAGATCACGAGGTCAGGAGATCAAGACCATCCTGGCTAACACGGTGAAACCCCGTCTCTACGAAAAACACAAAAAACTAGCCAGGCGAGGTGGCGGGCGCCTGTAGTCCCAGCTACTCGGGAGGCTGAGGCAGGAGAATGGCCTGGAATGTAAACCTGGGAGGCGGAGCTTGCNCCTTGTGAAATTCACTCTCCTGGCTCAGAACCTCCCCACTGAGCACCTTGTGACCCCACCCCTGCCCGCCAGAGAATAACCCCTTTGACTATAATTTTCCATTACCAACCCTAATCCTATAAAACGGCCCCACCCCTATCTTCCATCGCGGACTCAGCCTGCCTGCACCCAGGTGATTAAAAGCTTTATCGCGGCTGGGCGCGGTGGCTCAAGCCTGTAATCTCAGCACTTTGGGAGGCCGAGACGGGCAGATCACGAGGTCAGGAGATCAAGACCATCCTGGCTAACACGGTGAAACCCCGTCTCTACGAAAACACAAAAAACTAGCCAGGCGAGGTGGCGGGCGCCTGTAGTCCCAGCTACTCGGGAGGCTGAGGCAGGAGAATGGCCTGGAATGTAAACCTGGGAGGCGGAGCTTGCAGTGAGCTGAGATCCAGCCACTGCACTCCAGCCTGTTTGGTGGTCACTTCTCTTGACATTGAAGACTACCCTTAAAATCACATACACCTGTACACAGAGCAAACTTGTCAAAAATATGCATAAGGTAGCTTTTTAAACATTCTGTACTACAACTATGAGAATTTATTGAAAAGTCTGTAAATCATAGGGAAAATCTGAAAAGTCATAGAAGAGGAAGTACAGCTTTATTTTAGAGTGAAAAAGGAACAAGATAAACATCCAGGGTTAGCCTGGGTATGTGGGCAGCCATTAAGCAACTAATTACACAGCTAACTGAATAATTACAATTGTGGTAACTGCTATGAAGAAAAAAAAATACAACATATTAATGAAGACACAATGGGGGTTCTAATCTAGTGCTGGGGGTTAGGGAAAGCCATGCCACTGAAGTACCATTCAATCTAAGATTGACTATAAGGCAAGGAAGTAAAAGATAGAGGTGGGGACAAAGTATGGCAAGTCAAATAAATTAGGGTAAAAATGTCATGAGATCAGAAATAGAGAGCCAGGGGTCAGATGTCTCAGGGTTTTGTTGACTGTGTTTAAAATCTGAACCTTTATCGTAAAAGCAATGGAAAGCTATTGAAGGGTTTTAAGGAGAGGTGTGACATGATGTAATATAATTCTAGTAAAATGACTTTGGCTGTTGTGAGGGCCTGTGTGAATGTGGTGAGGAGCCGCAGTAGTCCGTGTGAGTAATGATGACACTATATAGTAGGTGGTAGCATGGAGATGGAGCAGATTTGTTTGTTTTGTTTTGTGTGTTTCTTTTTTGAGACGGAGTCTTGCTCTATCATCCAGGCTGGACTGCAATGGTGCAATCTCGGCTCACTGCAACCTCCGCCTCCCGGGTTCAAGCAATTCTCCTGCCTCAGCCTCCCAAGTAGCTGGGATTACAGGCATGTACCAACAGGCTCAGCTAATTTTGTATTTTTAGTAGAGATGGGGTTTCTCCATGTTAGTCAGGCTGGTCTTGAACTCCCAACCTCAGGTGATCCGCCCGCCTCGGCCTCCCAAAGTGCTGGAATTACAAGTGTGAGCCACCGTGCCCAGCCTAATTTTTGTATTTTTAGTAGAGATGGGGTTTCACCATGATGGCCAGGCTGGTCTTGGACTCCTGACCTCAAGTGATCCACCTGCCTCGGCTTCCCAAAATGTTGGGATTACAGGTGTGAGCCACTGCGCCTGGCCAAATGAAATCAATTTTTATCACTGTTTTATTTTATTTTATTTTATTTTACTTATTTATTTTTTTTTGAGACGGAGTCTTGCTCTGTCGCCCAGGCTGGAGTGCAGTGGCTGGATCTCAGCTCACTGCAACCTCCGCCTCCCGGGTTCACGCCATTCTCCTGCCTCAGCCTCCCAAGTAGCTGGGACCACAGGCGCCCACCACCTCGCCCGGTTAGTTTTTTGTATTTTTTTAGTAGAGACGGTGTTTCACCGTGTTAGCCAGGATGGTCTCGATTTCCTGACCTCGTGATCCACCCGTCTCTGCCTCCTAAAGTGCTGGGATTACAGGCTTGAGCCACCACGCCCGGCCTGAGAACTCTTTTTGTCATCAAATGACCCTCCTTAACTACTGGTTCTAGAATTCCGATCAGCTTTGGCTCAAAACATACTGCAGAAAATGAAATCTAGTCAAAACAGAAGACAAATTAGCTGATAAACTTCGTTGGCATAATTAGTACCGCAAAATCTGGAAAAGTTAAATCTTAAATTAAAAATTTTTTAGATTTCCAGGTTAATTCACAAATGTTTATAGATTCTGAAACAAAAGGCCCATTGCTTTATACTTTACATCATAGACAACCACTGCAGTTTTCTTATTTGGGTTTCACCTTCTTCAAACCTGATATTCTTAAAATGTAGAGTTCAAACTGACTACAATTAAGAACGAAACAAACAGCCAATACAAAGAATAATGAAAGGATGAGTTTAAATTATCTGCCACATATGTCAACAACTTTTATTAAATGATAAAAAGGTTAAAATTGTAAATGATTTTCAGAAGAAATTACATCTTAAAATTGGCCTGTGAAAGTGGCTTGAAAGGTATAAAAATCTACCAGTAGCTGGTATTAGCTTTCTTAGTAATTTAATTTTCAGTTAAAGTTAGAGAAAGCCAGACCACCTTGACTTTTCGAAGTCCTTCGGTATAGATAAATATATACTTAAAAAGATAAATGAAAACAAGTCATTAGTTAATAATGCCCATCGCAGAAGCTGTAATTATAAAATTAAGATGTTTTTGATGTCACTGTTGATGTTAAATATAGTTAATAGAAAAGCAAAAATAAAAAAGGTCTAATTTTGAGGCACTCTTTTGTCTCTGTTCAGGCCCACCATCTTCCTTGCTAATGTTTACGTTTATTATTTATTTTTTCATTTATTTACTTTTACCACAATTAGGGGACAGAGAATGAAACCTAAACTTTTCATTGCTTCTGTAAAGAGTGAACATAAATGTAAGATATCTTTCGCTCTTGTTGCCCTGGCTGCAGTTCAGTGGCGCAATCTCGTCTCACTGCAACCTCTGCCTCCCAGGTTCAAGCGATTCTCCTGCCTCAGTCTCCCAAGTAGCTAGGATTACAGGCGCGCGCCATCTCTCCTGGCTAATTTTTTGTATTTAGTAGAGACGGAGTTTCACCATGTAGGTCCGGCTGGTCTCGAACTCCTGACCTCAGGTGATCCACCCACCTTGGCCTCCCAAATTACTGGGATTGCAGGCGTGAGCCCCGCGCCCGGTCACCATATCCTTTTTTAAAACAACTCCCTTCTTTGACAAAGTACAATTTAAGTATACAATTAACAAAGTACGTTTTTCTTGTTCAAAACCATCACTAACAGTTTGCAGTAGGGTATGAGTGCATACAATCCCGATGGTCTTTACACCTTTAGAGGCTATTCGGACTTAAGGAAACGTGCATTTACATGTGTAAATGTAAAAGCTCAGTAGCTGCCTTGTAAAGTCTTTTTCGGGGTTGTGGGGTTGGGATTGGTAGGAGTAGGTGGTGCCTCAAATTATACCAGCGAATACCAACATTCCCAAACATCTATTCCTCTGCCTAAACTCACCCAGTCGCGGTCTGTCATTTTCGCTATTTTCTTTGTTAATTTTTTCGGCAAAGTCAGTTTGCATGCAGTAGATGGCAAGAAAGCCGGTGAACGCCTAGGGACGTGGCGTTTTAACCGCACCCAATTAAAGTAGCAAATAGAAGATGAATAGCTGGGTGGATCAGTATGTGTAAACCTATCCGTTTAATCCGGGGAGTTGTTTTCCCGGAGAANTTTGGCTCAAAACATACTGCAGAAAATGAAATCTAGTCAAAACAGAAGACAAATTAGCTGATAAACTTCGTTGGCATAATTAGTACCGCAAAATCTGGAAAAGTTAAATCTTAAATTAAAATTTTTTAGATTTCCAGGATAATTCACAAATGTTTATAGATTCTGAAACAAAAGGCCCATTGCTTTATACTTTACATCATAGACAACCACTGCAGTTTTCTTATTTGGGTTTCACCTTCTTCAAACCTGATATTCTTAAAATGTAGAGTTCAAACTGACTACAATTAAGAACGAAACAAACAGCCAATACAAAGAATAATGAAAGGATGAGTTTAAATTATCTGCCACATATGTCAACAACTTTTATTAAATGATAAAAGGTTAAAATTGTAAATGATTTTCAGAAGAAATTACATCTTAAAATTGGCCTGTGAAAGTGGCTTGAAAGGTATAAAATCTACCAGTAGCTGGTATTAGCTTTCTTAGTAATTTAATTTTCAGTTAAAGTTAGAGAAAGCCAGACCACCTTGACTTTCGAAGTCCTTCGGTATAGATAAATATATACTTAAAAGATAAATGAAAACAAGTCATTAGTTAATAATGCCCATCGCAGAAGCTGTAATTATAAAATTAAGATGTTTTGATGTCACTGTTGATGTTAAATATAGTTAATAGAAAAGCAAAATAAAAAAGGTCTAATTTTGAGGCACTCTTTTGTCTCTGTTCAGGCCCACCATCTTCCTTGCTAATGTTTACGTTTATTATTTATTTTTTCATTTATTTACTTTTACCACAATTAGGGGACAGAGAATGAAACCTAAACTTTTCATTGCTTCTGTAAAGAGTGAACATAAATGTAAGATATCTTTCGCTCTTGTTGCCCTGGCTGCAGTTCAGTGGCGCAATCTCGTCTCACTGCAACCTCTGCCTCCCAGGTTCAAGCGATTCTCCTGCCTCAGTCTCCCAAGTAGCTAGGATTACAGGCGCGCGCCATCTCTCCTGGCTAATTTTTTGTATTTAGTAGAGACGGAGTTTCACCATGTAGGTCCGGCTGGTCTCGAACTCCTGACCTCAGGTGATCCACCCACCTTGGCCTCCCAAATTACTGGGATTGCAGGCGTGAGCCCCGCGCCCGGTCACCATATCCTTTTTTAAAACAACTCCCTTCTTTGACAAAGTACAATTTAAGTATACAATTAACAAAGTACGTTTTCTTGTTCAAAACCATCACTAACAGTTTGCAGTAGGGTATGAGTGCATACAATCCCGATGGTCTTTACACCTTTAGAGGCTATTCGGACTTAAGGAAACGTGCATTTACATGTGTAAATGTAAAAGCTCAGTAGCTGCCTTGTAAAGTCTTTTCGGGGTTGTGGGGTTGGGATTGGTAGGAGTAGGTGGTGCCTCAAATTATACCAGCGAATACCAACATTCCCAAACATCTATTCCTCTGCCTAAACTCACCCAGTCGCGGTCTGTCATTTTCGCTATTTTCTTTGTTAATTTTTTCGGCAAAGTCAGTTTGCATGCAGTAGATGGCAAGAAAGCCGGTGAACGCCTAGGGACGTGGCGTTTTAACCGCACCCAATTAAAGTAGCAAATAGAAGATGAATAGCTGGGTGGATCAGTATGTGTAAACCTATCCGTTTAATCCGGGGAGTTGTTTTCCCGGAGAAACCACGAATCCTTTCTGGAGGTTGCAACTCGTATCCATAGCAACTGGAAGTGGTCGCCGACTCCCGGATGTTGTGGGGATCTGCGGCCGCCCGGCCCAGCTTCCTGCAGCCGCCCGGCGGCGCCCTGCGCTCCTCTTCGGGAGTGGTAGTTCTTCTCTTCACCGGTGCCTGGCAGGAGGCGCAAGCGGGACTACGCGTCACGGCATGCACTGCGGCCCCCAGCCGGTTACCGCCTGTGGGCTGCAGAAGCCTGCGAGCAGGTTGTTGTTTTTATAAGAGGCGTCATTGGCGCCCGAGCTGTGACCGCCGCCACTGCTGCAGCCAGCACAATTGGGCGGAGGTGGCGTTGCCCCTTCAGGTACTGTACCAGGCGGGCTTAGACCCCGGGAGGGGGTTTGTGCCAACTGTCTGAGTCCCTGGCCGACACCCTCGGCTCAGTAGAGGAGCAGTGGCGTGGTCCGCCTCCTAGGCTGGGGCTGCTCGGGCGGGGACTTGACGCCTGGCGTCAGCGGCCGCACGGGCGACCTCCTCGGGCGTGCGCGAGTCCACATTCACGGAGGCCCGAGCTGGCCCCTGGGGCATCCGGTCCGGTGGTCTTGCAGCCTCCAAACCCCGTGTGCTATACCGAGCTGCGCGCCAACTGTGGGAGAGCGGACTGCCTGGGGCACCCTCCTTCCTTCACTGGGCAGGCTCTGAGGTGCTGGTCGGTCTGGACTGATGAAAATCCATATGGTAAGATGTTATGTGCGTCACCCTGCCAGGTTTAATGCCAGCCTGTCTTTTGATGACGTTTGAGCCCCCGTGATGTCAGGAATAGAAAGATTAAATATTAAATAATGCCCGGATACTTCCGCTGGCACGCCACCCTGATGATGATCAAATACCTCTCCATACCCTTCTCCAGCTCACTGGCCTCCTTTAGCTTTGGTCTTCCTAACCGATTTGTCCTCATTAGCAGCTGCCTCATGCAGTGCCTTGTACGCGTTATGTTTAGCACTATTGGGAGCGCCAACTAAGGTATTTTGTTGAGTGGTGAGATGTGTACTGTTCTGCTCTACTTTTATTGAAAACACAGTGGGGCATTCTTGTAGCTAGAATAGCTAACAATAGTACTACGAATTTTAGATTTGTCTCCTCCAGTCTACAGGATAGTGCTTGAAATGTCGCTATTAACGCATCGTTTCTTTTAAGATTAGAATCTTATTGGGCCCCACACTTCTCGGGGTATTTATCACACACACCCAATGTGAATGGTTTACTATTGTTTTCTGAGCTCAGGTCATATAGGGGAAGATGGAGATGGTGAGGGTATTATTTTAATTCATAATTTTTTTTTTTTTTGAGACCGGGTTTCGCTCTTGTTGCCCAGGCTGGAGTGCAGTGGCGTGATCTAGGCTCCCAACCCGCCTCCCAGGTTCAAGCAATTCTCTTGGCGTCAGCCTCCCAAGTAGCTGGGATTACAGGCACACACCACCATGCCTGGCTAATTTTTGTATTTTTAGTAGAGGTGGGGTTTCACCATGATGGCCAGGATGGTCTCTATCTCCTGAACTCGTGATCCACTTGCCTGGGCCTCCCAAAGTGCTGGGATTACAGGCGTGACCCACCGCTCCCGGCCCTAATTTTAAAATGTTATGTAGAAGCAGGGTCTCGCTATGTTGCCCAGACTGGTCTCTGAACTCCTGGGTTCAAGCGATTTTCCTGCCTTAGCCTCCCAGGGTTGGATACAGGTATGAGAGCTCCATGTCTGGCCTGTGCATCCCATCTTTTGATCTGGTTTCTTTTCACCTTGTACAGTGAAATCAGAGGTGAAAGTGCTTAGCTTTTCTTCACTTAAGGCTGGACAATCTTAAACTTAACATTGAATCACTTTGAGTACCATGTTTTATATGTTTGATATTTTGGCTTATGTCTGTTTTTGTTTTATTTTTTGTTATGGTTATATTGGATATGGACTGGTAAGTAGTGTAATGAATCATTAGCCACATTTTGTTTTCTGTTGTAAAGGGCTACATTGTTCTTCCATATTAATATACAGTGCATTTGCTACTATCTGCCTCTTAAAAATGAAGGGGGTTTACCTTAATGCCAAGTGTCAGTTAACACTTGATGAAAAAAAATCTATTCAAGTGTTTTAGAAAAAACACTTTTAACACTTTGTTGTTTTTCAGGTTACAGTGTTCATGCTTTATTTTCTTAGGTTGCCTTCTTTGGAGCTTGCCTACTCCAAATGTCAATTTCTTTTCAATATTTTTTTATCTTATAGTTTTGTGTATTCTGTGTACTGAGATGGCTCAATATGTTATTAGGCTTTGGGTCTATTCACAGGGCTAAGAAAAATTCAAAATTGATTAATGTGTCTGATTTACTAATTCCTTCCACAGTATTGTTATATGGGTTGTATAATTATGTTCTTATTCAAGATAAAGAAAGACTTTAAAAAGTTAGGTGTATATGAACTGCTAAACATGGAAGTAGTAGTTTTTGAACATGTTAAGAACATGAACACAGCAGCAAGGCCTGTTAAGCCCAAGGTACTAAAAACAAAAAATGCAGACTCATCTAACAATGCAGAACTGCTGGAGGCTGAATTATGTTTGTGTTTCTTTGTGGTGAAGATGAGGAAGTTGCAGTATTGTCAGTGATAAAGGATTACATTTTCACACATTTCCTTCCTGACAGTTCCATAATCTTAACTAGGCTTTATAAACACTTGGTTTAAGGTCAGGTGCAATGTATTGCACCAGATGAACTTGGCCGTATTTTCTCTCAATTTGAGTTCTAAGATTAAATTCAGCCCTGTAATATGGGAAGGATTGCAATTAAGTGATGAATAAAGGGATTTTTTTCCCCAAAGGGCATTTAATGTGTGGAAAGCTCTTTAAGGGCCTATAGAATTACCTGAGGAAGTATTAGAAAATAAGAAGTGTGAGTTTTTTTTTTCTGTCATCACAGGAAGCCTGAAATCTTTTTTTTTTCTTTTAAGTACTTACCAAATCACTATTCTTTTAAAATCTTACAAAATCTTACTTTGGTTCACATTGCCAGCATGTTGAAATGTAAAAAGAGCATTGGGTTGGAAATCAGGCTTTTTAATGATGTTGAGCAAGTGATTATTTATAATTTTCTGTTCATTTTCATTTGGAATTTGTAAATAATAGCAAGCTGCCTTTATGGGGGTATTTGTGATGATGAAATCAGATATGAAAATGAAATTGCTTTGTAAGTCGTGGAGTTATCTACTCATGTGAAGTATTATTGTACTGCATAAGTGCATTTACATGAAGCACTTATATATTTGAAGTGTGATGATGGGATAAATACTTTTTTTTTTTTTTTTTTTTTTT
>NW_016803367.1:765164-778701 GCF_001698545.2 Rhinopithecus bieti
GGTGGCTTTTCCAGACTGAAGGAAACCTGGCTCCTCTCTTGACCTTGCACTCTGTTGCATTGAATGCCCCGAAACTGCAGTGTACTTCTGTGATTGAGCTTTTAATGTTGGTTTTGATTTGTTTTAATCTCACTTCTATAAGTTTAAGAAAGGTCATCAGTCTAGTTTGACAATAGGAAGTAGTTATTGTTTTTAATACTCTCACATGGATCTTTTTTTTTTTCTTTTTGAGACGGAGTCTTGCTCTGTTGCCCAGGCTGGAGTGCAGTGGCATGATCTAGGCTCACTGCAAGCTCCGCCTCCCGGGTTCACGCCATTCTCCTGCCTCAGCCTCCCGAGTAGCTGGGACTACAGGCTCCCGCCACCACACCCGGCTAATTTTTTGTATTTTAGTAGAGACGGGGTTTCACCGTGTTAGCCAGGATGGTCTCGATATCCTGACCTCGTGATCTGCCCGCCTCAGCCTCCCAAAGTGCTGGGATTACAGGCGTGAGCCACTGCGCCCCGCCTCTCAAATGGATCTTTAAGTTGATTTCTTAACAGTGAGACTACATTGAATTTGAAATCTCAGGTCCTCTGAGAGATGCATTTCATGTTTAAAACATTGGTCTTTGAGGCAAAGAAGTAATGGAGTTTAGATTTTTCCTTCTGGGGAAGTTATCCCTGGCCACTAGAGGATCTGACCCTTGAGATTAACTTCAGGTCAGGTTGATATATAGAATATTTACGATAAAGAAAAAGTATTTTAGAAACAAATACATATTGGCCGGGTGTGGTGGCTCCCGCCTGTAATCCCAGCACTTTGGGAGGTCGAGGCAAGTGGATCACCTGAGGTCAGGGGTTCGAGACCAGCCTGGTCCAACATGGTGAAACGCCATCTCTACTAAAAATACAAAACGTAGCCTGACTTGGTGGTGTGTACCTGTAGTCCCAACTACTCAGGAGGCTGAGGTGGGAGGATCTCTTGAGCCAAGGAGTTTGAGGTTACAGTGAGCTGTGGTGGCGCCACTGTACTCCCGTCTGGTTGAGTGACAGAGTGAGATCCTGTCTCTAAAAAGAAAGCTATAATAAATACAATTGGAGCTATTTATCAAAACTTTGAACTTAATACTAATTAATAAAGTAACTCAAGGAAAAAAGTAAGTAGTGTAAGCTACCATTAGGCAAATTATGCTGAGAAGTATAGTAAATGCTGTAGATTCAAGGGAAGATGAAATCAGTGTATGTCAGAAACAGTGATCCAGGAAAATTTCATGGGAGAAGACAGCTTTAAATACAGCAATCAGAATTTAGGAAGAAAAGCATTTCAGGAAGTGAAGACATGGAGTTAGGGTTGTCCGTTTTGTGTTCAGAAGATAACAAGTAAATTACTTGGGCCAGATGAGGAGGAAAGCTAATCAGATTAGTTGCAAGTTACATTAGAACCAGATAGTGGGAGCTTTTCAGTGTCACACTAAGGAGTGTGTCTTTATTGTACAGAATACTTACTCTTAAGGTCGGGGAGACTCTTTGAGTGGGAAGAAAAAATTTTAGCACTGGGTATAAATGTATGTAATCTGCAGTCTCTTTTGTCTTTGCCTCTATGTTTATAGAGTATAGTGTTTTTTTGTTTTTTGTGTTTTTTTTTTTTTTTAACACGGAGTTTCGTTCTTGTTGCCCAGGCTGGAGTGCAATGGAGTGATCTTGGCTCACTGCTACCTCTGCTTCCTGGTTCAAGCGATTCTCCTGCCTCAGCCTCCCAAGTAGCTGGGATTACAGGCATGCACCACCACACCTGGCTAATTTTTGTATTTTTAGTAGAGACAGAGTTTCCCCATGTTGGTCAAGCTGGTCTCGAACTCCTGACCTCAGGTGATCCACCTGCCTCAGCCTCTCAAAGTGCTGGGATTACAGGCATGAGCTACTATGCCCGGCCTAACAGTTGGTCTTTTTAATATTTAGCTCATCTCTAGGTGTTTCATTCCATATAACTAAATCTCAGTTGTGTTCAGGCACAAAAAAGATGGAAAACTACTCATTCATTCTTCACAACTGTTTTCAGGACCTCAAGGAGGCCTTCCCTAACCACCCTATTTAACATTCCAGTTCTTGCACCATCCCCACCCCTACTCTGCCCTCACTTTTTCTCCATGGCACTGGGCACCAGCTAGCTGGCTAACTCTGTCTTTAAAAAGTACTTTTCTTCACAGGAGGTTTTCTTTTGTTTTTGTTTTCTTTCTTTCAATCCTGTATCTTCAGGACTTAGAAGAGTTCATGGCACATAGTAGGTACTCAGTAATCATATGTTGAATGAATAAATGCAGTTTCATGTTCCAGATGAGGATAGGCTCATTTGAAATATTTCCATAGGTTTATTAGACAAAAAGTAGACTTTCAAAAAGTTTTGATGCCGGGCGCAGTGGCTCACACCTGTAATCCCAGCACTTTGGGAGGCTGAGGCAGGCGGATCACGAGGTCAAGAGATCGAGACCATCCTGGCCAACGTGGTGAAACCCCAACATGGTGAAACCCATCTCTACTAAAAGTACAAAAATTAGCTGGGCATGGTGGTGTGTGCCTGTAATCCCAGCTACTTGGGAGGCTGAGGCAGGATAATCTCTTGAACCTGGGAAGTAGAGGTTGCAGTGAGCCGAGATCGTGCCACTGCACTGTAGCCTGGAGACAGAGTGAGACTCCGTCTCAAAAAAAAAAAAAAAAAAGTTTTCATTAGTTGGGATCTTGTATCCTCTTCCCTTTCTCAAGTGATGCATTTTAAAGCAGACATTTTCATATCCTTTGGTGGAGGTGAAAGACCCAGACATTTTGAAAAGCATTTTTTAGAAATACGTTCTTAAAAGCACTCCAAACTGACCGTCTTATCTTTGGTCACATGACAGTACAGCTGCACTTTGGGGCCTTTGCCTATAGCCTATTGGTTGCCTCACTTCGGAATTGTAGACATGTGGGAGAATAATGCTACCATTCTTCTCCATCTTGTCTAGTTCTAGAAGATATGGTGATGGAAACCTCACCTTTTTCATAGTAAAATGTAGCTACTCAGGAATGATGAGGGGCACCATCATATCAGGTAATATTCATTCCAGTTATATTTTATGAGGTAAAATTGATATTGTTGTTTGGTTATTCTTACAGATTTTGACAGCCTCCACCGAAGTGTTTTAAAATCACTTATTTAGTCTATAACTCTTCCCTGAATTCAGTCTCCGGACACCTACTTGATGTTTCCTCTTGGATGTGATAATAACTATCTCAGATTTAAAATGCTCCCAATCAATTTACTGATTTTCTTTTCTTCCTTTTTCTTTTTTTCCAAGATGAGAGTCTTGTTCTGTCTCCCAGGCTAGAGTGCAGTGGCGTGGTCGCGGCTCACTGCAACCTCCGCCTCCTGGGTTCAGGCAATTCTCCTGCCTCAGCCTCCCAAGTAGCTGGGACTACAGGCATCCACCACACCACTTGGCCAATTTTTGTATTTTTAGTAGAGACAGGGTTTCACCATGTTGGCCAAGCTGGTCATGAACTCCTAACCTCAAGTGATCCGCCCACTTTGGCCTCCCAAAGTGCTGGGATTACAGGTGTGAGCCATCACGCCAGGCCCAATTCACTGATTTTCTTCTCATAACCTGCTCTTTTTGAAATCTTCTGCCTCAGTGGCTATTCCATTCTGGTACTCGGTGAGGCCAGGAGTCATCCTTTATACCCCATATTCAATACATCAGGAAGTCCTGTTGGCTGTGCCTTTGAAATCCGTGTATAATCTGTCCATTTCTCGCTGTCTTCACTGCATCCATCCTAGTGCAAACCACCATCATCTCTCACCTGGATTATCATAGCAGCCACGCAAATGAACTTCTTGCTTCTGCCTTTGCTCCCCCACAATTCTGTCCCAATAGGTAGCCAGAGTGATCTTTTATTCCTTTTCTCAAAACCTGTCTGTGACTTTTAGTTTTCACTCAGAGTAAAAAGCTAAAACGCTTTTTAAAAGGAGTCTTAGGATCTGTAAGCCCTACTCAATCTGTCCCCTTGCCCACCCTATTATCTTGTGTTTAATCTTGTCTTCCTCTCTCCTGCTAGGTGATCCACACAGGCCTCCTTGCTGTTTCTCAAAGGTAGAGCTTTGATCTCAACTTTATACCTACTATTCATTTGGTCTTAAGTGCTCTTCCTCCAGTTAACTGTATATAATGGCGCCTCACTCATTCAAATCTTTGCTCACATATACTTTAGCAATGAAGCTTCCGCTGACCATCCTTTTTAGAATTAAACTTCTCTATTCCAGCATAAATCTATCCCAGAATAAATCTCTTCAAATATTTTACAGGGTTTGACTCTTTTTGTTGACATAACTCTAAGGTTTTTGACCTGAATGTGTGGTGACTCTTGCTTATAATGGCCATATTGTTTTTGGCTACTGTAATTCTGTGAGTTAGCAGAAATAGGAGGAGCAGCAAGAAGATGATTTCAGTATTGTAGCTGTTGTGTGTTAGACACTTTGAGAAACCTGCAAGTGGACATGAAAAGCAATTGGAAATACATGACTGAGATCGAGTTAAAATAAACTACTCTGAGGAATAAAAGGAAGCCTGAGCCTAAACAGAACTTCAAGTTTATTGTCTTCACAAAATATTCTTTGTTTTATAACTGTATGATTTCTTAGCCTTTGTAGCTGTCCTATATTCTGCTTATTTCTAAATTATTAGTAAAGCTCTTAAAATCGGGGGAGGGTTTATACATTTACCAATGGTCAGAATAATGGGAGAGGCTCATGGACTTCTCCAGAATTTTGAGTTCTTTTTTTTTTTTTTTTTGGAGGTGTAGTCTCACTCTGTTGCCCAGGCTGGAGTGCAGTGGCATGATCGTGGCTCACTGCAGCCTCCTCCTCCTGGTTTCAAGCGATTCTTCTGATTCAGGTTCCCTAGTAGCTGAGACTACAGGCGCGCATCAGCATGCCCGACTAATTTTTGTTTTTTTAGTAGATAATGGTGTTTCACTATTTGGCCAGGTTAGTCTCGAACTCCTGACCTCATGATCTGCACGCCTCTGCCTCCCAAAGTGCTGGGATTACAGGCGTGATCTGCCACACCCAGCCTTATTTTGAGTTCTGTAAAGAACAGTTAACTGCACTATCCCCCAGACGTGGTTACCTTTCTTGTTTATTGATTGCTTAATATGTATTTAGCATTCACTCAGTATGTGTTGGGAATACATTATAGGCTGGTAAACAAGCAATTACAGCACAATGCTCTGTATTAAGTGCTAGATGCAGAAAATAATAGAGTCTTAGGGCTAGGGTCAAGGGATGGTTCTCAAAGGAAGTGAACCATTAGCTGAGATAAGCACAGGAGTTTGGGTGCTGGTAAAGGGATGGGCGACTGATCAGAATATGTAAAGCCCTGGAGTAAAGACAAAGCCAAGCATTTTGAGGGGAACTGAGAAGGTTGGGCAAAGAGGGAATGAATTAAAAGAGATGAGAGCTAGAGATAAAAGACTTGATATTCAAGGCTTTGGGGCATTATCTTGAAGAAAATCTTAACATTTTAAAGGAATGACATAATGAGATTAACATTTTAAGATCTCTAGCTATAATGGGGAGGTTCAAACTGCCAGGGGGCTTTCATATTCATTGTGTCTAGGATAGGGCTTAAAAAGTTATTATTTTTTTTCTTGCTTTGATTGTAGTATGCGCCCAACATTTTGAGAAGAGCTGAATTAATAGGGTTCTTTAGTAAGCCTGTTAATTTTGCTTATCTAAATTTTCATGGTGGTGTTAGGGCCAGCGGGAAATCTTTTTTTCTCATTTGGGCTGGATGGTGTTACCAAAACACCAGGGGTTTGGTCTAGGTCCTGCTGCTTGCTGCAAAGCAAGCCAATCACAGAGATGAGTATTGCCAGAGAAGAAGGCTTTAATTGGGTGCTGCAGCCAAGGAGATGGGAGATCAGTCTCAAATCCGCCTCTGACTGACTGAAATTAGAGGTTTATATAGCGGAGAAGAAATGTAACCATGTGTGGGCAAACAGGAATTAGAGAGGGGTGAGAAAGAGAAGTTGGTCAACAGGCAACAGGTGGTCAGTTAGGCAATCATGCAGGGTCTGGCTTCTCATTGTCATCTGTTAAGTAAGCTTCAGCTTCTTGATCCTATCTAGGAGGCCTTATGGTTTCCTAAGAAAGGAGCTTAGATAACACAAATAGAACTTTCTCAAGTTTTAAGACTGAGAGGATCAATTTCTGTATTTATTCAAAGAAACCATAAAAGTTCTGTGGGATAACTGGCTGGTTTCAATGTTATCTTTCCCTCAAGGAAGTAAACAAAGCATTAAACTGGGGCCTGATTGAAGTGGGCTTTTTGATTTGAGAAATTCAAGTATGGTAAGTTCTCCCAAGTCAGTAATGTATTTTACTTTTTTGAAATCTGTTTGTTAGAAGATGGGATCAGGCAAAGGGAAGGAGGGAAGCTTTCACACAGTTGAGAAAGAATGCTTTTTAGGCTTCAGGCAGTTTTCTTTCTTTCTTTCTTTCTTTCTTTCTTATTTTTTTTGAGACGGTGTCTCCCTCTGTTGCCCAGGCTGGAGTGCAGTGGCACAATCTTGGCTCACTGCAAGCGCTGCCTCCCAGGTTCACGCCATTCTCCTGCCTCAGCCTCCCCAGTAGCTGGGACTACAGGCACCTACCACCACGCCTGGCTAATTTTTTGTATTTTAGTAGAGACGGGGTTTCACCATGTTAGCCAGGATGGTCTCCATCTCCTGACCTCGTGATCCGCCCGCCTCGGCCTCCCAAAGTGCTGGGATTAGAGGCATGAGCCACTTATCCTGGTGGCTTCAGCCAGTTTTCTTATCACAAAGCCCTCACCTACTTCTTGTTTCATATAGAATTTTTCCAGTTACCCAGTCACTTAAACCGGAAACCTGGGAGCTATCCTACACTTTTGCCCTTCTACAGTTGGTTATTCAGTCCTTTAATAAAATAATCTTTAGGTAGGCTGGGTGCGGTGGCTCACGCCTGTAATCCCAGCACTTTGTGAGGCTGAGATGGGTGGATCACTTGAGCCCAGGAGTTTGGGACCAGCCTACCAACCTAGCAAGTCCCTGACTCTTAAAAAGAAATTAGCTGGGCAGGGTGGCATATATCTGCATAGCCCTGGCTACTTGGGAGACTGAGGTGGGAGCATCTACTTGAGCCTGGGAGTTCAAGGCTGTGTTTCTGGTGGAGGGTGTCCAGGTTCTTGGCATCTTAAAAAAAGAACTGGACAAAACACACAGACAAAGCAAGGAAAGAATGAAGTCAGAGATTTATTGAAAATGAAAGTACACTCCACAGTGTGGTGGCGGGCCCTAGCGTGGGGGCTCAAGGGCGCTGTTATAGAATTTGTGGGGGCTTAAATACCCTCTAGAGGTTTCTATTGGTTACTTGGTGTGCACCCTATGTAAATGGAGAGGTGAAGTAAAGTTACAAAGTCATTTCCTTGGTGTATGCCCTATGGAGAGGATATTTCCTGTCATAGCTGAAGTGTGAATCAACCTGATGTACCCTGCCTCCAGACCCTATTTTCCTGTCTCAGCAGCATTGAGCTGTGTTCATACTACTGTATGCCAGCCTGAGTGACAGAGTGAGACCTTTCATCCAAATCATGACAAAAATAATAATCTTTCATGTCTTCTCAGAGCTCTTCTAAACCCTTCCCGCTATCTTCTGAACCCTTTCCCTCATCAACACTGATTAAGTTTAGATGCTCATCTTTTTCATGGAATATTATGTTGCTTCCTTGCATCCCACAGGTCTAGGGTTGTTTAGTTGCTTCCCTATGTTTAAAAAAAATTTTTTTTGAGACAATCTCACTGTGTTATCCACACTGGAGTGCAGTCATACAATCATAGCTCGCTGCAACCTTGAACTTGAGCTAAAGTGATCCTCCTGCCTCAGCTTCCCAAGTAACTAGGACAACAGGTGTGGGCCACCATGTCCTGCTGATTTAACATTTTTTTTTGGTAGAGACGAGGAGTCTTACTATGTTGCCCAGACGGATCTTGAACGTCTGGCCTCAAGTGATCCTCCCACCTCAGCCTCCCAAAGTGCTGTTAACAGGTGCAAGCCGCCACTCTCGGCCCTGCCATCTTAATATATGTATTTTGTTTTATTTTATTTATTTTGAGATGGAATTTCCCTCGTTGCCCAGGCTGGAGTGCAATGGTGTGATCTCGGCTCACCGCAACATCCGCCTCCTGGGTTCAAGCAGTTCTTCTGGCTGAGCCTCCTCAGTAGCTGGGATTACAGGCACTTGCCACCGTGCCCAGCTAAGTTTTTGTATTTTTAGTAGAGACGGGGTTTCATCATCTTGGCCAGGCTGGTCTTGAACTCCTGACCTCATGATCCACCCACCTCGGCCTCCCAAAGTGATGAGATTAAAGGCGTGAGCCTTGGCGCCCGGCCAATATATGCTCATTTGAAAAATCAAATCTGACCGGATGGCAGCCGCTCATGCCTGTCGTCCCAGCACTTTGAGAGGCCAAGGGAGGTGGATCACTTGAGCTCAGGAGTGTGAAACCAACCTGGGCAACATGGCAAAACCCTGTCTTTACAAAAAATACAAATATTAGGCATGGCGGTGCACACCTGTAGTTCCAGCTACTCAGGAGGCTGAGGTGGGAGGGTAGCTTGAGCCTGGGAGGTCAAGGCTGCGATGAACTGTGTTCATGTCACTGTTCTACAGCCTAAGTGACAAAGCGAGATCCTATCAAAAATTTAAAAAAATCGTGGCCAGATGCCGTGGCTTCACGCCTGTAATCCCAGCACTTTGGAAGTCTGAGTTGGGCGGATCACGAGGTCAGGAGATGGAGACTATCCTGGCCTTTAGTAAGGATGGTGAAACCCCGTCTCTACTAAAAATACAAAAATTAGCTGGGTGTGATGGTGCGTGCCTGTAGTCCCAGCTACTTGGGAGGCTGAAGCAGGAGAATTGCTTGAACCAGGGAGTCGGAGGTTGTGGTGAGCTGAGATGACGCCACTGCACTCCAGCCTGGTGACAGAGTGAGACTCCATCTCAAAGAAAAGAAAAGAAAAAGACTGTCTCTTCGCATAAGCTTGGCATCTTTTTAAACTACGTTAAGTACTAAATTGTCTTTTTCATTTTTTATTTTTAACGAACTTATCGGGCCGGTCGCCGCTGGCTCAAGCCTGTAAATCCCAGCTTTGGCCGAGGCAGCGCGAGTGGCATCACGAGGTCAGGAGACGTCGACCATCCTGGCCTCAACACGGCGAACCCCGGCTCTCTAACTAACAATACAAAAAACTGGCCGGGGCGAGGTTGGTGGCGCACCTGGGGCCTGCCCGCTACTCGGGAGCTGGGCCAGGGAACGGTGTGAACCTGGTAGGCGGGAGCTGCAGGTGAGCTGAGATCCGGGACCACTGCACTCCAGGCCTGGCGACAGGAGCCGACGACTCCGTCTTCAAAAAAAAAAAAAAAAAAAAAAAAAAAGAACCTTTCATATTCTTTTACATTTTCTGCCTTTGTTCTTCCTGCGTGATGCTTTTTTTCTTTTTCACTGGGACATCTTTCCTTGTCATCAGATCTTTTGATTTGTTTTTTTTAGTGAGGAATCAGATATCGTTTTGTTTGTTTTTTGTGTTGTTGCCCAGGCTGATCTTGAACTCTTGGACTTAAGCAGTCCTCCCATCTTGGCCTCTCAGTGTTGGGGCTGGAGATGTGAAAGATGTAAACTACCACACCTAGCCCTTTTTTTTTTGAAGAGTAAGGATCTCACTGTGTTATCCAGTCTGGAGTACAGTGGCAATTCACAGTCATGATCATTATGGCTCTTAACCACCTTGAACTCCTGCCCTCAAGGGATCTTTCTTCCTCAGGCTCCCAAGTAGTTGGGATTAATAGGCACTTTGCACTGCTCCCAGCTCCAGAAATCTTCATTTTAATGTAGTATCTCAATTTTTAAATTTTGACAACTGTTAATTTACTTTAAAATATGCTATCAAATTTGCAACCTCATTTATAGAGACTTCTTTGATCATTCTCCTTTCCCCCTGCAAATTTAATTGCTAAGTCTTTGTGTATTTTCATGTCATGCATAATTTTCAAGCTATTATAAACACGATTCTCATGCAAATAGACATTGATATGAAAGTCCTGAAAAATAGTTGAATGAGAAATTGGGGTTTATATAGTCAGTTTAGGCCAGGTGCAGTGGCTCAGGCCTGTAATCCCAGCACTTTGGGAAGCTGAGGAGGGCGAATTGTTGAGGCCAGGCCTTCCAGACCAGCCTGGCCAACATGGCCAAACTTTGTCTTTACAAAAAATTAGCTGGGCATGGTGGCACGCGCCCAGCTACTCATGGGGCTGAGGCAGGAGGATCAATTGAGTTTGGGAGGTCAAGGCTGCTGTGAGCCATGATTATGCCATTGCACTCAAGCCTGTATGACAGAACAGGACCCTGTCACACACACAAAAAAAGAAATATCGTCCGTTTAATAAAGAATGCCGGCAGGTTGAATGAGAAATTGGGATTTATATAGTCAGTTTAATAAAGATTGCTGAAATAAAGTTGCTAAGATATAAACATGGTTAATATCCTACAGGGTATTTAAACCGTAGCTTTTTGGATAACCACTACTGACTGGACAGAAAAACTTTATTTTACCCTAGTAGTTTTCTGTAAGTTTACCTTTAAATTTATAGAGTTATGAACTGCCTGGGCCTTAATCACTTGAAATTAGAAATCAAGCAATTAGATGACCTCAGGTGAACCTATTACAAAATGCTCTATCATAACATGAAAAGTCATGCAATTGATGTCTTAGTTCAGGTTTTAAATAATTCATTTGAAACATGTTAATTTTTATACTATTAGTGACCAACCTCTTTGTATCCTCTCTTTTTGAATATCAATGTTCAGGAGTTTCCAGAATAATTAACAGGTTATATGGATCTGACTTGAGGCCAGGAGTTTGAGACCATCCTGTCCGACACGGTGAAACCTCGTCTCTACTAAAAATACAAAAACCAAAAAACAAAAAAAACAGATTATGTAGATCTGTATTTTTGCCCTGTTCTTATTTGAGCACTACTTCCGTATTGTCTGCGGTTGATTTCTGTTAGAAGTTGGATCTAATGTGTTCACAGTATACGTCCAATAATAGAAGCATAAGACACATGTAGAATAAATCAGTAGAAATACTATTTGTTTTAATAAGTTGAGTTTTGAAGTTTAAAGGAGTTTCAGATACAAAAACAAAAAACCAGGTAGAGTGACCATTGTATGCTGGTTTAGGGCTTGAGTCCAGGTTGTTGCCAGTGACCAGATGTTTCTAACCAACCTCTGGTGTCTTCCCCACCACCGCCCCAACTTTAATCCAACTGAAGTATTGCTGACACAGTTATTTTCATAAAAACAGTTTGATTGCTGGGCATGTTGGCTCTTGCCTGTAATCCCAGCACTTTGGGAGGCCAAGGCGGGCGGATCATGAGGTCAGGAGTTCGAGACCAGCCTGGCCAACATAGTGAAACCCCATTTCTGCTAAAAATACAAAAATTATCTGGGCATGGTGGCGCGCACTGTAGTCCCAGCTGCTCGGGAGACTGAGGCAGGAGACTCAGTCTCAAAACGGTTTGATCATGTTTCTTCTCTGTTTGAAAAACGTAAATTGCTTCATGTTGCCAACATACAGACTTCGTTTTTCTTGGCATAGGAGCTTTTCAGTTTCCCTCTGCTTCTCAGTTTCTGCCGTCATGTTTTTCACACCTTACTGTTCATTGAAAATAGAGTCCTTTACTGTTGCTGCCTGCTCCCCATTCACGATTCTCCTTTTCTTTCATCTCTGGCCAAATGCTACATTTTCTTTTAGACATAACTTTTTTCTTCATTCCAACAGTATGACTGTCTAGACGGTTCTAGTCTAGGAGGGTCTCCTTGTCTTAGAAGTTTCCTTATATCTGTTCCTTTAGGTATGCAGTCCTGTCATGTTCTGTATGGTAAATTTATGGGTGGCTTGTCTCTGTTTCACCTGGAAGACAGTAAACCACTTTTCAAACTTAGTGTCACATATAGTGCTTCCTATAGAATTTTAAAAAATGTGTCCCATAAGTCAATATGTTTTTGTATTTGTAGACCTGAAAGATGTCTGAAAATTCCAGTGACAGTGATTCATCTTGTGGTTGGACTGTCATCAGTCATGAGGTATGATATTTAATACTTTCTTATAAGGTAATTTGTAATATTAATGTTACCAGTGATGTAAACGGTGTTCTTTGAAGATCAGTCTTTTTCTACATTTAAGCAAAAAGTTCCAATGGACATTTTCCCTCTCATATTAAACTTCACTGCTGAGAACTCTTTATGAGCCAGCATCTTCTACATTATTGTACATAGCCTTGAGACATTAGGCAAATACTTATTGAGGGTTTATTATTGGTCAGGGCTTGTGCTTTACTTTCATTTTCATATAATTTTTTCTTTTTTTTTTTTAGATGGAGTCTCACTCCATTGCTCAGGCTGGAATGCAGTGGCGCCATCTCGGCTCACTGCAAGCTCCGCCTCCCGGGTTGGAGCCATTCTCCTGCCTCAGCCTCCCGAGTAGCGGGGTCTACAGGCGTGAGCCACCGCGCCCCGCTAATATTTTTGTATTTTTAGTAGAGATGGGGTTTCACCATGTTAGCCAGGATGGTCTGGATCTCCTGACCTTGTGATCCATCCGCCTCGGCCTCCCAAAGTGATGGGATTACAGGCGTGAGCCACCGCGCCCGGCACAAAATGAATTTTATAATAGAAGATTGATCTATGTACAACAAGTATACATAACTTGTACATTTTATTTTCTCATGGCAGTAATGTATGTTCACTATAGAAAAATGACAGTATACTGGCCAGGCGCGGTAACTCAACACCTGTAATCCCAGCACTTTGGGAGGCTGAGGTGGGCGGATTACGAGGTCAGGAGATCGAGACCATCCTGGCTAACACTATGAAGCCCCGTCTCTACTAACAATACAAAAAATAAGCCGGGCCTGGTAGTGCGCGCCTGTGGTCCCAGCTATTCCGGAGGCTGAGGCAGGATAATCGCTTGAACCTGGGAGGCGGAAGTTGCGGTGAGCCAAGACCACCGAACCAGTGCATTCTAGCCTGGGTGAAAGAGTGAGACTCCGTCTCAGGAAAAAAAAAAAAAAAAAAATTAGCCGGGCGTGGTGGTGGGCGTAGTGGCGGGCACCTGCAGTCCCAGCTACTTGGGAGGCTGAGGCAGGAGAATGGCGTGAACCCAGGAGGCAGAGCTTGCAGTGAGCCGAGATCGCGCCACTACACTCTAGCCTGGGCGACAGAGCCAGACTCCGTCTCAAAAAAAAAAAAAAGAAAAGAAAAATGACAGTATACTGATAAAGAGAAATATACTTACTCCAGGTTTTAATGGACTTATCTATAATTTTCCCATTTGTTTTTATGGTATTGCAATCCTCACTTGTTTTCTTAATAAAAGTTTTAGGCCGGGTGTGGTGGCTCACGCTTGTAATCCCAGCACTTTGGGAGGCCAAGGGGGGGTGAA
>NW_016803367.1:779323-815892 GCF_001698545.2 Rhinopithecus bieti
ACAGGGCGAGACTCGGTCTAAAAAAAAAAAAAAAAAAGAAAACATTAACAGAAAAGACAAGTTTGCCTTTTCTGCATTAAAGTTTCAAAATTTAAAAGCAGCTATATCATTTGAGATTGAGATGATTTTCTTTTAAAATTTTCAGTGACTTTTCTATTTTTAACTTGTTTTCTTCAAAGGATTAGATCAACTCCCATAGCAACTTCTCTTTCAAGGATAATTAACAATACAGGAGCAAGGCAGCTATGGGAGTCTTACCTGTGAGTCTGCAGGGTGGAGTATCACAGCAGACCTCTCTGGCACTTAGTCAAGTATGTCATTGGGGTGTTCTGTACTGGACATTATGTCCCAGAGTAAATCACATTTGTACTTTTATCTCTCTTCTGTATCTGCTTTCCAGGATCTACTCTTTCTTGCTAATGTCTGTTACATGTGTTTCCTTTTCCTTTCCCGTTACCGCCATTCTGATTTGGGCCAGATTTGGTTTCCCCAGCAGTTACTAATCCAACTCTAACTTTGCTTTAGCCTCTACCATTCTCCTGCCACTATAGATGACCTCAGAGTGTTGCATTCAGAAATCTCTTTAGGGCTCATCTTAAACACTGCTTTTTCATGAATTCTTTTAATTTTTGCTGTCTTGAGTTATGTATATCAAGAGAATGCAGACCTTTCGATTGCGTGTGTCAGCAGACTATAGTGGGGACATAGGGAAAGAATCACCTTGGTCGTTAACTTTGTTTTGCTAGTTAAGACACAAAGAAAAATTGTATGATCCGCTATTATTAATGAAAAGACAGTCTGACATCAAAGTAGGAAAGATAACCTCAGAATAAAAAGATAGTCCAAAATTGTATAAGGAGAGTATTCATTAGCCCTGTAGGTTTATTAATCCATGTCATTAAAGCTTTAAACAGTTTTAGTTTATACTGCTATAATAAGTACTTATTTGCATATGGCTGTTTCTCTGAATATGTTGTAAGTTTGAATATGTTGTAAGTTTGAATTTTGGATTTGAATTTTTTTTTTTTTTTTTGAGATGGAGTTTTGCTCTTGTCACCCAGGCTGGAGCGCAATGATACAATCTTGGCTCAATGCAACCTCTGCCTCCCGGGTTCAAGCGATTCTCTTGCCTCACCCTCCTGAGTAGCTGGGATTACAGGCGCCTGCCACCTTGCCCAGCTATGATTTTGAATTTTTTATACCCCACAAC
The DNA here is from genome assembly GCF_001698545.2 of Rhinopithecus bieti. NCBI lineage: Eukaryota > Metazoa > Chordata > Mammalia > Primates > Cercopithecidae > Rhinopithecus > Rhinopithecus bieti. Next base: position 780,534 of record NW_016803367.1, read on the forward strand.
ACCTAACAAAGTGCCTTGTCTAGAGTAGTTCCATAAATGTTAAGCCGAAACAAATTATGACAGAAATAACTAAATTTAGACCCTTATTCTCTGGGATTCAAATTTATTGCTTGAGCTCATAAAATAGAGCATTCCACTTTTGGGCTGACCTGACTTAGAATTTAAACCTGAGACTCCATTCTGCCATTTTCCTGCCATGGGCCTTTGTGGATTAAATTGAACAAAAGCTTGTCTGATTAGATATTGTTCCCTTGGAGTATGGCAGCATCTGAGACTTTTAATAATGGAAGAAGCATTTACATGTAGTCAAATCTAGCTTTGAGGAGCTAATAGGCAAATAACTGAAAGATTATCACTTTTCCCTAGGGATCAGATACAGAAATGTTAAATTCTGTGCCAGCCGCTGACAGCTGTGAGCCCACCCTAGAATGTTCATCTTTAGAGCAAGAGGAACTTCAAGCATTGCAGATAGAGCAGGGAGGTAAGTTGTTCACAAATTCTGATTTTTTTTTTTTCTAGTAGAGTATATGAATGACATTATGAGTCTTGCCTTCTTTCCAGGTGGGTGGCTTTTCTGGCTAATCTAAGTGGTCATTGGAGGATTAGAACTTACAGTATAGGCCGGGCATGGTGGCTCACGCCTGTAATCCCAGCACTTTGGGAGGCCGAGGTGGACAGATCATTTGAGGTCAGGAGTTGAAGACCAGCCTGGCCAACATGGTGAAACCCTGTCTGTACTGAAAATACAAAAAAATTAGCCGGGTGTGGTGGCGGGCACCTGTAATCATAGCTACTCCGAAGGCTGAGGCAGGAGAATTGCTTGAACCTGGGAGGCGGAGGGTGCAGTGAGCCGAGATTGCGCCACTGCACTGCAGCGTGGGTGACAGAGCGATACTCCATCTCAAAAAAACAAAAAAAAAATCTTCAGTGTGGATTTAGTGAATGCCCACAGAACCCAGAGCCAACAGCCTGCCCCATGGGTTTATTTGCAGCTGTAGTATATTTTTGGGCTTTCAGATACACTTTGTTGCTACAGAGGTAACCAGTGACAAAAAAAAAGTGTTTCATGGTTTAACGTGAATTTGTTTGGTAGTTTCTATTACTTACAATTTGCTTGGTAGTTTGTATTTACTTGTCATTATTAAAGTTAAGAAAAAAATTATTCATTTATCACAAGAGATTTACTAATCTCTTTTCCAGTTATCATGTTATGGAGTTACAGACATACCTCTCATTTTATTCTGCTTTGCTTTATTGTACTTTGCATATACTGCATTTTTTACAGATTGAACGTTTGTGGCAACCCTGTGTTGAGCAAGTCTATTAATGCCATTTTTCCAATAGCATATGCTCACTTCATGTCTCTGTCACATTTTTATAATTACAATATTTCATTTATTTTTATTTTATTGAATTGAATTGAATTGACGGAGTTTCACTCTTATTTCCATGCTGGAGTGCAATGGTATGATCTCGGCTCACTGCAACCTCCACCTCTTGGGTTCAAGTGATCCTCCTGCCTCAGCCTCTCAGCTGGAATTACAGGCATGTGCCACCGTGCACAGCTAATTTTGTGTTTTTAATAGAGACGGGATTTCATCGTGTTGGTTAGCCTGGTCTTGAACTCCTGATCTCAGATGATCCACCCATGTCAGCTTCCCAAAGTGCTGGGATTATAGGCGTGAGCAACTGTGCCTGGCCTGTAATTGTCATATTTCAAATGTTTTCATTATTATTATATCTGTTACGGTGATCTGTGATCAGTGATCTTTGATGTTACTATTATAATTCCTTTGGGACACCATGAACTGTGCCTATGAAAGGCAGTGAACTTAATAAATGTGTGTGTTCTGACTGCTCTACTGACTTGCTGTTCCCCTATCTCTCTTCCTCTCCTTGAGCCTCCCTGTTTCTAGAGACACAACAATATTGAAATTAGGCCAATTAATAACCTACAGTGGCCTCCAGGTGTTCAGGTGAAAGGAAGAGTTGCGTGTCTGTCACTTCAAATCAAAAGCTAGAAATGATTAAGCTTATTTGAGGAAGGCATGTCGAAAGCTAAGTTGAAAGCTAAGTCTCTTGGGTTAGATAGTTAGCCAAGTTGTGATTGCAAAGGAAAAGCTCTTGAAGGAAATTAAAAGTCCTTAGTGAACACATGAATGATAGGGAAGCCATATAATCTTATTGTTGACGTGCAGAAAGTTTTAGTGGTCTTGGTAGAAGATTGAACCAGCCACAAAATTCCCTTAAGTCACAGCCTAATCCAGAACTAGGTCCTTCCTAACTCTCAAGTCTGTGAAGGCTGAGAATGGTTAAGAAGCTTTAGAAAGAAAGGCTGAAGCTAGCTGATGTTGATTCATGAGGTTTAAGGAAAGAAGCTATGTCCATAACATAAAAGTGCAAGGTGAAGTAGCAAGTGCTGATGTAGGAGGCGCATCAAGTTATCCAAGAGATCTAACTGAGATAATGGATGAAGGTGGCTACCCCAACCAGCAGATTTTCAGTGTAGATGAAACAGCCTTCTATTGGAAGAAGATGCCATCTAGGACTTTCCTAACTAGAGAGAAGTCAATATCTGCTTCTAGGCTTTAACGAACAAGCTCACTTTCTTGTTAGAGACAAATGTAGCTGGTGACTTTAAGTTGAAGCTAGTGTTCACTTACCATGCCTTGAGAAATCCTAGGGCCTTTAAAAAATATGCTACATCTACTCTGCCTGTGCTCTGTAAATGGAACAACAAAGCCTAGGTGACAGCCATGTGTTTACAACATGGTTTACTAAATACTTTAAGCTGAGTGTTGAGACCTGCTGCTCAGAACAAAAAGATTCCTTTCAAAATGCTAGACGTTGTATAGTAATACCTGGTCAGTCACCCAAGGGCTCTGATGGAGATGTACAAAGAGATTCATTTGCTTTGTTTCCTGCTAACACAACATCCAATCTGTAGTCCATGGATCAAAGACTAATTTTGACTTTTAGCTTGTATTATTTAATAAATGAATTTTATAAGGCTGTAGCTGCTGTAGATAGTGATTGCTCTGATGGATCTGGGCAATGTGTGTAAACTGAAAATTTTCAGGAAAGGATTCACCATTCTAGATGCCATTAAGAACAATTGTGATTTGTGGGAAAAGGTCAAAATATCAACATTAACAGGAGTTTGGAAGAAGTTGATTTCAACCGTCATGACTTTGAGTGGTTCAAGACTTTAATGGAAGAAGGAACTGCAGATGTGGTAGAAGTAGCAAGAGAACTGGAATTAGAAGTGGATCCTGGCCGGGTGTGGTGGCTCGTGCCTGTAATCCTGGCACTTTGGGAGGCCGAGGCGGGCAGATCATGAGGTCAAGAGATGGAGACCATCCTGGCTAACAGGGTGAAATCCCATCTCTACTAAAAATACAAACAATTAGCCGGGTGTGGTGGCAGGCGCCTGTAGTCCCAGCTACTCGGGAGGCTGAGGCAGTAGAATGACGTGAACCCGGGAGGCGGAGCTTGCAGGGAGCCGAGATCACACCACTGCACTCTAGCCTGGGCAACAGAGCGAGACTCCGTCTCAAAAAAAAGTGGATCCTGAAAATGTGATCCAGTTGCTGTAATCTCATGATAAACTTGAACAGATGAGGAGTTGCTTCTTATGGATGAGCAAAGAAAGTCGTTTCTTGAGATGCAATCTACTCTTGGTGAAGATGCTGTGAATATTGTTGAAATGACAGCAAAGGATTTAGAATATTACACAAACTTAGTTAATAAAGCAGTGGCAGGGTTTGAGAAGATTCACTCCAAGTTTCAAAGTTGTTCTGCTGTGGGCAGAGTGCTATCAAACAGCATTGCATGCTACAGAGAAATCTTTCATGAAAGAAGAGTCAATCCATGTGGGAAACTTCAGTGTTGTTATACTTTTAAGAAATTGCGATCGAGACCATCCTGGCTAACACGGTGAAACCCCATCTCTACTAAAAATACAAAAACAAAATTAGCGGGGTGTGGTGGCGGGCACCTGTTGTCCCAGCTGCTCGGGAGGCTGAGGCAGGAGAATGACGTGAACCCGGGAGGCGGAGCTTGCAGTGAGCGGAGATCATGCCACTGCACTCCAGCCTGGGCGACAGAGCGAGACTCCGTCTCAAAAAAAAAAACAAAAAGAAATTGCCCTAGTTACTCTAGCCTTCAGCAGCTACCACACTGGTCAGTCAGCAGCCATCACCTTTGAAGTAAGAGCCTCCACCAACAACAGTATTAAGATTCACTGAAGGCTCAGATGATCACTAGCACTTTTTAGCAATAATGTATTTTTAAGTGAAGGTATGTACAGTTTTTTAGACATGATGTGATTGCACACTTAATGGATTACAGTATAGTGTAAACCTAACTTTTACATGGACAGGGAAACCAAAAAATTCATGTGACTTGCTTTATTGCATTGGTTTGGAACTGAACTTGCAGTATATCTGAGATATGCCTGTACTCTGGTTCCAATTTGATAAAATGGAATTTGACTACTGTATTGCATCTGTATTATGTATACTTCCTGTGGGATTAGATGCACACATTATTTATATAGAGAAATAGGACTCCTGAACAATTGCTGCATACACTTATGTTCATATTTAAATTACCTCATTAACTTTTAAAAAATATTACAGTAAAATGCATACAGAACATTTCCCCTCAGGAGAAAAAAGTGGATGTGTCAAGTCCAGAAATAGAAGAGATTATACCTGTTACCTTTTTTAAGCCTACAAGTTGATTACTACTCTCATTTGAAAAGTGATTCTCAGCTTTTGTGTGTCAGAGATCCTTTTGAGAATCTGAAAGCTATGGACAGTTTCTTCCAAGAAATGCATTTACTTGAATATGTTAAAGAAAAGTTTCTTTTTTCTTTGAGACAGAGTCTCGCACTGTTACCCAGGCTGGAGTGCAGTGGCGTGATGATCTCAGCTCACTGCAACCTCTGCCTCCCAGGTTCAAGCCTCAATGTCCCGAGTAGCTTGGATTACGGGTGCCCGCCACCACGCCCAGTTAGGGTTTTTTTTTTTTTTTTTTTTTTTTTTTTGTAGAGATGGGGTTTCACCGTGTTGGCCAGTCTGGTCTTGAACTCCTGACCTCCTGATCAGTCTGCCTCGACCTCCCAAAGTGCTGGGATTACAGGTATGAGCAACTGTGCCTGGCCTAATTTTTTTTGTATTTTTAATAGAGACAGAGTTTCACTATGTTGGTCAGGCTGGTCTTGAACTCCTGACCTTGTAGTCTGCCCGCCTTGGCCTCCCAAAGTGCTGGGATTACAGGCATGAGCCACTGCGCCCGGCCCCAGTACCCCATCCCAGTACTGTGGCAGAATCGTACCTCCAAATTAATACATTTTCTATTGGGGCTATATAATGCTGAAAAATAATTTTTCCCCCCCTGTTCTTTATGGGACTTAAATTACATAAGAAATGCATGTTCATGATAGGGAAAAAAAATAGTAAGCAAAATAAATTTAAAATGGCCTATAATTCTTTTATCTTGAAATAATTACTGTTGATATTTGGTATACTTTGCTCATAAATATATTATTTTAACTTTTCTTAATATTTTATGCTCTTTTCTTTTTTTTTTTTTTTTTTGAACCTAAATTTCAATCTTTATTACCAAGACTACGTGCAATGGCATGATCTCGGCTCACTGCATCCTCCACCTCCTGGGTTCAAGTGATTCTCCTGCCTCAGCCTCTTGAGTAGCTGGGATTACAGGCGTGCACCACCACAGCTGGCTAATTTTTTGTATTTTGGTAGAAATGGGGTTTCACCATGTTAGCCAGGCTGGTCTCGAACTCCTGACCTCAGGCGATCCACCTGCATTGGCCTCCCAAAGTGCTGGGATTACAGGTGTGAGCCACTGTGCCCGGCCTTTATGCTCTTTTTCATTAAAAATATATTGTGAGGTCATCATTCTGTTTGCACATATTTTCTTTGAGGAGATTCTTATAAAGTATTTCTTCTGTAGTGACATTTAGTTTTTCTGTGTTTTGAGTTCTTTCTTTTTTAAAAAAATTGCTGGTAGAAATGGTCTCACTATGTTGCCCAGGCTGGTTTTGAACTCCTGGCTTTAAGTAATTCTCCCATGTGGGCCTACCAAAGTGCTGTGATTACATCATGAGCCACTGTGCCTGGGCTTCCCTCTCTCTGACTTTTTTTTGAGACGTGGTCACACTCTGTTTCCCAGGCTGGAATGCAGTGGCATGATCATGGCTCAGTGCAGCCTCAACTCCTAGGCTCAAGTAATCCTCCTGCCTTAGCCTTCTGAGTAGCTAGGACTATAGGCACATACCCCCATGCCCAAATAATTTTTTAATTTTTATTTTTGTAGAGACAGGGTCTTGCTGTGTTGCCCAGACTGGTCTTGAACTTGTAGGCTCAAGCAGTCGTCCAGCCTTGGCCTCCCAAAAGTGCTAGGGTTACAGGTATGAGTCACTGCACCCAGCCTGAGTCCTTGCTTTTTATAGTTGATGTTTTCTTGTAAAGCATTTAGACACACACACACACACACACACACACACACGTACATATACATAATATACTTTTATAAATCATAGTTTGAAGCCATGGTTTTTATTCTTACGGTAGCAGGCATTGACAGCCATTCGAATGGTCTTTAGGAACTTCGAATAAACTTTTAAGAATGCAGGAAATGTATCACTAGGTATCTAATGATAGATTTTTTCATATTAGGTATTAAGAAACACACTGGATCAAGTAATTTGGCAATGTAAGGTAGAGATTTATTTACTTAGTCCAGGTAGTTTTGATTTGAGTTCTTAATACATCTTGTGGCTGGGCACGGTGTCTCATGCCTGTAATCCCAGCACTCTGGGAGACCAAGGTGGGCAGATAGCTTGAGGTCTGGAGTTTGAGACCAGCCTGGGCAACATGGCGAAACCCCATCTCTACTAAAAATACAAAATTTAGCCGTGGCATATGCCTGTAATCCCAGTTGTTTAGGAGGCTGAGGCAGGAGAATCGCTTGAACCCAGGAGGCAGAGTTTGCAGTGACCCAAGATAATGCCATTGCGCTCCAGCCTGGGCAACAGATTTCCCAGACTCTGTCTCCAAAAAAAACCCAAAAGGCTTAAATAATTGCATTTTCTTATCTAAATTATCACCTGATAATTTCAAATAAATACAATTTATTAGCAACAGTGGAGTGACTTATATAATTGTATGTAACATTTCATTAAATCTACTCTAACATACTAGGAAGAAATTTTTTTTTTTTTAAAGGCAGAGTCTCGCTCTGTCGCCCAGGCTGGAGTGCAGTGGTGTTATCTCGGCTCACTGCGAGCTCCGCCTCCCTGGTTCATGTCATTCTCCTGCCTCAGACTCCTGAGTAGCTGGGACTACAGGCGCTTGCCACCACACCTGGCTAATTTTTTGTGTCTTTAGTAGAGATGGGGTTTCACCGTGTTAGCCAGGATGGTCTCGATCTCCTGACCTCGTGATCTGCCCGTCTTGGCCTCCCAAAGAGCTGGGATTACAGGCGTGAGCCACTGTGCCCGGCAGGAAGATATTTTTATCTACCCAGATTATATGTTGGCTGCAGAAAGTCTACAGAGAGTTTTAAATTAAGAAATAATTATATTGATCTTTGCTTTGTATCAGAAAGCAGCCAAAATAGCACAGTGCTTATAGAAGAAACTGCTTATCCAGCTTTGGAGGAAACCAGCTCAACAATTGAGGTAAACTTGTATTTTACTCTATGAATATATGGATATATGTTAAATAGTATCCTTAGAAGACTAATTAAAGCCTCTAATTCTATTTATGCATTCTATTCCTATTTTGAATTATAAGCAATTTTAACTTCTAAGTTAGATGTCTTAGAAGACATCTAAGCAAAGTAGTTTCTTGGTATTGTGTTAAAGATCTATCTTTTCACCTCTAATATAATTCTCTTTGGAAGTAGATTGCATTCTTGAATTATATTGAACAATTAAACAGTTAGGTTTCATGTCTAAAACGATGGTTCATTTTAAAATTTGGCAACAACCTAAGACTTGTCCTTGGGGGTTTTACCTGACTTCTATATAAAAGTAGATAGCTAGATGATCATTTTACATGGCGTTTTAGTCTGTTTGTACTGATCTGACAAAATACCTGAGACTGGATGATTTATAAAGAACAGAAATTTATTTCTCACAGTTACAGAGGCTGGGAAGTTTAAGATCAAAGTGTGGACAAGTTCAGTGTCTGCCGATGGCATGCTGTCTTGTTTCCAAATGGCATCTTGTTGCTACATCTCTAAGAGGAGATGAGCAAAAAAAGGCTGGATGCTGCATGAAGCCTGTTTTATAAAGACCTTAATCATATTCCCAGGGGTGATCCCTTATAACTCAGTCACCTCCTAAACTTCCCACTTCTTAGTACTATCACATTGGCGATTACATTCCAGCATAGGGATTTTTGGGGACACCTTCAGAGGCATTCAGTACAAGATACAGCTGTTGAAGTTTATTACATACATAACCCAAAAAGTTTAGTGAGTCTTTTTTGGGCTCCCCAGGGAGTCGTGCAGCCATTAGTGGCACAGTGTCTCTGGCAAACAGCTGTGCTCGAATAGACCCATGGAACTCGTGAGAGAAATGAACTCTTTTTTCTGTGGTTATTGAGGAGCAAAGGTGGGCTTCTCAGCTTCTGCAGCCCGCTAGGAGAACGCAGTGGTCTGATCTAATTCTGAGAGTTGTCAAGGGATCTGATAGTGTTCTCAAGCTATATGATGAGCCTACTATTGTGTAATTATTTACTAATGGTAGGGATCATATCTTTTATTTTAACTCAGATTACTATAATACTTAGCACTGTTGTATTCTAAGAAAATATAAGGCCCTTAAATGATTATTGATTTACCATCTCTAAAATTATGGTTCTTCAGGCAGAGGAAGAAAAGATACCCGAAGACGGTATCTATATTGGAACTGCCAGTGATGATTCTGATATTGTTACCCTTGAGCCACCTAAGTTAGAAGAAATTGGAAATCAAGAAGTTGTCATTGTTGAAGAAGCACAGAGTTCAGAAGACTTTAACATGGGCTCTTCCTCTAGCAGCCAGTATACTTTCTGTCAGCCAGAAACTGGTAAGAATACACTGATAAGAGACATAAAGACATGTACGACCACATTTTATATAAGGGCTTTTTTTCTGCCCCTAATAATTGAGTCTCTAGTTTTGAATATGTTTGGGTAAAACTCAAGACTATTTTGTGTGTGAAATCTATTAATACCCAGTGTTTTCCTAGACTGTTCTGGAGCATAGCAATCTTTTGCTATAACAGAACCATCTTTTGCCATTAAATAGAAGGCAAAATTGCTTCAGTGAGATTAGTTAAAATCACAAATGCTCCAAAATTCATTTGGTGCTTTTTAGATTGGGAGATTGGGGATGTTACTATTTTTGCTTGTAGTAGTATACATTTTGTATTATAGAAATAGTGAAAGAAAAATTCTTATTAAAGTCTCTTCAGATATATTCAATTATTAATCATGCAACAAACACTTATTGAGTACCTACCATATGCCAAACAGAGTTCAAGGTGCTGTCAATACAGCTAGTCTCCCAAAGCTCCTGACCTTCAGAGCTTTTGTTTTAGATTCTGTTATGAAAATGTCACTGGTGTAAGTCACAGTTTTAGTGTAATCAATACCCGTTGTACAGACAGACTCATTCAGAGATTAAAATGTGAGTTGCTTGATTTCTTTCCACTATGCTTCAGCTCAGTTTTAGCAGTGTGTATAATATCTTTTAATGTCATATAAGTATGTAAATATAAAGTTCCTGGAAATATCAGTTATTAACCCACAATTATAACAGGGTGAGTTATGGTAGAGACAACTTGAAATACTGCTAGTGATTGTAAAAGTTTCCTAGTTTGACAGAAAAACAGGAAACATGTAGTATCTATTTTAGATAATTTTTTTAGATTTTACCATTCTTTAATATTTACATTTGCCAACCAGAATCAGACAATATAATTTGTGTCATTCCAGTTTAGCTAATAAAATGTCAAGTAGAGATTCTTGGCTGGGCATAGTGGGTCACACCAGTAATTCCAGCACTTTGTGAGGCCGAGACAGGTGGATTACCTGAACCCAAGAGTTCGAGACCAGCCTGGGCAACATTGCGAGACCTCATCTCTACAAATAATAAAAAGCCAGGCATGATGGCGTGTGCCTGTGTTCCCAGCCACTTGGGAGGCTGAGGTGTGAGGATTGCTTGATCCTGGGAGGTTGAGGCTGCAGTGAGCTGAGATTGCGCCACTGCGCTCCAACCTGGGTGACAGAGCAGGACCCTGTTTCAAAAATAAAAAAAAAATAGAGATTCTTGGCTATCTCATTTAATGAGAAGTTATTTTCAGCTAGTATATCAATGGTTTGCCTATAAACATGAACTTGAAAACACTTTATCCAGCTATTTGAATATTCAGGTGACATTCTTGGTGGTCAGAGGAAAATTCAGCCTTTGTTAGAATAGTATTCATAGTATATTTATTTAGGGAGGGGTATTGTAATTGATTTTAGAATCCTTGTTGGTCATCAAATTTTATTATTTTTTTTAAACTCCAAAATTTGTGTTGTATTCAGGTAGTTTTTTTTTTTCCCTCCCTTCCTTATCTGCCTCTGGTTTAATTCGATAATGTTCATGGCCCAGAAAAGTTAAATTGAAGCTGGAGTATTACAGAATGGTCAGATATATAAGAAACTGACATAGACATAAAAGAAATTACTGTTGCCGGGCATGGTGGCTCATGCCTGTAATCCCAGCACCATCTCAAAAAAAGAAAGAAATTATATATTGTTAACTTTTTTCAAGAAGTTGCATACTTCTAAGCTCATTCTTCTTTTATCTTCTTTCTGAATTCTGACTTCTTGAGATTTTTGTAGACTGAGTTAAGAGGAGTATTTGATTAACTATCTTTTTACCCATTGTTATTCCTCCTAAAGATATTGTTTCAATAAACCAAATGTTTAAAGACGAAATTTTGGACTATACTGAAAACACTACATATAAACCAGTTGCCAAGAGTTTTTGTTTTGGGGCCGTGCACGTTGGCTCATACCTGTAATCCCTGCACTTTGGGAGGCTGAGGCAGGCAGATCACCTGAGGTAAGGAGTTTGAGACCAGCCTGACCAACATGGTGAAAACCCTTCTCTACCAAAAATACAAAAATTAGCCAGGTGCCTATAATTCCAGCTACTTGGGATTAACTGCCTGTGGTAGCGCGGGCCTGTAATCCCAACTACTCTGGAGGCTGAGGCAGGAGAATCTCTTGAACCCAGGAGGCGGAGGTTGCAGTGAGTCAAGATTGCACCATTGCACTCCAGCCTGGGCAATAGAGGGAGACTCCGTCACAAAAAAAAAAAAAAAAAGAGTTTTGTTTTCCCTTTTGGTTCGTTAATTTTGTGCTATAGCCATTGCTTAATTGTGTTTTTTCCTTTCCCTTTCTTCATCCTTAAAGATTTCAACTTCAGTTTTTTCTTCTCCTGACTTATATTCTTGTGGCAGTGTAGGTTTTGTTGGGTTAAGAACACTACCTGCTTCCTCTATATGAACTCTCCTGACAAAAAGCAAAGTTGGTAGTGTAGAGTTTGTATTGTGTATGTTTTAAGAAGGCATGATTATTACATTTTAATTTAGTACGATAGCAATGTTAAGTGATAATTAAGTATTTTAATTCTTTTTTTCTTTTAGTCTTTATAATATAGCTTTATGCATCTTTTTTTCCTGTTTATTCACAAAAGAAAGGTGGTGGGAGAAGCTGTGGAAGATTCCTGAGTGCATATGGGGATGGGATGATCAGCTGAAACACCATGTTCCTAGCCAACTCACTTTCCAAGGTGGTGTGACTAACTCTGACCAGCTTCTCTAGAGCTGAGTGTGCATAGTCACATTTACTATTTACTGAGTGCTTTCAAGATACCTGTTGTCATCTGTGATACTCTAAACAGGTGTTCAGAATCTCTTGTAAAGGCACTGGCCAAGCTTATTGCATGCCTTTGCATTGCTTGCATCTATGGGCCAAATTAAGCTTTTTTAAAAGAAGTTAAAAATCAAAATATTTTAGCTATTATATGTATGGGTTAAAAAAGTTGGAAGCATTAGATAAGGACATGAATATATTAATATGGGTTAGGCTGTTTTGTTAGAATATGTAATGAAGGCAATGTTAATGTAGAATTGAACATTTATTTAAAGAAGTTTCACAGATGGTTTGTTTCTACATTTACCTATCTTAATTTTATGTCAGAAAACCTGACTTAAATACGCTAACCATGATCATGAATGCCTTTGTATTATGTAATGCTTTGTTTAAGTCTTCCTTTCTTTCTCTTTGTCCAAGAAATATAACCTCACACCTGAGGCGACGGCATCTTTGAAAAACTAGTGATCAAGAATAACCAGATATACATGATGGGCATAAGGGTCATGACCAAAAAGATCTCTCAGTGGCATCTGTATCATTAAATATTAGGAATATTCATTCATTTCAGTAGTGCCTTCTGTCTTTGTGTTTATTGTTGTAAGTGTGAAAGTGAACTGAATACTCCATGATCCATCTCTGAAAAATATCGTCTAACCTAAATCACCAGCTTTCCTGTGGCATGGATATCCTGTCTTCTGAAGAACTGTTTCTGCTTTTCTGGAGCATGAATGTTTGTTGTTTTAGAGCTCTTTGTATTCAAGTTCATATTTTATCCTTCCTTTTAGTGCTTTTCCTCTAAGTAGCTTGTGGAAATTTTTCTGAGTAATCGAAGCTTCTGTGTCAACATACGGTTTGTTGATATATGGAACCGCGTTAAGAAATTAATGCGTTCGGAAAAAACGGAAGGTGATTTTTCCAGGGAATTTGTTTCCTGGACTTAGGATTTCTTGTGCAGATTTTTCCCACCAGTTTGCTTTTCTCTACTATTATTTTCATAAAGGAGCAGCACCAGAATAGTCCTTAATATCGGAGATAGCTGTTGTGTCACTTCCTCATGCTGACATATTTACTAGAGGGTAAAATTAATAACCTTCTAGTAAGAGTGGCAGTCGAAGGGAAGGACTCATCTGACTTCTGGAAACCTATGTTAAAATAGAGTGCTTTGAACCTTGATCGTGGGCTAATCAGGTTGGAAATGAAACTAGAGACCAGATGCACCCAAGGAAACTTTTGGTAGTTACTTTATAAGTCACAGGAAATGCTTGTGTACTTTCCTGTGTTCCTTAAACAGTTGCACTTAAATTACCTCTTTGAAACTGAATGAAGAGACGGAGAGTATTGTTTTCTCTTTCCAGAAATAATACTTGTTTATACCTGTAATAGCAATGAAATTTTGTTTCTTTTGAGACAGAGTTTGCTCTGTCTCCCAGTATGGAGTACAGTGGCAGGATCTTGGCTCACTGCAACCTCCACCTCCCGGGTTCAAGTGATTCTCCTGCCTCAGCCTCCCAAGTAACTGGGACTACGTAGGTGCACTATGACACCCGGTTAATTTTTGTATTTTTAGTAGAGAAGGGGTTTCGCCATGTTGGCCAGACTGATCTTGAACTCCTGACCTCAGGTGATCTGCCCACCTCAGCCTCCCAAAGTGCTGGGATTACAGGCATGAGCCACCGCTCCTGGCCAACAGTGAAACTTGAGGCTATGAGAATGAAGGATTATTCTAATAGTGTAAACTATAAGGCAAGGAGGGTTAAAAAAAAAACAGAGATAGGCTCTCAACGCACAAATGAATATGATGAACAGATTCTTGTGTATCACATTTGAAATGCTTTATGTTTTGGCTTTATGTAGATGAGTTGAAAACCTGTGTTTTGTTTATGTTGTTTGGTTTTGTTTTGGCTATCATGTAAAAGGCATGTAAGGGATGGCATTGATTATTCTAAATAATTTTTACTGGGAAACATTTCCAAGATTTTGAATAGCTAAATGTCAACTTTTTTCTTAATAGTATTTTCATCTCAGCCTAGTGACGATGAATCAAGTAGTGATGAAACCAGTAACCAGCCCAGTCCTGCCTTTAGACGACGCCGTGCTAGGAAGAAGACTGTTTCTACTTCAGAATCTGAAGACCGGCTAGTTGCTGAACAAGAAACCGAACCTTCTAAGGAGTTGAGTAAACGTCAGTTCAGTAGTGGTCTCAATAAGTGTGTTATACTTGCTTTGGTGATTGCAATCAGCATGGGATTTGGACATTTCTATGGTAAGTATTCAAAAATGTGTAACCTGATGGGATAGTGTAGAGGCACTTAAGAGTGAGGAATCCTGGGATGTGTTTTCGGTGCCATTATTAAATATATGGCCTTGAAAACTTGAAGCCTGTTTGAGCCTCAGTTTTCTCATTCGGGAAGTGGGTGCTGCCTATCTCACAAAGCTTTTTGGGTAGCAGTTATTAATAAATGTAAAGATAATAACGACATATATTTGTGACTCTTTTAAAGTTAAAAGATGGAAGATTAAAAATCTGAAATGCTCACCATGAGGGAAATCATTTACATTTAGAATAATAGTTCAACTAAGTTGAAGTGTAAGTTTATTAGGAAGATTATTTAAATCGCAGTTGAAATAGTTACATTTGAAATGTAGAAATAGTAAGTGTTCATTATTTCTACTTTGAGGTTTCATGTAAGTATCTTACTTTGTAACTTTCATTGTTGTTTCTATGATTAACATGAAGTGAGAGGTTTTCATCTTTATTCTTATACTTCGCTCTTTATTATGATTGATACTAGCCTTTAAATGCCTTTTGGGTGAGGAAGGTATTCCATTGGTGTTACTTTACTTTCTCATTTAGGAGCCTCACCCATTGAACCTCTCTTTTTTTTTTTTTTTTGGAGATGGAGTCCCACTCTGTCGCCCAGGCTGGAGTGCAGTGGCACGATCTTGGCTCACTGCAAACTCCACCCCCAGGGTTCTAGCAATTCTCCTACCTCAGCCTCCCGAGTAGCTGGGGTAACAGGCACCTGCCACCATGCCTGGATAATTGTTTTGTATTTGTAGTAGAGATGGGGTTTTGCCATGTTGGCCAGGCTGGTCTCAAACTTTTTTTTGTTTTGTTTTTTTGAGACGGAATCTCACTCTGTCGCCCAGGCTGGAGTCCAGTGGTGCGACCTCGGCTCACTGCAACCTCCACCTCTGGGTTCAAGCAATTCTCCTGCCTCAACCTCCTGAGTAGCTGGGATTACAGGTGCCCGCCACCATGCTTGGCTAATTGTTTTGCGTTTTTAGTAGAGATGGGGTTTCACCATCTTGGCCAGGCTGGTCTCGATCTCCTGACCTTGTGATGCACCTGCCTTGGCCTCCCAAAGTGCTGGGATTACAGGCATGAGCCACCGCGCCTGGCCAGTCTTGAACTCTTGATCTAAGGTGCTCCACCTGCCTCAGCCTCCCAAAGTGCTGGGATTACAGGCATGAGCCACCACGCCTGGCCTGAATCTCTTATTTAAGGTATGTATTTGTACAATGACTGGAATATTTGAAACCTGAACTTTGACTCTCTTTGCTGTATTGGAATTTGGGGTAGAGACACTTAAAAAGGAAATGTCTTAGATATTGTCAACTTCCCGAATTTTAGCTTGCTTTATATTAACTACTTTTAGATTTTTTTGCCTGCATAATCCACAGTCTAACTTTCATTTTGCTAGTTCCTTCGAAAATGTATTTCTTATGCAAAATTGAAGAATTACATGTATCCTATGTGGATTTGTGGAAAAGGTATATTATTCAACATAGCGTAATGTTAGAATAAACTTAATGAAGACAATACCTGTTTAAAGTCAGAGCTTGCAAGATGTGTTTCTTGTATTTATATTAATAAAAATATGTATTTAGATTTCTGATGGATACCTGCTTGAATTTAATACTGAGATACTATTATTTGTATCCTTTCTTGAAATTTGTTGTAATAAGATTTGATTGGAAATATATATTTACCTTTATAGACTAGCTGAAACAAATTAATCAGTATGTATTTGACTATGATTTTCCCTCCACAGGTAAACATGAGAGTAACAAAGGAGAAGATCTTATCTTAATATTTTTTTCTTCAAAACAAATTGGATAGTGATTTAAAGTGTTAATCCAAATTGCATTAAAACTTCACTATTTACATGACCTTTGAATATTTTGTAGAAAGATCATTTTACAGGAGTGCTTTCAAAATGAGAAGTTACTTCTCTGTTATGTAGGATTTTGGTTATTAGTAAAGTTTACCTTAATAGTTAATTAATAAAACATTGTCCTTTACTTCATATTAGCCTTTTCAGAATATGAAAAGCCTGGATAATATATTATGAAGTAGGCCTTATAGTAATGAGATTAGTTTAATTAACATACAAGACCTAACCTAAATGACTTTTCCAAATCACTACTTAAAAGACATCACTTTTGTTTTTGTGACGGAGTTTTGCTCTTGTTGCCCAGGCTGGAGTGCAGTGCATGATCTCAGCTCACTGCAACCTTCGCCTCCCAGGTTCAAGTGATTCTCCTGCTTCAGATCTCCTGAGTATCTAGGATTACAGACATGTGCCACCATGCCCAGCTAATTTTGTACTTTTAGTAGAGACAGGGTTTCTCCACGTTTGTCAGGCTGGTCTTGACCTCCCGGCCTCAGGTGATCTGCCCACCTCGGCCTCCCAAAGGGCTGGGATTACAGGTGTGAGCCACTGCACCTGGCAAGACATCACTTTTTTAAATTTTAGCACTGATCTCAACATTCTTTGGAGTTGATTTCAGAGCCATTTTGAACTTCCCATTCACCGTGAAGTCGGTCATTGCATCCCATAGTCATTCATTCACTTTATAATTTTATTTTATTTTTTTTTTGAGACAGAGTCTTGCTCTGTTGCCCAGGCTGGAGTGCAGTGATGCAATCTTGGCTCACTGCAACCTCCGTCTCCCAGGTTCAAGCGACTCACCTGTCTCAACCTCCCGAGTAGCTGTGATTATAGGCGCCCACCAGCATGCCTGGCTAATTTTTGTATTTTTAGTAGAGATGAGGTTTTGCCCTGTTGGCCAGGTTGATCTTGAACTCCTGACCTCAAGTGATCCGCCTGCCTCGGCCTCCCAAAGTGCTGGGATTATAGGCATGAGCCACTATGCCTGGCCCGCTTTATAATAATTTAACAATACCATACTACTAATTGAATCATTCTGCATTTGTCAGCCTTGGTGCCATATACATTTGAATTGGCAGATTTACACTGCAGGGAAGAGAAAGCTAGCATGACTGAGGATAGTGAAGCAGTATACTCCAGTGTACTCCATCTGAAAATGCTTTCCGAAGTGTTACTAAAAAGTTTCATGAATGAAGCAGTCTTTCTTCTTCTTATATTTACTTGTGACTATCAACATTCTAAATCATCAATGGAGTTCAATTGATTTGGTTTTCTCCTTGAGTTGCTTCAAGTATTGATAGACTACTTGGCTCTTCAGCAGACTATTATATAACAAGATATCTAGATGCTAAGTTATAGAGCACAGAATGAATTACAGCTCAAAGGATACACTTAATGAATTATCCCAGAGGTGGTAAGATTTTTTTTTTTTTTTAAATCAGTTCATTTATTTCAACCGATGTTTATTGGCTGGTAATATAATTGCTCCTTAAGGAGAAATGATTTGAACAGGAGAAGAGTTTAAAAAAATTTTTTTTTATATAGGAGATTTGTACTCCAAGATTCTTCTGTGCTGTAGTCAAAAGTGATGTGCCGTTAATGGACTCTGAATGTCCTTCAACACAATAGACATGGCCAAGGAAAATAAATCCAAAGAAAAGAAACCCGGGCAAGACTGTAGGTCTAAGAGGCATGGCCAAGGTGTTGAGTGTGAGTGTATGTAACAGACAAACTTCTGCATTTGGGGCTATTCTTGGAGTCACCTTGTTTTTTTGTTTTTTGTTTTTTCATTTAACATTAAATTTATTCATTCAGCAAATATTCATTGAGCTCCTACTGCATATCAGGGACTGGTGAAGAAATAGAGGTGGTAAGATTTAAGTTGTGTCTAATCATAGTGAGTTTATGATAGACTCAAGGAAGCTAGAACATTCCAGCAACAGAGAATCTGATAACCTGAGGAAGAAGTAATCTTGGGTTTGGGAGCAGTGAAAAGACTGCCCGGACTATAGCAGAGTAGGTATTTAGAAATAATGGAGTAGGTGGGGTGCTGTTATAGTCATCCCTTGATGTCCATGAGGGATGGGTTCCAGGAGGTACCCATACCAAAATCCATACATACTAAAGTCCCTTGACGGCGGACCTCACATACATGAAAAGTCACCTCTCCATATACCTGGAGTTTGCATCCTGCCATTGGATTTTGCATCCTGCCATGTAGTTCAAACTCACATTGCTCAAGGGTCAACTGTATATTGTAAAACATCTTGGAATTGATAGGAAAGTTTGATTTATTGAGTAACCTGCTATCAGGTTAGAGAAAAAGAGTGCCGGAACATTTTGCTGGTGTGGAAAAAGTGGTATGGGAAAATGTAGAACAGTCAGTTAGGTGTTCTGTAATCCAGATATTTGGTGAGGAGGACCTTGACAATTGGAATAACAGTGGGAATGGAATAAGGGACATTGAAGGAATAATGGAAAATAATGGCAGTTTATTAAATTGTAGAAAATGTGCTAGCTGCTTCACTTTTGGAGTTGGGGTTACTGGGGAAGTTTTGCCAGATGATAAATAGATGGTGAGCACAGTTTGGTTTGGTTTTACCCAAATTTGTTCTAGACAAATTTGGTTTGGGGCAGGTGTTGAGGTTTGATTCCCCCCACCGCCCCCCCCACCCTACAAAGAGGCCCCTACGCAGCTGGATGTGTTGGCTAGAAGCTCTGATGAGAAGTTAGGACTAGATCTGTAGATTGGAATAGGAGTGATAGCAAAATCTGACAGTGGTGCAACATGGTACAATAGTCAGCATTTGTAGACATGACTAGGCCAAAGATTGTATCTTGAGGATAATACTTTAGGCAGCCAAAGGTGCAGGAAAAACCCCCAAGTGATTAGTCAGTAATACTGTAAAAGGCCACATTAAGACAGCAATCAAGCATATGCTATATTATACTATCTTGAATTCAGACCTCAACACAGTTTTAGATTATTTTCCAGTGGGCAAAGGAATTAATCTTCTTAGCAGTTTGAAATAGAAATTGCAGAAGATTTCTGTTACTCTGGGAACCATAGATACATTTCCTTCAACATTTGAAAAAATCTGGGATTCTTCTGAGTAGTTTTGAAACAAGCTTGCCATGCTTCTATAAATTGGGAAATCTAAAGAGAGGAAATGAATTCTAACACAGAATATCATAGCTAGAATATGTAACAGTTATCTGTAAATTGGCAAAAGTTGTTTTAGTGTTTTCAAGATGTATTGAAGACATTTAAAATAATTTGTATAGCAGTAAGGGAAGAAATAGCGATCATCGCATCCTTTCTTTGTAAAATTCTATAGTATCTATACTCAGTAGATGTAATGTTAAGGTAGCTAACCACATTTTGCCTTATTTTTGATTTCGTGGTTTTCCCCCCCTTATACATGAAGCATGTGAACAGCATGCCTGAGTAAAGTAACATTTTGATTTTTAGGGTGAAAATATGAAGAATCCTAGTTGGTTTAAGATTCTTTTTTTGAGACAGAGTTTCGCTCTTGTTGCCCAGGCTGGAGTGCAGTGGCACGATCTTGGCTCACCACAACCTCTGCCTCCCGGGTTCAAGCGATTCTCCTGCCTCAGCCTCCCAAGTGGCTGGGATTACAGGCATGCGCCACCACGCCCTCACTAATTTTGTATTTTTAGTAGAGACAGGGTTTCTCCATGTTGGTCAGGCTGGTCTTGAACTCCTGACCTCAGGTGATCCATCTGCTTTGGCCTCCCAAAGTGCTGGGATTACAGGCGTGAGCTACCACGCCTGTCCGATTCTTTTATCACTGTTGGTAGAAGGACAGTGCTACTCCGGTACAGATTTAACCATTGCAGAATTCTTAACAAATTTGGCTTTGAGAATGGTGCACAGTCACCATCAGCCAATTATTTTCTGTGCTGTACTTTTTGGGCTTTGTTGTATCCTTTAGGCAAAATATTAAAAAAAAAAAAAAAAAAAGAGGTTTTCATTTTCCTTATTGATTTTATGACCTGTGAAAAAACACCAGGTCTGTTCATTTCTCTGTATAAAGGAGGCTGAAATACTTTTTGTACTTAAAGATAACCCCCAAAACAACAAAGCTGAGTGCCTTCAATATAGTAAGATAAGAGCATTACATACATGGTTTTCTTGGTTAGAGCCATATGGGCGGGCCTGTGTTTTTTAATACAAAGTATAGTGAACTGCTTAAATGTTCCTGGGTATATGTAAATAAATGTTTTTAAAAACTGGCCTACTTGGCCTTACTTATATTACGTAAATGTTCACCATCATCTGATGAATGATCATGGGCTTTCACTTACTTATCTTTAAAAAATTTTTTTTTATTTTTAGTAGAGACGGGGTTTCACCATGTTGACCAGGCGGGTCTTGAACTCCTGACCTCAAATGGTCCACCTGCCTTGGCTCCCAAAGTGCTGGGATTACAGGCGTGAGCCACTGTGCCCAGCCTCAGTTACTTATTCTTTATGTAATCAGAAATGCTGATACTCTGAATAAAATGATTGTTAAGATCATCATAGGTTATGGCCAGGCACAATGGCTCACACATGTAATCCCAGCACTTTGAGAAGCCAAGGTGGGTGGATCACTTGAGGCCAGGAGTTTGAGACCAGCCTGGCCAACATGGCAAAACCCTGTCTCTACAAAAAATTAGCGGGGCATGGTGGCGCTTGCCTATAGTCCCAGCTACTCGAGAAGCTGAGGCATGAGAATTGCTTGAACCCGGGGAGGCAGAGGTTGCAGTGAGCTGAGACCATACCAGCCTGGGCGACGGAGCGAGACTCTGTCTCAAAAAAAACCAAAAAAGATTACATAGCTTATATGCAGATTACCAGTGTTTAAAAATAAATAAAACATTGAATGATAATATTTATGTTACATACCCTTAATAAAAATATTTATTTTAGGCACAGTTCAGATTCAGAAGCGTCAACAGTTAGTCAGAAAGATACATGAAGATGAATTGAATGATATGAAGGATTATCTTTCCCAGTGTCAACAGGAACAAGAGTCTTTCATAGATTATAAGGTATGTACCACTAACAAATATTTAAAATAATTGTTAGTGATTATTGTGCTTATTAGTTAGAGCTTATTGTGCTTAGCAGTGCAGACTAGTAAATCAGTAATAATGCAGATCATTGTTGAATACGGGTACTTACTGTGGCCTAGTCAGTCATGAGTGCACCATATAGAGTATTTCTCTTATTCTCAAAACATGGGAATTAAGCAATTATTAACTTTTATAGGTGGGAAAGAGGTTTAGAAAGGTTAAGGGACTTTCCCAAGGTAGCAACTGGCAGAGCTAATTTGTTTTTGTTTGTTTGTTTATTTATTTGAGATGGAATCTTGGTCTCTTGCCCAGGCTAGAGTGCAGTGGTGCAGCCTCAGGTCACTGCAACTTCCACCTCCTGGGTTCAAGCAATTCTTGTGCCTTGGCCTCCCAAGTAGCTGGGATTACAGGTGTGCGCCACTACGCCCAGCTAGTTTTTTTGTATTTTGAGTAGAGACGGGGTTTCGCTATGTTAGCCAGGCTGGTCTCGAACTCCTGACCTCAGTCTACCCACCTCAGCCTCCTAAAGTGTTGGGATTACAGGTGTGAGCCATTGTGCCCGGCCACGGCCTTTTTTTGTTTTGTTTTGTTTTGGAGAGCTAATTTGATTCCAAGGATTTGACTTAAGAACTCTTATCCCTAGCTGCTATTTTATAGTTAACATCTTTTAAAAGTGACATTTTATATGTGTATATAGATATTTTTATTAGCATTATTTTCACAGAGTGAAGCAGACATTTTCAGTTGGCAGGAGGGAAAGAGGAGAGTTGTGGTTTTATAGCCTCTCTAAGATCTTCTCTTGATCTGGGACATAGCCATTCCTTTTCATTGTTTTTTTTTTTCATTCTGATGGAAGGGAGAGCATGTTATGTTTTTCTGCCTATAACTCATCTAGATCTTGTCTCACAAGACTGTACTGTCTGTTCTGTTATTCCCCAATACCCCTGGAGGTTTATGAGGATCAGCAAAATGGCTGGTCTTTATCTAGTTTTCCCTAGGAAGGATGTAGAGAGAAACTCAGGGTAGAAAAGTAAGCTGTGTCTGGGTGTGGTGACAACCTCCCAAATTCCCAAAGTTGGTGACTTTGGGAGGCCGAGGTGGGTGGATTGTTTGAGCCCAAGAGTTCAAGACCATCCTGGCCAACATGGTGAAACCGTGTCTCTACCAAAATACAAAAATTAGCCGGTTGTGGTGGCACATACCTGTAATCTCAGATTTTTGGAGGCTTAGTTAGGCACAAGAATTGTTTGAACCTGGGAGGCAGAGTTTACAGTGAGCTGAGATCATGCTGTTGCACTCTAGCCTGGGCCACAGAGGAAGACCGTGTCTCAAAAAAAAAAAAAAAAAAAAAGGGAAAAAAAAAAAGAAAGCTATTTTTTTTTCCTCCATTTTCCACCCCAATTCTCACACTTAATTTATGTATGCTTCCCTTACAGGTTGTATTTCTTGAAAAGGCAAAAATACTACTTTGTAACTAAATTGTATCTTTCAGGGAGGTACTTCTCCCATCCAAGTACTAACCAGGCCAGACCCTGCCTAGCTTCTGCCATCAGAGGAGATTGGGCGCATTCAGGGTGGTATGGCTGTAGACACAGGGAGGTACTTATGAAGTTAATTATAAATAGTTCAGTTTTTCCCATCTGTATTAGAAGATGCCATTTTCTTCACCACAATGTTTTCTGGTTCCATAGGATAACATTGGCTTTTGGAAAACTCACCACACATAAATCTCTAGAGAGAATTTGTAGTTTGGTTTGGGTTTGGATTTGTTTGTTTTTTTGAGATGGAGCCTTGCTGTGTGGCCCAGGCTGGAGTGCAGTGGGGTGATCTCAGCTCACTGGAACTTCTGTCTCCTGGGTTCAAGTGATTCTCCTGCCTCAGTCTCCCAAGTAGCTGGGATTACAGGCTCCCTCCACTATGCCCGGCTCATTTTTTGCATTTCAGTAGAGATGAGGTTTCATCATGTTGGCCAGGCTGGTTTTGAACTCCTGACCTCAGGTAATCTGCCTGCCTCAGCCTCCCAAAGTGCTGGGATTACAGGCGTGAGCCACTGCACTTAGCCTGTTTTTTGTTTGTTTGTTTGTTTTAAGAGGCAGAGTCTCATTCTTGTTGCCCAAGCTGGAGTGCAGTGGTGCGATCATGGCTTACTGCTGCCTCAACTTCCTGGGCTCAAGCAATCCTCCTGGCTTAGCCTCTCAAGTAGCTGGGACCACAAGCACATGCCACCATGTCCAACTTTGTTATTAAATTTTTCATAGAGATGGGGTCTCACTATGTCGCCCAGGCTATTCTGGAACTTCTGGGTTCAAGTGATCCTCCTGCCTTGGCCTCAAAATGCTGGGATTAAAGGATTGAGCCACTGTGCCCAGCTAGTGAGTCAGTTTTTGCAGATCTCTTGCTTCTAGCTGTTAAGTGTGGATCAGATAGATGTTGAAGCTCTTTGGAAGACCTGGTCAGGATCTGCTTATCACTACTTATGTCAACATCATATTTACTGCGTGAGGACTGCTGTACTCTTCTTTCATCCTGTGGCTTCCTGTGCTTGTGCATTTCAAGAGTATGCCACGCCAGTGTATCGGTCTCTTCTACTCCACAGTCCACTGCTTTTTGGGTAGAAGAAACTTCTTTTCTCTCATACAGGTAGAGCAGATGAAATGACTGTGATTAAATTTTAAATCTTTATTTGTTCTCTGAAGATTAATGAGCCAGAAGGTGAAGCAGTCATTTCAGATAGTTATTTTTCAAGTATAAAATAGTGTCATTCTCTTAAAGGACTTTTTTTTTTTTGCTTGTTTCTGAACCCAGGTAATTGACTGGTCTAACCATAACATTTGTGATAAATTAAGCCAAATTTAAGTATCATTTTGCAGATTTATACATAAGATATTTTTAACTGGATGGATAATGCTGTAAGAACCTGTTGAACCACATTAAGTTTTGACTGTTTTTGGTTAAATTTTGTTACTAGTGCATATGTTTGAAAGAAAATTCAAATCAGTCAAGGATACCCTTATCGAAGCAGTAAAATTCTATAAGCCGAATTGACCATGATTTCTACCACGGGTGCTGACTTTCAGTTATAGTAATCTATAGATTAATCTTCAGAGTTATATTAATTGTACAGATTACAGAACTGCTGTAATCTGGGTGACAGTCACTTCAAAAGTTTACATAAAATTGGATAAGTTAGTTATAAATGTTCAAGATTCAGTCTGTCCTCTAACATGCTTATAGAATTTATAGCTTATCTGTACTTACTTAGAAATGTTAATTGCATAGGACTAAAATGTTTCAAATAGGACTAAGATTATTAGAATTTCATTCTTTGAAGGGTACACTGAGTACAAACAATTTTTGAAGCCATAAGTCAGCTCTCGATGTAATTTTACTTTTATTTTTTATTTTATTTTATTATTTTTTTGAGATGGAGTCTCGCTCTGTCACCAGGCTAGGGTGCAGTGGTGCAATCTCGGCTCACTGGCAACATTTGCCTCCCAGGTTCAGGTGATTCCCCTGCCTCAGCCTCCCGAGTGTCTGGGATTACAGGCGCATGCCACCATGCCCAGCTAATTTTTGTGTTTTTAGTAGAGACGAGGTTTCACCATGTTGGCCAGGATGGTCTCGATCTCTTGATCTAGTGGTCTGCCCACCTCAGCCTCCCAAAAGTGCTGGGATTACGGGTGTGAGCCACTGCGCCCAGCCAATAATTTTACCTTTTGTAAAAGGTAATCTCTCTTCCCAATTCAGAACCTTTAGTCCTGCAAGCTGTAGCTAACTTTCTGTCTTTTAAGTTCTTCCAGACATGCGTGGTGGCTCATGCCTATAATGCCAGCACTTTGGGAGGCCGGAGAGTCGCTGCTTGAACTCAAGAGGCAGAGGTTGTAGTAAGCCGAGATTGCACCACTGCACGCTAGCCTGGGCGACAGAGCAAGACTCCGTCTCAAAAAAAAAAAAAATTATTCCACCATGCTGTAGTTCACAATTTGATGTAGCTCTCTGCTCTGTGTTTTCTTGCATATGAACGTTGTCTTTCCCAGTGTTTATACTATTGAAAATACTACCCGGGGCGGGGTGGTCTCTGTAGAAGTAAAGACACAAAAGCTTATGTGTTATTATATCTTAAAGATTTAAATTCAGCTTTTAAAGCTCTTGACATTTTATTTCTTCTCTTTCAAAAAAACGTAGTCATTGAAAGAAAATCTTGCAAGGTGTTGGACACTTACTGAAGCAGAGAAGATGTCCTTTGAAACTCAGAAAATGAACCTTGCTACAGAAAATCGGTATTTAAGAGTATCTCTGGAGAAGGAAGAAAAAGCCTTATCCTCATTACAGGAAGAGTTAAACAAACTAAGAGAACAGATTAGAATACTGGAAGATAAAGGGACAAGTACTGAATTAGTTAAAGAAAATCAGAAACTTAAGCAGCATTTGGAAGAGGAAAAGCAGAAAAAACACAGCTTTCTTAGTCAAAGGGAGACTCTGTTGGCAGAAGCAAAGATGCTAAAGAGGGAACTGGAGAAAGAACGACTAGTAACTACGGCTTTAAGGGGGGAACTCCAGCAGTTAAGTGGTAGTCAGTTACATGGCAAGTCCGATTCTCCCAATGTATACCCTGAAAAAAAGGAAATAGCAATCTTACGGGAAAGACTCACTGAGCTGGAACGGAAGCTAACCTTCGAACAGCAGCGTTCTGATTTGTGGGAAAGATTGTATGTTGAGGCAAAAGATCAAAGTGGAAAACAAGAAACGGATGGAAAAAAGAAAGGGGGCAGAGGAAACCACAGGGCTAAAAATAAGTCAAAGGAAACATTTTTGGGTTCAGTTAAGGAAACATTTGATGCCATGAAGAATTCTACCAAGGAGTTTGTGAGGCATCACAAAGAGAAAATTAAGCAGGCTAAAGAAGCTGTGAAGGAAAATCTGAAAAAATTCTCAGACTCAGTTAAATCCACTTTCAGACATTTTAAAGATACCACCAAGAATATCTTTGATGAAAAGGGTAATAAAAGATTTGGTGCTACAAAAGAAGCAGCTGAAAAAGCAAGAACAGTTTTTAGTGACTATTTACATCCACAGTATAAGGCACCTACAGAAAACCATCATAATAGAGGCCCTACTATGCAAAATGATGGAAGGAAAGAAAAGCCAGTTCACTTTAAAGAATTCAGAAAAAATACAAATTCAAAGAAATGCAGTCCTGGCCATAATTGTAGAGACAATTCTCATTCTTTCAGAAAGGCTTGTTCTGGTGTATTTGATTGTGCTCAACAAGAGTCCATGAGCCTTTTTAACACAGTGGTGAATCCTATAAGGATGGATGAATTTAGACAGATAATTCAAAGGTACATGTTAAAAGAACTGGATACTTTTTGTCACTGGAACGAACTTGATCAGTTCATCAATAAGTTTTTCCTAAATGGTGTCTTTATACATGATCAGAAGCTCTTCACTGACTTTGTTAATGATGTTAAAGATTATCTTAGAAACATGAAGGAATATCAAGTAGATAATGATGGAGTATTTGAGAAGTTGGATGAATATATATATAGACACTTCTTTGGTCACACTTTTTCCCCTCCATATGGACCCAGGTCGGTTTACATAAAACCATGTCATTACAGTAGTTTGTAACATTTGTAGATTGGATAGCATTTTTATGATTTGATGAGTTTCTTGGAAGGTTACTGTTTCTAAGAGTTGTGCTTTATTGCCACTGAGAATTCAGAATAAATTGAAAGGTGGAGTCTAAAAATTATTAGGTATTACAAATAGAACATTTCATTATAACGTAATCACTTTGATTTGAGCAAATGGTTTAATTTTTATCCTAAAAATCAGTTAAGAATATATAAAATCCTATTTTGGCCAAGTTTGTTTCTTTTCAGTATAGTTTATAATGAAAAGATCACCTTGAGTGAAATTATTTTCCTTTAATCTTTTGTGTATTTATTCACTTTCGGAAGCTAGGAGTGAGCAACACAAATTTTACTCTGAAGTCAGAAGAGCTCATATATAATAATTCGAATGCCCCACCTATTTTCACTTGTCCATTCCACATACCAGCTTACTTAAGATACTTAATACTTAATCACATAATTATCTTTGATAAAGGTAGAGGCACAAAGAGGCAACTGAGCAAGTCAGATTCTAATGTGTGTACCTCATAATAATTTTTTATCCATTTTCATCTTTATATTCTGTAACATGAAACTTACCTAATCTTAAAATGTTAGCTTCACTTTTTATCTATGAAATACTTATCTTTCTGAATAAATATAATGTGCCTATAAAATAATGAGACTGATTCTGGTGTCTTCAGTCATGAAGCAGGTATCTAGTCCTATAATGAACAAAGTTGAGGCTTCTTTGAGGAGACAAGTGAAAAATTTTTGCTTCAAAGGAGCTCACAAGCTAAGTAAATAAATGAAATTAAGGTATGGGGGCATGGTGGCCTCAGGCTGTCTGGAGATGTTTGGAAAGGCTTCTTGAGTGAGGTGGCCTTTTAACTGAACTTAGTTTCTAAAGTAGCTTTTGGAGGAGAAATGAGAATTTGCTATGCAGACAGGGAAGGGAATGTCACTTAAAAGGAAGGTTCTTCATGCTAAAGGTTTTGTCCTGTAGGACATGGAGAACCTCTGAAGAATTTTCAAGGTGGTGGGATAAGATTATATTGTATTTTAGATTACGGTAGTCCCCCTTATCTTCAGGATATATGTTCCAAGACCCCACTGGATGCTTGAAACCAGGGATAGAACATAATTTTATATATAATATGCATGGATTTCTTTTTCCTTCTTTACAGTCACACATAGGTTTGTTCTTACCAATCTCAGCATATTTTTGTTTCTCTTATTGAGAACCTTCACCCTTTCACTTAAAGGAAGTGCTTTATAGCTTCTCTTTGGCATATCCAAATGCAAGCATCACTATTGTATTTTGGGGTCATTAAGTTACTTAATCATCCTTAATAATCCTTATCTTAGGGATACTTGAACACAAGCACTGTGGTACGATAACAGTGTATCTGATTGACTGCTACTAGGTGATTAATGGGTGGGTAGCGTAGATACATGACAAAAGGATGATTCGCATCCCTTGTGGGATGGAGCAGAACTGCATTATTTCATCACATTACTCAGAACAGGCATATAGTTGAAAACCTATGAATTATTTATTTTTTTAAACTATTTGAAATGGAGTCTCGCTTTGCCAGCCAGGCGGGAGTGCAGTGACACGATCTCAGCTCACTGCAACCTGTCTCCTGGGTTCAGGTGATTCTCCTGCCTTACCCTCCCGAGTAGCTGGGACTACAGGCGCGTGCCACCACACCTGGCTAATTTTCATATTTTTAGTAGAGACGGGGTTTCACCATGTTGGCCAGGCTTTTCTTGAACTCCTGACCTCAAGTGATCTGCACATCTCCGCCTCCCAAAGTGCTGGGATTACAGTCGTGAGTCACTGCGCCCTGCCTAAAACGTATGAATTATTTCTGAAATTTTCTATTTAACATTTTCAGACCACAGTTGACCACAGGTAACCAAAACCTCAATCACAGAAAGTAAAGCCGTGGATAAGGCGGGACTAGTGTATAGGTAGCAGCCTAGAAGATTGATGGGAAAGGTGTGATGCTAGAAGGTGGTCAGTACAATACAGACACGAGCTGATGAGCATCTAAACTGGGACAATAGTAGTAGGAGAGGAAAGGAGAAAACATTTGGAAAATAGTAACATTGATATTTCTTGTGAAGGAGAAGGAGAAGAAAGTAACAGTGACTTCTAGATTTCTGGGTTGGGTCATCTTTTGGACAGTAGTACCACTGAGATAGGGAATTCAAGGTTTGGGGCAAGGGTAATTGGAGATGAGAATTGTGTTCGGAGGTAACTACTAACATTCAAGTGGAGAGGGTTAGTTGGCAGTTCTAGGGTCATCTCTTGCCGAGACTATATCAGACTCATGGGAGAAGACCAACATCTATGGGGTTGTAGGGAAGGCTAAGGACAAGAGTGGGGAGTGGTATGAAAATCCAAAGGCCATCTCAAGTAAAAGGAATAAATGTGTCATGCTTTTAAAAGTTGATGTGTGGAAAATGTTTTCCTGGCTTGGAAACTGGGCGGCCAGGGGATGGCAGTATGGACTTCAGTGAAGTAGTGACGGAAGCCTGATCATAGACACTGAGGAAAGCGGTGTAGGTGTTGTGAGCTTTTGCTGTAAGAGAAGAAGTTGAGACTTGTTTTGCTTGGTTTGTGAGAGATGTGTATGTATTTCTGCTGAGTGATAAAGCCAACGGGGAGGGATTGATTTTATAGGAAAGGAGGAAAGATAATGGAAACACATCTCATTATTTTATTGTCACATTTCTTTTCTTTGTTATCTTTTGAGTGTTTCCCCTTTTGCCAGTAGAGTTATTGTCTATTTTTTCCTTCTAGAGGACAAAAAAAACTAATACAGACTCCTTTATTTTATATAGATGTACTAGGATTATAATTCAGATAGATCGGAAGAGCNATTCAAGGTTTGGGGCAAGGGTAATTGGAGATGAGAATTGTGTTTGGAGGTAACTACTAACATTCAAGTGGAGAGGGTTAGTTGGCAGTTCTAGGGTCATCTCTTGCCGAGACTATATCAGACTCATGGGAGAAGACCAACATCTATGGGGTTGTAGGGAAGGCTAAGGACAAGAGTGGGGAGTGGTATGAAAATCCAAAGGCCATCTCAAGTAAAAGGAATAAATGTGTCATGCTTTTTAAAAAGTTGATGTGTGGAAAATGTTTTCCTGGCTTGGAAACTGGGCGGCCAGGGGATGGCAGTATGGACTTCAGTGAAGTAGTGACGGAAGCCTGATCATAGACACTGAGGAAAGCGGTGTAGGTGTTGTGAGCTTTTGCTGTAAGAGAAGAAGTTGAGACTTGTTTTGCTTGGTTTGTGAGAGATGTGTATGTATTTCTGCTGAGTGATAAAGCCAACGGGGAGGGATTGATTTTTATAGGAAAGGAGGAAAGATAATGGAAACACATCTCATTATTTTATTGTCACATTTCTTTTCTTTGTTATCTTTTGAGTGTTTCCCCTTTTTGCCAGTAGAGTTATTGTCTATTTTTTCCTTCTAGAGGACAAAAAAAACTAATACAGACTCCTTTATTTTTATATAGATGTACTAGGATTATAATTCAGATATTTAATATCTTTTTTTCAGAGTGTTCAGATAATAGATTAATGGAGAAAACATTTAAAATTGTTTAAAATTTAAATACATTGAACTCTAACATAGATGAAAAATGTGTTTACTGCTTTCAGTCGACCTGATAAAAAGCAACGTATGGTAAATATTGAAAACTCCAGGCATCGAAAACAAGAACAGAAGCACCTTCAGCCACAGCCTTATAAAAGGGAAGGTAAATGGCATAAATACGGTCGCACTAATGGAAGACAAATGGCAAATCTTGAAATAGAATTGGGGCAATTACCTTTTGATCCTAAATACTGATTCACAATTGAGTTAAATTAGACAACTGTAAGAGAAAAATATGCTTTGTACAATGTTTGGTATTGAAACTAATGAAATTATCAAGATGACAATGTCTTTTTTTGTTTCTAAGTATCAGTTTGATAACTTTATATTACTCAGAAGCATTAGTTAAAAGCCTACTAACCTGCATTTTCCTGTAGTTTAGCTTCGCTGAATTTTTTTTGACACTGGAAATGTTCAACCGTAGTTTTATTAAGGAAGCCAGGCATGCAACAGATTTTGTGCATGAAATAAGACTTCCTTTCAGTGTAAGAGCTTAAAGCAAGCTCAATCATACATGACAAAGTGTAATTAACACTGATGTTTGTGTTAAATTTGCAGCAGAGCTTGAGAAAAGTACATTGTGCTGGAATTTCATCATTAACATTTTATAATCTTACACTCACTTCTTGTCTTTTTGTGGGTTCAAGAGCCTGCTGACTTGTGAAGAATTTGCTGCCCTCTTAAGAGCTTGCTGACTTGTTTTCTTGTGAAATTTTTTGCACATCCGAATAATGTCGAAGAAACAATAAAACTACACCACGAGGAAAACTAAAGGTCTTTATTGAAAATCTGGCATTGTATTAACATGTGATTTTATACTATGTAGTATTTTATACATTTCCTCAGTAGTGACATTTGGTAAAGCAGTTCATACAGTTTTTTTCTAAGTTCCATGAATCTTACCCAGTGTTTACTGAAGTATTTAAGCAGCATCTGAATATTTCCACCCAGCAATGTTAGTTTATCTCAGAAAGTTCAGAATTCATCTTCGTGTTGAATTTCCCTTTTAACTTCCGTTCATAGACATATACGTGACTTCCAATTCGACCCTCCGGCAAGTGAGTGTGGAAGAAAACAGCAGTTCTGTTATAATTGCTTGAAATTAGGAAAGCACTTATTTCCTAGAAGCAAATAAATGTTTAAGTAAATAAAGGCTACATTTTGCTGAGTACTGTTTCAGTCAATTTTAGAATTGCCTATTCTAATTGCTCTCTACAACTTTTTGCTTAATAACAGAATTAACTTATAGGAAGTAAAATACCTTGATAGTTACAGAACTGGGGCTTATTTTGACTAGAGAAAAGACTAATTATGAAATGTGGGTTGAAACAGACCATAAAAAAAGGTTATATTATCTATTTACCTGAGGGTTTCCTAAACCTGGGATACAATTAAAACACTGAGATTTCCTCTTTTTCATGTTTACTTACCTCTGCCAAAATGCTGAAGGTGATCAAGTGAGTAGGCAATGATGCATCATCATGAAACTCTCTATGTAACCAGTTTAAGGGATTTAGGTAAAATACATCTGCTTCATCAACATACTGACTTTTTCCAGTCAGGTCTGGGGGGCACTGGAGAAATCTCATGGGAAGTGGGCAGTGAACATGGCTATGAAAAGAAAAGTTACCATAAATAAATACAAGTAAAACATGAAAGTTTTCATTAATCTTAAGATAAGTCATTTATACTTAGCAAAATGTGAAATCTGAATCTGTAAACTGTTGCAGTTAAGTGAAGCAGCAAGGCTTTAACTCATTTTCTCAAAAATAAAAAACATGATTCTCATACCATGCACCTATGCATCAGCAGCAGTATAATCTACAAGCCCAAACTAGCTCATAGAACTCCCATTTCAAGGAGAGAAGTAGGTCAGTAGGGGGACTCAACATTCTGTAGCATTGGTATTCTGTTCCAGAAGCGTAAATGGTCTTCAGGACCAGGTAAGTTTACTTGTTAATAGTAAAGTAGTTCTCCATAGGCGTATTTGATAAAGTAGGAAACTGGATTCTTTCTCTCTTCCCTTTCTGCTCTGATAGGGGATGGATCACATGCTTACATGGCAAGTTTTGTTTTTTTTTGGAGACAGTTTCGCTCTCGTCACCCAGGCTAGAGTGCAATGGCACAATCTCAGCTCACTGCAACCTCCACCTCCCAGGTTCAAGCAATTGTCCTGTCTCAGCCTCCTGAGTAGCTGGGATTACAGGTGCCCGCCACCACGCCTGGCTGATTTTTTGTAATTTTTAGGAGAGATGGAGTTTCACCATGTTGGCCAGGCTGGTCCTGAACTCCTGACCTCAGGTGATCCACCGCCTCGGTCTCCCAAAGTGCTGGGATTACAGGTGTGAGCCACTGCACCCAGCCACATGGCAAGTTTGAAGTGTGTGTGTGTTTTTTCTTATATATTTATATAAGATTTAGAAGTAGAGAGCAACATATGTCCATTGATTAACATCCAAATAAGTAATGGTTTTATTGTGGCATAGAAAGACTAGAGCAGGTCGGGCTCAGTGGCTCATGCCTGTAACCCCAGAACTTTGGGAGGCTGAGGCAGGTGGCTCACTGGAGGTCAGGAGTTCAAGACCAGCCTGGCCAACCAGTGAAACCCTGTGTCTACTCAAAGTACAAAAATTAGCTGGGCATGGTGGCATGTGCCTGTAGTTCTAGCTACTCAGGAGGCTGAGGCAGGACAATACTTGAACCCAGAAGACGGAGGTTGCAGTGAGCTGAGATCACACGTCACTGCACTCCAGTGGGCGACAGAGCAAGACTCTGTCTCAAAAAAAAAAAAAAAAAAGATTAGAGTATAAAAAAGATGGATTCATTTCTAATACCAGTTATGACAATTTAAGCCAGTTACTTAGGTCATGAAAAAAGCCATGTTTATAACTGCCTTAGGAAAAATTAAACCGCACTGATAACAAACATTTAAAATTTCCAGTTAGAAATGAAGTTAATAATTATTTTATTTATGAAATGCATACAAATTAAATGTACACAAGACCTAATAGTGATTTATTTACTGGAAATGAAGGTCTTGTTTCGAAGGGAAGCAGAAATTCCTCAGAAAAAGCTGCCTGCCTTATATAAAAGCTGCCGGCCTACTGTAGTCTTTCTTTGCCACAATAAAACCATTACTTGTTTGGATGTTAATCAATGGACATACGTTGCTCTCTACTTCTAAGTCTGATGCAAAATAGGCATCAGACTTTTTCCTCTGTTGTGTGCTTTGAAAAGGTGTGGAGAACTTGGTGAACTGTACAAAGCCTAAGACATCAACTGACTACAAGTAGGTATAAAGAACATCTTGGTACCTCTAGGATTCCAGTTCTCCACAGTATTACCCCTAATGTGAGCAGAGAGAATGAATGTCCCTGTTTTAGCCACATACACATATAGTAGGGAATCCTCACGTTGAAAGGATACTTGATGTCTTCCATTTAGCCTGTGGTTTTTGCTAGGATCTCAATTTTTCTAAACTGTATATTAATGACTGGCATTAACGATAAGTAGGAGTATTCCAAGTGTTAAATTCTCCTAAAATGATAACCACAGTGATTAAATTAATTGAACGTGCATATGAGACATTAACTCTAGATTGTTTAAAGCCAGACTGAGTTAAATAGTTACAGATTTTATTTATTTATTTATTTATTTATTTATTTATTTTTTAGGTATAGTCTCGCTTTGTCGCCCAGACTGGAGTGCAGTGGTACAACCTCAGCTCACTGCAACCTCCGCCTCCCGGATTCAAGCGATTCTCCTGCCTCAGTTTCCCGAGTAGCTAGGACTACAGGCATGCACGACAACACCTGGCTAATTTTTTTTTGTATTTTAGTAGAGTCAGGGGTTCACCATGTAACCCAGGCTAGTCTCAAACTCCTGAACTCAGGCAATCTGCCTGCCTCAGCCTCACAAAGTGCTAGGATTACAGGCGTGAGCCACCACGCCCAGCCTGGTATATAATTTTCCATAGGAAATCTGGGTCCTTTGCCCCTGTACCATTATTGGGTAATTGGTAACTAATACAGCTTCCTGAAATACAAGCACAGGACCAAACGGATGTCTTTTTAAAGGCCATATATAGTTGAGGCAATTTTAGTTTATTTCCCAGAAACAATTCAAGCATTAGAATATCATCTAGTCGCATTCCCTAATTTTTATAGGTGAGACAACTGATGTCCAAAGAGATTAAAAATCTAGTTTAAAGCTGGGCGTGGTGGCTCACGCCTGTAATCCCAGCACTTTTGGGAGGCTGAGGTGGGCGGATCACCCAAGGTCAGGAGTTCGAGATCAGCCTGACCAACATGGAGAAACCCCGTCTCTACTAAAAATACAAAATTAGCCAGGCATATTGGCGCATGCCTGTAATCCCAGCTACTCAGGAGGCTGAGGCAGGAGAATCACTTGAACCCAGGAGGCAGAGGTTGCAGCGAGCCAAGATTGTGCCATTGCACTCCAGCCTGGGCAACAAGAGTGAAACTCTGTCTAAAAAAAAAAAAAAATTCTAGTTTAAGATGAGGGCAATAGTCCAGTATTAGATCTGGACTAAAATCTATGTTTTAAGTTTAATTCAGATTGTGTAAAGATGTATCACAGAGATCTGTAGTAAGGTAAGTAACACATAAGTTTCTTTACTAAGAAGACTATCAAATACCTACAAATTGTTTTATACTGATTTAAATCAGAATTAAGTAAATTGTTTTTAAAGAATAATAAAGTTTATTTAAAAGGTTTTCTTTGACACAGTTCAAGTGGTTTTTAAAATCCATCAGTGAAGGCCGGGCGCGGTGGCTCAAGCCTGTAATCCCAGCACTTTGGGAGGCCGAGACGGGCGGATCACGAGGTCAGGAGATCGAGAC
>NW_016803367.1:818605-845897 GCF_001698545.2 Rhinopithecus bieti
AAAAAAAAAAAAAAATTCTAGTTTAAGATGAGGGCAATAGTCCAGTATTAGATCTGGACTAAAATCTATGTTTTAAGTTTAATTCAGATTGTGTAAAGATGTATCACAGAGATCTGTAGTAAGGTAAGTAACACATAAGTTTCTTTACTAAGAAGACTATCAAATACCTACAAATTGTTTTATACTGATTTAAATCAGAATTAAGTAAATTGTTTTTAAAGAATAATAAAGTTTATTTAAAAGGTTTTCTTTGACACAGTTCAAGTGGTTTTTAAAATCCATCAGTGAAGGCCGGGCGCGGTGGCTCAAGCCTGTAATCCCAGCACTTTGGGAGGCCGAGACGGGCGGATCACGAGGTCAGGAGATCGAGACCATCCTGGCTGACACGGTGAAACCCCGTCTCTACTAAAAAAATACAAAAAAACTAGCCGGGCGAGGTGGTGGGCGCCTGTAGTCCCAGCTACTCGGGAGGCTGAGGCAGGAGAATGGCGTGAACCCGGGAGGCGGAGCATGCAGTGAGCCGAGATCGCGCCACTGCACTCCAGCCTGGGCGACAGAGCGAGACTCCGTCTCAAGAAAAAAAAAATAAATAAATAAAATAAAATAAAATCCATCAGTGAATAAATACGAGTGGGAGTTTAAAATTTATCATTTGATCAATGACCAATTAATTCAAATCCAGGAATCTGACAGGGAATTTTAAAGTAGTCAGTTTCAGTTAGTGGAACATCTGTTATTACCTGTAATAAGGAGTAGAGTGGCAAGGCATCATTATAAATATTGAAGCTGAAGATTTATTGGGATTGTTGTAACAAACTTTTTGAATGTGACTCATGACATCAAGAGTACCTCGTTGATGAACTAAACCAGTATAAAGGGCGAGGAACAAATTTGATAAAAACAGGAAACTCAGAGCTGGTTTCTTCCATGTTTTCAGGTGGGTTAGTGAGTATCCTATATGAAGATAGACATATTGAACCTTAACACTGACAATCTTTTGTTATGTTAACTGCAAATACATCTGTAATTTTTAATGGAAATAACATAAATTGTAATACTGTTACGACAAATAAGACATAAGCAGTAAGTCACATCTCTGACCATTCACTACTATTGTCATCTAGGTCTTGACTTTTTCTAGTAAAAGGTATTGAGGTATAGTAGGAAGGTTACGGTAATGGAGTCTAACAGGTCCAGATTTGAATTCCAGCACAAGTTGTTTTACTTTGCTGATCATTTGGATAATAGTACCTTTTTCAAGTGTTAGAAAAAAATGTCCAGTGCCTGCCCTGGTACACAGTAGTTGCTAAATAAATAGGACTTTTAATTATTCCATTTACCTACCTCTTAAATCTCCCAAGCACTAATAATTGGTATTTTAGTGTGTAATATGAGTTTCAATAATGTGTCCTCTTAGGAAAATAAGCCATTGGGCACCTGAGAGATTTTCCATAAGTATCTGAGTGCTATGTCTTACTTTTTTTTCCCCACTGCAGTGGGAAATTTTTTTTTCCCACTACAGTCAGGCAATTTGGAGATGCTGAACAATTTTTCTTTTTTGATTTATGAAAGTGATTATTCTGTGGGGCAAAACAACAAAAAACCAAAGGAAAAAACCAAGTTGAATGAATAGAAGGGTATAAAAGGATAAGTAAAAGTCTCTCTCCCCTCTGATAGTCCTTTTCTTCAGCAACAGCCACTGTTAATGGACATATTAGGATCTACTGAGAATACCAAGAACAAGCCTTTCCACTGGAAAAGATTAAGCTTATTAGTAAGCATGACATTTTGTTCATAATTTACATATACTCTTTTTATAGAACTAGATAATAGTTTTTTTGAACTTGGGTATTCTTCATCCAAACCTTGGTTTGCCCAAAATGTTAGTACAATACTCAATGGGGCCAAGGCAGTGTATTTTATTTTGTTCCTCCTATAAATATGTTAATGACATCACGGTTCATAACTCATGAGTTGGAATATCACATATCCATGTCACCTAGTGCTTTTTAATCTACTTGAAATAGTTCTGATTAAGTAATCTGAAAAGTGGTGTGGTGAAAAATGTAGCAAGAGTAAGAAAACTAAGCCTATCACTTAAATCTACATTTATAAGATGTTTGAAATGGTAAAATGAGGAGCCTACTAAAAAAAATGATAATTGCAATTAGCTTTATTTGAAATAAAATAGCTGAGATGAGAGGATTGCTTGAGGCCAGGAGTTCAAGACCAGCCTAGGCAACATAGTGAGACTCCATCTCTACAAAAATAAAAAAAAATTACCCAGGCGTGATAGTGCGCACCTGTAGTTCCAGCTACTGGGAAGGCTGAGGCAGGAGGTTCATCTGTGTTTATGAGTTTGAGGGGACAGTGAGCTATGACCACGCCACTGCACTCCAGCTTGGGTGACACCCTGACTTTTTATTTTCATTTTTATGAAAATAAAAATGAATAAAATAGGGCCAGGTGCAGTAGCTCACACCTGTAATCCCAGTACTTTGGGAGGCCAAGGCAGGCGGATCACTTGAGGTCAAGAGTTCAAGACCAACCTGGCCAACATGGTGAAACCCTATCTCATATAAAAATTAGCCGGGCGTGGTGTCAGAGATTGCAGTGAGTTGAGATAGTGCCGTTGCACTCCAGTCTGGGCAACAAAGCGAAACTCTGTCTCAAAATAAATAAATAAAATAGGATTCTAAAAGTTCAACCATCTGTAATAACCCAAGTCAGATCCAGCAGATCCCCAAGCATAAGCTGAAGCACTTGACTTGGGTGGTAGGCTAAAACAACACCTACTTTAGTAGGCTCAAATACAAAAAGCCACATTAAAGCCTT
The DNA here is from genome assembly GCF_001698545.2 of Rhinopithecus bieti. Classification (NCBI taxonomy): domain Eukaryota; kingdom Metazoa; phylum Chordata; class Mammalia; order Primates; family Cercopithecidae; genus Rhinopithecus; species Rhinopithecus bieti. Next base: position 821,441 of record NW_016803367.1, read on the forward strand.
GTCTTTGTCTATTCTGCTATAATGGAATACCTGAGGCTGGCCAATTTATAAAGAAAAGATGTTTACTTGGCTCATGGTCCTGCAGGTTGTACAAGCATGGCACCAGCATCTACTGGTGAGGGTTTCAGGCTGCTTCCACTCATGGCAGAAGGTGCAGGGGAGTCATTGTGTGCAGAGATCACATGGTGAGAGAGCAGAAGCAAGAAAGTGGAAGGTGCCAGGCTCTTTTTTAACAGCCAGCACTTGGGGGAACTCAGGAAACCTAATATAAGGAGAATTCACGTATTACCCCAGGGTGGTGCCAAGCCATTCGTGAAGGCTCCAACCCCATGATCAAAGCACCTCCCATTGTCCCACCTCCAACAATGGGGATCAAATTTCAACACAAGGTTTGGGAGACAAACATCCAAACTACAGCAAGCCCATCCTACAGCAAGGCCCTAGAAGATACGGTTTGTTCTCAATTATTTGAAGATACTTATAAGGTAAGCATGTGTAAAGTGATTCACTTATTAATAATTTGTTCATTCAAGGCCGGGCGCGGTGGCTCACGCCTATAATCCGGCACTTTGGGTAAAACTCCGTCTCTACTAAAAATACAAAAAAAAGTTAGCTGGGCGTGGTGGCGGGTCCCTGTAGTCCCAGCTAGCTACTGGAGAGTCAGAGGCGGAGCTTGCAGTGAGCTGATACCGCGCCACTGCACTCCAGCCTGGGCGACAGAGCGAGACTCTGTCTCAAAATAATAATAATTTGTTCATTCATTAAATGTTGGAAATTTTTATTAGAAACTGTGGCACTGGGTCAGGCGCAGTGGCTCATGCCTGTAATCCCAGCACTTTGGGAGGCCAAGGTGGGCAGATCACGAGATGAAGAGATTGAGACCATTCTGGCCAACATGGTAAAACCCCATCTCTACTAAAAATACAAAATTTAGCTGGGTGTGGAGGCGCATGCCTGTCGTCCCAGCTGAGGCAGGAGGCAGGCTGAGGTATGCACCTGTAGTCCCAACTGAGGCAGGCTGAAGCAGGAGAATCACTTGAACCCGGGAGGCGTACGTTGCAGTGTGCTGAGATCGCGCCACTGCACTCCAGCCTGGTGACAGAGCAAGATGCTGTCTCAAAAAAAGGAAAAAAAAGAAAAAAAAAAAAAAAAAAAAAAAAAAAAAAAAACGATGGCACTAGGAATACAATAATACAGGTGGGTGATACAAAATGAGAATACTTGGTGATCAAGACTGTGAAAATAGCACTGTGGGTAGAATGCTGGAAGATAACATGCTTGTGTTTCTAGCATCTTCAGTACTGGTGAGACAGGGCGTCTCTTTAAGTTAGGTAATGCTTGCCTTACATGATGGTGACTTTAACTCTCTGAGCTTAGCTCTTTTTTTTTTTTTTTTTTTGAGACGGAGTCTTGCTCTGTCGCCCAGGCTGGAGTGCAGTGGCCAGATCTCAGCTCACTGCAAGCTCCGCCTCCCGGGTTCACGCCATTCTCCTGCCTCAGCCTCCTGGGTAGCTGGGACTACAGGCGCCCGCCACCTCGCCTGGCTAGTTTTTTGTATTTTAGTAGAGACGGGGTTTCACCATGTTAGCCAGGATGGTCTCGATCTCCTGACCTCGTAATCCGTCCGTCTCGGCCTCCCAAAGTGCTGGGATTACAGGCTTGAGCCACCGCGCCCGGCCGCTTAGCTCATTTTAGGACGGATCATTTTAGTGAGAAGTGAATCTCCGTATTACTTAGAGAAGTAATACAAAGAAAATGCTGGGAAGAGAAGGAACAGCTGAACACTGCCAGAGAGAGTCAGGTGATAGCTTAGTTTTCTTGGGGACAGTGGATACTGAAACAGTTGCCATTCAAAATTGTCTTCAACAGTATTATGGATCAGAGGAGCTTTTGTGGAATATTCTTGGAGCCTTACTACATGTCACAGTATTATTTCTAAGAAAACATTTCAGGGTTCCAACTTAAAAATGAAGTTTGGGGATAAAGCCTTATTTAAAATAGAACTATTTTTATATTATTATTATTTTTTGAGACAGAGTCTTGCTCTGTCACCCAGGCGGGAGTGTAGTGGCAAACTGGCTCATTGCAACCTCCATCTCCTGGGTTCAAGCGATTATCCTGCCTCAGCCTCCTGGGTAGCTGGGATTACAGGTGTCTGCCGCCATGACCGGCTAATTTCTGTATTTTTAGTAGAGATGGGGTTTCCCCATGTTGGCCAGGCTGGTCTCAAATTCAGGTGATTTGCCCGCCCCAGACTCCCAAGGTTCTGGGATTACAGGTGTGAGCCACAGCACCCAGCCAGAACTGCCTTTATTTACATGTTTAGCATCCTATAAGCATTACTAAGCATTTGACATATAAAGAAAATATCTTTATAACTTCAGTTCTCATCAAATGACTTGTGCACATGTTAGAAAAGAACCTAACTTTAGAGTATTAAGAGTCCTGAATTTAAGGCCTCTGAGGGGTTTTTAAACCTTGTGGCACTGAAAGCTTCCAAAGGGAATTTCAGAAATGAGTTGCTAAAGGGAAGGGTTAGAAAGATTTTCCAGTTCCAATGCTAGACTGAGTGAACCACAAGAGAAGTCTAAGGTCCATCGTTTTGTTATAGACAAGTAGTTCTGTTTCATCAATATTTAAAACAAATGAACAAGATTGCAGTAGGTGATGTCCAGTAAGTCTAATTAATGGCACGCAAAAATTTGGAGATGCAGTTCTCACTGAAATAATCCACCCTCAAATGACCTAGCTTCAGAAAGTGATCATCCCCACCATGTAAATGATGTGAATCCCAATCACTGAAGATTTAAGACTTTGTATGTACCCCAGTGACTAAAGTATAGGTCCCTTCCTGTCACATAGTAATAACCCATTGCCAACTGGATGCTAAACATCATCCCTAAATACTTAATTTGCTCCTATTATCTGGGCCTACAAAAAGATAACCGAAAGTGGGTATACAGAACATTTCTGGAAGAGCTGCTTAAGAAAGTGATAACAATAGTTACCTCTGGGGAATGGGGCCAGATGACTTGAGGATGGCACACTAATTGTTTTTGTACCATCAGCATTTATTTTCATAATAAAAAGAAACACTGGGCTCCTAACAGATCATGTTCATCAGATTACTGTTACAGAAATGTTTACAATCCATTACGTCTCAGTTGACTACTCTTCAGGATAAAATCTAAAAACCTGAGCATATAAGAAGATACTTCATGAGATGGTTCCTTTATAAAGCCATATCTCTTAAGCATCACATATTATTTAGCTTGATATACACACTTCTAAAATTTTGGATATCCAGTGTGGCACTCTGTAATTTCCAGCAATGACTAATAAGTTCCTTCTTACCAAGGTAAGGTTCATGGTAATAGAGAGGATGGGAGTATCTGAGACTGTACATTACTGTTTCCATCCTGGTTTTGACAAGAATTATCAGGAAACCTAATGTTAAGAAAAAAATCCCTATCACATTTTACCAATTAGAGAGAGATCTGAATTATTGTTTCTATTTTTAAATACTCTTTGAGAAAGCTTAGTTTCAGTGTTTAGATGAGAACAACAAAAGGTGGTTCAATTCTGGAATGGGACATACAGTAGAATGAGGCTGGGAAAGAGAGACTTTGAACTATTAACCATAATGAGGGTACTGGGCACAGATTAAGGTATCAAGAAGAATTTTTTTTTTTTTTTTTCAGACAGTCTCGCTCTGTCACCCAGGTGGGAGTGCAGTGGTGCCGATCTTGGCTCAATGCAACCTTCACCTCCAGGGTTCAAGTGATTCTCCTGTCTCAGCCTCCCGAGTAGCTGGGATTACAGGCGCGTGCCACCACACCTGGCTAATTTTGTATTTTAGTAGAGACAGGGTTTCACCCTGTTGGCCAGGCTGGTCTCAAACTCCTGACCTCAGGTGATCCACCCACCTCAGCCTCCCAAAGTGCTAGGATTACAGGCGTCAGCCGCTGGCAGCTGGCCAGGAAGAATTTTATGTTGCTACCTTGTTAAGGAAGTAAAGCCATCTTTTCATCTTCGATAGAATTCAATAGTTAATGCCTAAAACAAAGACCTTTAAGTGGCATTATAAGTGTTATAGAGATATTGAGGTAGATACCAAAATAACCAGCTGAAAGAATGTGTAAGTGATTGTTTTTGGAGAGAGGAAATAGAAGGGAGAGCAGGGGAACAATTTTTTAAAAAAATTCCTTGTGGAAGGTCTTCTGAAATAATGTACATATGCAATTTTGATAAAAAGATTAGAATATGGGGCCAGGTGTGGTGGCTCACGCCTGTAATCCCAGCAGTTTGGGAGGCCAAGGCAGGTGAATCACCTGAGGTCAGTAGTTCGACACCAGCCTGGTCAACATGGTCAAGCCCCATCTCTGCTAAAAATACAAAAATTAGCTGGCTGTGGTGGCGTGGGCCTGTAATTCCAGCTACTCTGGAGGCTGAGGCAGGAGAATCTCTTGAACCCAGGAGGCAGAGGTTGCAGTGAGCCGAGATTGTGCCACTGCACTCCAGCATGGGCGACAGAGTGAGACTCTGTCTCAAAAAAAAAAAAAAAAAAAGATAAGAATATGGAAAAACAAAGTGGCCCAGTAAGAGAGAAGTCTATATTAGCCACCACTGTGGTAAAAACAGATAAGCAGACACTCAACTCAGAATCAGTAGTGGGTGCTGAACTCTATCAGCACAAGTGAGAGATTCAATCTAAGAACCGAATTAGTGTTGCTAAAATATCACCTTTCTTTTACAGATAAGGAAACTGAGGCACATTGTTAAACAATTCACTAAAGATGAGAGCCAGTCACAAAATATATTTTCTAGAGTTGAGTCCTATTTTATAGGAGTAAGGGAAATTCAAATTAGGCAAGAGAAGTTACTGTAGATTGAAAAAACAGCTGCAATTATTTTTCTTCCTGTGTCCCATTCCACTATGAGGTTGGCATTTATTTCCCCACCTCTTGAATCTGACCTGGCCCAGTGACTTGCTTTGATGAAAAGAATGTGGTAGAAGTGACAGTGTGCAAATTCCAAGCGCTTGTCTCAAAGGGTCTTGCATATTTGCTCCCTCTCTTGGAACACGGCCTACGCCAAGTGAACAAGCCCTAGCTAGCCTGTTGGAGGAAGAGAAAACTCAGAAGAGCTGAGAAGACTTGGCCTACAGCTAGATGAACCCCAGACATGAGAGCCCAGCCTAGGTCAACAGAGGTATCTACCCAAACTGCAGCTGATGACGTTTGTTTAAGTGAGCTCAGTGGAGATGAGAACTGCTCAGTTGAAATGTAGACCTGCAAATAATAATAAATGGAGTTTCAAGCCACTACAGTTTTGAGGTAGCCTTTTACACAGCAATGGCTGATAGAGTTGTCATGTTTATATAAAAATAGGTTAAAACAAGTCACACAAAAGCAGCATATGGCTGAAATTTGTGGTATAACTCAAAATTTCAAGTAGTTAGGAAAGATTCAAACTAGGTCTCTAAAACATCAAGAGCTCCAAAGAGAACTGTTCTAAATGTCCGAAGATTCTGTCTAGGTGAGATCACTAGACAGAGTTGATCCTACTGTTGGAACCTCTTGGCATTAAAGAGCTCTGACTGTTAGGGGAAGTGCAAATCTCCTAGGAATCAGTTTTTTGACTCACTCTAGAACCTTAGGTAGGGGGTGGAGGAAAAGAATGCATCCTGTGAGGAGATCAAGGGGTTTTCTAGGTCGCTGTCTTTTAAGAATCCCTCTAAGTAGACAGAGAATGGAAGAAGGGGTGATTCTCACCTATTAGAAGGGGATCTCTTTACCCCTCATCAGCATTTTATCTCAATAAACTGGGAAAAGGCCCTGGTTACAGGGATCTTGCCACTTAAAGATTCAATCTTTTAGACTGGGAATGAGGATTCAGACAACTCAGTCTTCGTGTAAATACTTGGTAAAGAAACAGGACACAGAGGAGGAATGCCGGAAAAATCTGGTTTATGAAAACAGAAATCAAACCAAGTTACTAACCAACCTCCCTATCCCCTCCAGGCACACAAAAACATTTGCCTCTGTACTCTGGCAATGCTTAATTATAACACACACTCAAGTGGCTGTAAAAAAAACCCAACAAAACAAAAACCATTTTAACATCTGAATAGTGATTTATGAACAGATTTCCTCTGGCAAATGGGGCCAGCTATTCTTAAGGCTTGCCAAATAGCTGTTAGATGTCTATATTTCTGTATGTGCCTGCGTTTGTATATGGTTAGAGTGTAAAGTAATGACAGACTGAGGCTTTGGTTTCAGAACTTCAGATGTATCAAAAATACAGATTTTTATGTTTGATTTTATATTTGTATGTTTATCTCCTTAAATCGAAGAGATTATACATCTCAGATCTGTAGGAGTTGATGTATACTTGGTCAAACACTGCTTGACTCAATGTTTTTCTTTTTTTTTTTTAAGTAAAAAATAAGTTTGAAAACTGTAACTCCCTAGGTTTTTTCCAGCCTCCAGTTCAATTGGCTAGTCATTTCTTCTCTCCCAACGTGATTTTTTTTTAAGGTCTTAATATTTGAAGGAAGCCAACAGTCATTTATTCCGAATTAAACTTGAAGTTAATAAAGTTTCAATTCATAATTTTCCAAACCAACCAATGTAAAACCCAGATTTTCCTGAATTGAGTCATGTAAGAATTTTTGTAAGTGACAAAAAAAATACATGTTAAGACTGTGGAAAAATGGAGAAAAGGCCTGAAATAAAATCAGGAGTTAATTACTTAAAAAATTGCATATGCCAGGCTGGGTGCAGTCGCTCACGCCTGTAATCCCAGCACTTTTGGGAGGCTGAGGTGGGTGGATCACCTGAGGTCAGGAGTTCAAGACCAGCCTGGCCAACAAGGTGAAACCCCGTCTCTATTTAAAATACAAAAATTAGCTCGGCATGGTGTTGCATGCCTGTAATCCCAGCTACCAGGGATGCTGAGGCAGGAGAATTGCTTGAACCCAGGAAGTGGAGGTTGCAGTCAGCCGAGATCGTGCCACTGCACTCCAGCATGGGTGACAGAGCGAGACTCCATCTAAAATAATAATAATAATAATTGCATATGCCTTAGAGTTTTAAAGGTGTAAATGTTTTGTGTGTAAAAGCATTAAAAACTAGTTTCAACAGCAATAAATACATTTTTCCTTTGTGAAAATGAAGACCCTTACAGTTTAACCCTAAACTTAAAATAGCTAATCTAAAACAGACATTAACTTTACGTTTTAGTGAGAAACAATACCACCAAATAGAAACACCACCACCAAAAACTGCTTTGGGTATTGGATATTTATGTGGGTTTTTTGTTTGTTTGTTTTTTGAGAGAAGGACTTGCCATATTACCGAGGCTGGTCTCAAACTCCTGGACTCAGGCGAACCTCCTGCCTCAGGCTTCTGAGTAGCTGGGACTATAAGTGCACACCACTGCACTGGGCTAGGATCTTTATGTTTTTATCTCACTTTAGAGGATATAGGAAAAAAGATATTTGGACTACAAAAAGGGAATATTGCAGTCATATAATTAATCTGTAATTAAGTAATTCCTTATTAACCTAGTTGAAAATAAAATAGTTTAATGAGAATGTGTTGTCTTTGGACTATTTCTATATAATTTATTTTCTATAACAAAAGTACTTACCACAGAACACCATACAGAATGGTAAAACTGGATAAATAAACCTGAATTCTTTGTGGCTCAACATGCTATAATAAAAGAAATATTATTAAAATATTAATTATCATGTTATATGATGCATTGAGAAAGTAATGTATTTAATATAAAACATATTTAACTTGATCTGTTTATTTTCTAAGTACTCAGACTGAATTTCTTGCTTCAGGAATTAGTCTCATTTTTTAGTTATAAGGTGATTATGATATGGTAAAACTAATCATAAAATATGATGTCAATTTGAAATTACAGAGTACAGTTACATTCTAAAAACGGGATTTCTATTTCTATCCAAGTAAGTAAAATTAGTCAAATTTGGAACAAGGATACATCATTTTTATTTTAGAATGTATTTCCGTGGTCCTTCAATTTAAAATTTTGGTGGTATTGACTGATTGATTGATGACTGACTGACTGAGACTGGATCTTGTTTTGTCACCTAAACTGAAATGCAGTAGCACAATCATAGCTCACTGCAACCTTAAATTCCTGGGCTCAAGCAGTCCTTCTGCCTCAGCTTCCCAAATAGTTAGGACTACAGGCACATGCCATCATGCCCTGATAATTTTAAATTTTTTTCAGAGAGGGGGTCTTGCTATGTTGCTCAGGCTGGTCATGAACTCCTTGCTTCAAGCAATCCTCCCACCTTGGCCTTCCAAAGTATTGAAATTATAGGCATGAGCAACTGTGCCTTTTTTTTTTTAAAGCAAAAAAATTAGTCCAAGTTCTTAAAATTGAGTGTAATCCTTATTAAGCAAACTACATATCTAAAGTATTCACTCTAGTGCTTCCATAATTACTACTACTTGTATCTTCTAAGATAATTCCCACTAACAAAAGTTAATGGCACCTCCAAAAAATAAAGTTTACTTTTTGAAGAATTTGATTTGATTTCTTGGTAACATAAAACATTTTAGCCTTTGAACAAATAAAATCTTACCTATAAACAAGCAGTGTCCATAGCACAGTCACCAAAAGTATCCGGTGTCTCTTTGGTGCTAGATAGCAGCCATGAATAAAGAAGGGTAAGTGAGTACCCAAGATAACTGGAAATCCTTGACTGAAGTACCAGTGCCATGGATGAGAACCATAAAATGTTCCCAAATTCTGCAGCACGTTAAATTTCAAAAAATTAAATTGAACCAGAGTCCACTGGCACAGTTGAAGGAAAAATAAATAGAAATGTGTTAGTGCCAAGTAGTAATGTTTGGCATTAGGGAACTGACACAATTTTGACATTAAATCAGAACTGAAGTCTTAAAACCAGGCAATAGTTTACATTAATAATTTTTTTTTTTTTTGATACAGAGTCTCGCCCTGTTGCCCAGGCTGGAGTGCAGTGGCACAATCTCGGCTCACTGCAAGCTCTGCCTGCCAGGTTCACACCATTCTGCTGCCTCAGCCTCCCGAGTAGCTGGGATTACAGGCACCCGCCACCATGCCTGGGTAATTTTTTATATTTTTAGTAGAGATGGGGTTTCACTGTGTTAGCCAGGATGGTCTCGATCTCCTGACCTTGTGATCTGCCCGCCTTGGCCTCCCAAAGTGCTGCAATTACAGGCGTGAGCCACCGTGCCCGACCTAATAATTTTGACTAATGACTACATGAAATCCTTCTTGTTATTTTTTCTTCTTTAAGTATTAATGTGTTCTTTGTTAATTTGTAAAACTAGGTTTTTGAGATTCAAAGTGAGATTCAAACTTACATTTTAGCAATCTAAGTTTTTTTTTATTTCAACAGTTTTTGGGGCACAGATGGCTTCTGATTACATGAATAAGTTCTTCAGAGGTGATTTCTAGGATTTTAGTCCATTCATCACCGAAGCAATGTACACTGCACCCAATATGTACTCTCTTATTTTTCACCCCTCTCCCACCCTTCGCCACCCTGCGTCCCCAGAGTCCATTCTATCATTCTGATGTCTCTGCATCCTCATAGCTTAGCTCCCACTTATAAGTAAGAACATATGATATTTGGTTTTCCATTCCTGAGTTATTTCACTTAGAATAATGGCCTCCAGTTCCATCCAAGTTTTATATCTAGTTAGAGATAAGGAGGATACTAGACAAATTTTTCGGACTGTGTGTGGTACTTTACAATATCACATTACCTGTTAAGATAAAGCTTTGAAAACATTACAATTTGAATTACAGCACAAAGCTGACAATAATGACAAACAGCAACAACAGGTAACATTCAGTGCTCATTTAATAATTCCCTGCCTTAAAATGTACTCTCCTGAATATTAACTAGGAATACTAATTCTTTTATGTAGAAAGCACAACAAATTGAACCAAAGGCTTATTAGGATATGCCTAGAAGTCTTTTGTAGTGTATCTCATATCATTTAAAAAATTGTTTGTTCTAAAGTATTAATGGATTAAAAATAAAAATAGCTGTTAGCTTAATATACTTTTACTTACTTGGCCAAAAAAAATACGATCAATCATCAGAGACAAACTCAAAGTAGCAAAGCTGAAAAACAAAAATAGAATAGTGATTCACATTTGCAGCTTGCTGAAAATCCACTATTAGCATATGGCTGTGTACGTGCCTTGCATCAAAAGCCACTATAAAAATGCTTTACAGTTTCACCAGCTGAATATGGATTTACACATTTTGAAAGGTATCTGTTGATAAAGATCAGTAGATAAGATTACATAATTAAATCAATTAATATTGTAAAAATATATTAATATAAAGATGATTGAAAGACTACTGCGGTGTAACAAATTACCCCAAAACTTGTTAACTTAAACTATGAATATTTACCATTTCATAGTTCCTGGGGATCAAGAACCTAGGTGTTGCTTAGCTGTGTGCCTCTGGCTCGAGGTCTCTCATGAATTGTAGTCAAGCTCTTAGCAGGGGCTACAGTTTCATGTGAAGGTTCAATTGTGAGTGGAGAGATCAGCTTCCAGACTTGCTCACATGGTTGCTGATGGGGCTAAGTTCCTCAACATATGGCCGTCTCCTTAAGGCTGCTTCATGACATAATAACTGGCTTAACCCAGGGTAAGTCAGCCAAGAGTGAGTAAGACAGGCACCCAAGATGGAAGCCATAGTCTTATTTATTTATTTATTCTTTTCTTTTTTTTTAGAGACAGGGTCTTGCTCTGTCACCCAGGCTGGAATGCAGTAGTGTGTGATTATGGCTCACTGCAGCCTTGACCTCCCGGGCTCAAGTGATCCTCCCACCTCAGCCTCCCAAGTAACTAGGACTACAGGTGTGTGCTGCCATGACTGGATAATTTTTGGATTTTCTGTAGAGATGGGGTCTCACTATATTACCCAACTGGTCTCAAACTCTGGGGCTCAAGCAATACTTCCACCTTGGCCTCCCAAAATGCTGGGATTACAGATGTAAGCCACTGTGCCTGGCCACCATATCTTTTCATAACCCAGTCTTGTAAATGATATCCCATCCCTTCTGCTGTATTCTACATATTAGAATTGAGTCCACAAATCTAGCCCATGTTCAAGGGGAGGGGATTATACAAAGACATAAACAGCACAAGGATGAGATCATTGGAGGCCATCTCAGTGACTGCCTACCACAAACACATATACAGAAAAATATGCTATGAGGATAATGCTCTATGAATCATCACTATATGAACACAACTGTGTAACTGCCATACAGAGCGGGATAAAGAGTATTAGCAGCACCCCCTTATCCCTCCAATCAATCAGTCCCTACCCCCTCCCCAAAAGTAACCCAAAGGTAACCCTTCCGCTTCCCAAAGATAACCACTATCCTAATTTCTGACAGAACAGATGAGTTTTATCTTTTTTTGAATTTTATAAGAATAGAATCATACCATATGTACTCATATCCAAATTCCTTTAGTCATTATGCTTGTGAGATTGAACCAAGTTTTTTTGCATGCTGTAGTTCATTCATTTACAATACTGTGTATTGTAACTATGTATACCACACTGTATGTATTCCTTCTGTTGATGGACACTATGCTTCCATTTTCAGCTATTGTGAATAGTGCTGCAATGAACATTCTTTTTTTTTTTTTTTTTTTTTTTTTTTTGAGACGGAGTCTTGCTCTGTCGCCCGGGCTGGAGTGCAGTGGCCGGATCTCAGCTCACTGCAAGCTCCGCCTCCCGGGTTCACGCCAGTCTCCTGCCTCAGCCTCCTGAGTAGCTGGGACTACAGGCGCCCGCCACCACGCCTGGCTAGTTTTTTGTATTTTTTAGTAGAGACGGGGTTTCACCGTGTTAGCCAGGATGGTCTTGATCTCCTGACCTCATGATCCACCCGTCTCGGCCTCCCAAAGTGCTGGGATTACAGGCTTGAGCCACCGTGCCCGGCCTGCAATGAACATTCTTTTACACATCTTTTGGTATCCATATATATGCATTTCTGTTAGACATATACCTAGGATTGGAATTGGTGGGCCCTAAGGTAGTGGTCTCTAACCTTTTTGGCACCAGGGTCTGGTTTCTTGAAAGGCAGTTTTTCCATGAACAGGTTGCGGGGGTGGGAGTGGGGCATGGTTTCTGGATGAAACTGTTCCACCTCAGATCACTGGACATTAGATGCTCATACGGGGCACAATCTAGATCCCTTGCATGTGCAGTTCACAATAGGGTTTACACTTCTATAAGAATGTGACAGGAGGTGGAGCTCAGGCAGTAATGCTTGCTTGCTCACCTCCTGCTGTGCAGTCCAGTTCCTAAGAGGTCATGGACTGGTGCCAGTCCACAGCCTTGGGACTGGGGACCCCTGTCCTAAGTTATAAGTGCAACTATGTATTTATTTAGCTTTTGTAAATATTTAAAAGTTTTCCAAAGTAGTTATTAGTTTGCATTCCGACAGGAATATATAAGTTCCACATCATACTAGCCATTTGGGTGGATGTATAGTATAGTAGTATTTCATGGTGGTTTTACTTTGTATTTCCTAATAACAAATGAGATGAGTCTCTTTATCCTTATTGGCCATTTTAATATTTTTTGAAGTACCTGATGAAATCTTTTCAGTCATTTTTCTATGAGTTATCTTTTTCTTATACATTTTTACAAGTTTTATATATAATCTGGATGTAAGGGTTTAGTTGGTTACATGTATTATAGCATCTTCTTCTGATCTGTAGCTTGCTTTTTCACTTTTTTTTTTTTTTTGAGACGGAGTCTCGCTCTGTTGCCCAGGCTGGAGTACAGTGGCGCAGTGGCATGATCTCAGCTCACTGCAAGCTCCACCTCCCAGGTTCAAGCAATTCCCCTGCCTCAGCGTCCTGAGTAGCTAGGATTACAGGCGCCTGCCACCACGCCTGGCTAATTTTTTGTATTTTTAGTAGAGACAGGGTCTCACCATGTTAGCTAGGATGGTCTCGATCTCCTGACCTCGTGATCCACCTGCCTTGGCCTCCTAGTGTTGGGATTACAGGTGTGAGCCACCGCGCCGGCCATGCTTTTTCACTCTTAATGGTGAATCTGATGAACAAAAGTCTTTAATTTTAATATATTCAAATGTATCTATCTTTTTCTTTATAGTTAGTACTTATCGTCTATTTAGGAAAGTTTTGCCTGCCTCAAGATCATGAGGATATTCTGTCATATCTTGCACAACCACCACTGTTTTACCTTTACATCAGGATCTATAATTCCCTTGGAGTTTTTTGCTTTTCTGTTTTTCATTTTTGCTTATGCTGGGAAGGTAGGAGTCAAGATTTTTTTTTTTTTCCATATGGATAGCCAACTATGTATTTATTGAAAAGACTATCCAAGGCCAGGCTTGGTGGCTCATGCCTGTAATCCCAGCATTTTGGGAGGCCGAGGCGAGTGGATCACAAGGTTGGAGTTCAAGACCAGCCTAGCCAACATGGTGAAACCCCGTGTCTACTAAAAAAAAAATACAAAAATTAGCCAGGTGTGATGGCAGGTGCCTGTAATCCCAGATACTCGGGAGGATGAGGCAGGAGAATCGCTTGAACCCAGGTAGCGGAGGTTGCAGTGAGCCGAGATTGCGCCACTGCACTCCAGCCTGAGCGACAGAGTAAGACTCTGTCTCAAAACAAAAAAAATCAAAAAAAAAAAAAAAAAAAAAGAAAAGAAAAAAGAAAACTATCCCTTCCTTACTGTACTACAGTATCACCTTCCTCATAAAGTGACTACATATGTTTGTATGCTGCTGGACCATATTCTGTTCCACTGATCTATTTGTTTTACCTTGCACTAATTCTAATTCTAAGTTGTCTTAACTACTATAGCTTTGTAATAAGTCCTTTTTTTTTTTTTTTCTGAGACAGAGTCTCACTCTGTCGCCCAGGCTGGAGTGCAGTGGCACGATCTTGGCTCATTGGAGCCTCCGCCTCTTGGGTTCAAGCGATTCTCCTGTCAGCCTCCCGAGTAGCTGGGACTATAGGCACCCGCCACCACGCCCAGCTAGTTTTTGTATTTTTAGTAGAGATGGGGTTTCGCCATGTTGGCCAGGCTGGTCTTGAACTCCTGACCTCAGGTGATCCGCCCACCTTGGCCTCTCAAAGTGCTGGGATTACAGGCGTAAGCCACTGCGCCCGGCCTACACTACTAGATGTTAAGACTTATTACAGGATGAGCATGGTGGCTCCCTGGCCTACACTACTAGATATTAAGACTTATTACAGGCCGGGCGTGGTCGTAATGCACCTCAATTTGGGTTTATCTGATGTTTTCTCAAGATTAGATTCAGGTTATGCATTTTGACAGTTAACACCACCCAAGTGAAGGGATGTTTTTCTCAGTGCCTCAGATCAAGCATCTCACAATATTGACTTGTCCTATTACTAGCAATGTTAACTTCAGTCACCTAGTTAAGGTATGTCTCCCAAGTTTCTCTGCTATAAAATTATCATTTGTAATTAATAGGTCTCTTGTGGAAGATACTTTGGAACTATGTAACTATTCTTCAAACTTTTACCCACTGGTTTAATATTCAAGTGCAATTAATATTTGTATATGGACCCTGTATCTAGTGAGCATGCTTCATTTGTCTACTTATCTAATAGTTTATCTTCAGATTCTTTTGAATTTTCTACATATACAATCATGATACAAAGTCACAGAGTTTTATTTCTTCCCTTCTACCATTAACTCGCTTTTCTTGTCCTATTGCACTAGATAGGATGGATACTGTTGAACAGGAGTGGAGATAATAACCATCCTTGTATCTTTCCCAATCTCAAGGGAAAGGGTTTCAATATGTTCACACTAAGCACGATTTTCTGTAAAGTTTTATACAAACTGTCATATGAATCAGTCCCTTTCCACAGTTTGTTTTCTAAGGGTTGTCTTCCCCCTCCCTGACAATCATGACTAGGCCTTTAGTTTCATCATATGCTTTCTGTGTGTCTATTAAGAAAGCCATATTATTTTTCTCCTTTATTCTCTTGATGTCATGAATCATACTGACTGATTTTCAAATATCAAATATTACATTCTTGGAACAAACCCCATCTTGGATGTCATGTATTCTTTTAAATATTGTATGGATTCAGTTTACTAGTATTTCTTCAGGATTTTTGCATTCACAGTCATGAGAAACATTGGTTTATAATTGACCTTTCTTGTAATGTCCTTGTTAGATTTTGGTATCGAGAATATGCTATTGTCATGAAAAGAACTGGGAAATGTTTTTCTTTTTCCATTCTGTGGAATAGTTCATGTGAACTGATGTTTCTTCTTTCTTAAATGTATGGAATAATTTGCCAATGAAGCCATTTGAACCTGATGCATCTTTCTTTGAAGATCTTAATTACAAATTAAATTTCTTTAATATATATAGTACTGTTCAGATTTTCTAATTCTCCTGTCAGTTTTGGTAAGTTGCATTTTTCTTTTTTTTTCTTTTTTTTTTTGAGACGAAGTCTCGCTCTGTCGCCCGGGCTGGAGTGCAGTGGCCGGATCTCAGCTCACTGCAAGCTCCGCCTCCCAGGTTTGCGCCATTCTCCTGCCTCAGCCTCCCCAGTAGCTGGGACTACAGGCGCCCGCCACCTCGCCCGGCTAGTTTTTTTTTTTTTGTATTTTTTAATGGAGACGGGGTTTCACCGTGTTAGCCAGGATGGTCTCGATCTCCTGACCTTGTGATCCGCTTGTCTCGGCCTCCCAAAGTGCTGGGATTACAGGCTTGAGCCACCACGCCCGGCCGGTAAGTTGCATTTTTCTAGAAATGTGTTCATTTGTCAAGTTTATTAGCAAAAAGTTGTTTATAATATTGTCTTCTTAATTTTGGGAATGGCTGTAAGACCTATAGTCATTCCTGTCTTGTCAATCATTGGTGAGATAGTGTGGCAGCTGGAAGGCAATTGAAGTATTTTGGATTTTACAAAATGACAAAATGATATCCCAAATTCTCAAGGCCATGTAAAAGTAAACAAAATTGGTCCACATATATTAGAATTTTCCTAAGACGAATTCAATATTTTTCTGTATATTTAGAGACACTATTACTGTTTGGATATGTAACTGACTATTTTTAAAGGGTGCTAAATATGTAAAAGGTTGTTACATCATTCAAATCTGAAGCCAACTCTGTGCATCAAAGGACTTGAATATAAGACTAATTAGGACTGTGATTGACATTTGTTCTATACTGCACAACTTCAGAATATTTTCACGTGCATTATCTCATTTGTTCTTTTCTATATTTCACTTCAGAATAAACAAAGCAAGCATCTGATCTATGTGAAAAGGTTCCTTTAGGCTTTTTCAGCTTTAAGTGAGCTCATTCTCCATGCATGACAAATTCATGTTCACCCTGATGTTACTTGAAACACCACCCACTTTATAAGGCTTCTACTAATATTCCCTCTGCAAGCAGAATTAGATTACTTTCTATTCTTCTGCAGAATTTTGTTATATCTAACTTAGAATACTTTATTTTTTATTTTTATTTTGAGATGGAGCCTCGCTCTGTTACACAGGCTGGAGTACAGTGGTGCATTCTTGGCTCACTGCAACCTCTACCTCTGGGGTTCAAGTGTTCTCCTGCCTCAGCCTCCCAAATAGCTGGGATTACAGGCATGCGCCACAATGCCCAGCTAATTTTTTTGCATTTTTAGTAGAGACGGGGTTTCGTCATATTGGCCAGGCTGGTCTTGAACTCCTGACCTCAGGTGATGTGCCTGTTTCAGTCTCCCAAAGTGCTGGGATTACAGGCGTGAGCCACCGCACCCGACCACTGGAACCCTTTAAATCACTGGGTAAGAATTACAATCCCTAACTGATGATGATTCAACCTACGATTTTTCAACTTTAAAATGGTACCCACATAGCCATTCTGTTTTTCCCTTTCAGTACAGTATTCAATGAATTATATGAGATATTCAAATATTTTATTATGAAATAGGGTTTGTGTTAGATGATTTTGCCCAACTGTAGGCTAAGGTAAATGTTCTGAGCATGTTTATGATAGGCTAAGCTGTGATATTCAGTACGTTAGATGTGTTAAGTGCACTTTTAATGTAGAATATTTTCTTTTTTATTTATTTTGTTTAGAGACAGGTTATCACTGTGTTTCCCAGGCTGGAGTGCAGTGGAATGATCATAGCTCACTGCAACCTTGAACTCCTGGGTTGAAGGGATCCTCCTGCCTCAGCCTCCCAAGTAGCTAGGACCACAGGCGTGCCTAGTGCCACCTATACTTGGCCAATTTTTAAATTTTTTTTTGTTGAGATGGGGTCTCATTATGTTGCTCAGGCTGTTCTTGAACTCCTGGCCTCCCAAGGCACTGGGATTACAGGTGTGAGCCACTGTGCCTTGCCTGACTTATATTTTCAAACTGCAATGAGTTTATCAGGATGTAACCCCGAGTCAAGGAGCATCTGTATTGTTATATCTTTTTCCCCCACAGACTTTGACTTTGAGAGCAGACACTGTATCTTACTCACCTCTGAATTATCAAATGCTGGATACAAAGTAGGTTAAATGCTTGTTAAATGAGTAAGTTATTATCATGCTGCTGATGAGATTAAAAAGGCTTTCTATCTCCCTCAGTGTCAAAGCCGATATGAACTGTGCCCCTGCTATCTCTCCGACCTCATTATTCCATTCTCCCAAGCTCACTCTCTTTTAGCCACATCAGTCTCCTTGCTGTTCCTTGAACATGCCCAACATACTTAGTACTTGGCTGGTCCTTTTGCCTGGAATATTCTCTCATCAAGTAACTACATGGTTCACTCTCTCAACTCCTTTAAGTTTTGGCTCCAGTGTCACCTTACATGGTGATCTTTCCCAACCACCTTATTTAAAAATAACAGCTCCACTGTTACCCCAAGCACTGGCATTCTATCCTCCTTATGCCACAATTATTTTTCCCTGTATTACCATCACTTGACAAATATATATTTATTCTTATCTTTTTAGCTGTCTGTCTCTCCCTACTAGAATGTAAACTTCATGAAGGCAGGTACTTTTTGTGGTTAAACTGATGCATCTCCTACATTTGGAACACTGCCTGGCACATAGTAGGATTAAATACTTCCTGAATGAATGAATACATTTAATGCAATGTTATTAATACACCTGAGAAACGACAACAGTAGCAACAGAGACGCAAGATAATTTAGTCCTTTCAGATTGCTACCCGAAAAATACTTGTGACTAGTGAATACTAGTACAGTCATGCATTACTTAACAATGGGGATACATTGTGAGAACTGCATCATTAGGCAATTTCATCACTGTGCAAACATCATGGAGTGCACTTACACAAGCCTAGATGGTACAGCTTACAGACATCTAGGCTATATGGTATAGCCTACGGCTCCTAGGCTGCAAACCTATACAGCATGGTACTATACTGAATATTGTAAGCAATCATAACACAATGCTATGTATCTGTGTATCTAACTATAGCTAAACAGGTTGGGCATGGTGGCCCATGCCTGTATTTCCAGCACTTTGGGAGGCCAAGGTGGGCGGATCACCTGAGGTCAGGAGTTTGAGAGTAGCTGGCCAACATGGTGAAACCCCAACTCTACTAAAAATAAAAAAAATTAGCTGGGCGTGGTGGCAGGCGCCTGTAATCCCAGCTGTTTGGGAGGCTGAGGCAGGAGAATCACTTGAACCTGGGAGGCGGAGGTTGCAGTGCAGTGAGATTGCGCCATTGCACTCCAGCCTGGGTGACAGAGCGAGACTCGGTCTCAAATAAATAAATATATATAAAATATATATAGCCAAACAGAGAAACTAAAGTACAGTAAAATATGGTAATTTAATCTTATGGGACCACTGTCATAAATGCAGTCCAGTGCTAACCAAAATGTCGTTATGCGGTGCATGATTGTATATTAAAAAGATCACTGTTGTAAGAGTTAGAATGCAGTCATCCCTTCAATAAATAATTATTTGGGGGTAGTCTACTAGATACTTGGGATATGTCTGATCCTAGGCACTCATAGTGTAGTTAGAAGACCTGGGTTTCAATATTAGTACAGCAACCAGGTCAATGATTTTGACTAACACATTTTTAATTTATCCCAGCCTCCTGTTTTCTCTACTACAAAATAAAAACATGTATTGCCTAGATAGAAGTATTATGAAAATTATGAGGTAATATGTGAAAACACATTATGAATTATAAAGCCTTATACAAATGTAAAAGCATCAAGTATCTCTAAAATATATTTGAGAAATATTTAGGAAATAAAGCATCAGAAAGCACTAAGTTAGAAGTAATTACAAAAGCACTCAGTTAAGCAAATTAAAATAGTTATAATCAGGATCATAAATATAAGAATATAAGTTTTGCAATATTCTATTTCCTTGGACTGAGAGTGCTCATTGACATTAGAAGATAAAATAATTAACTGAAAGATATAAAATCTTGTTCATAATCTGTGATTTATAGGCTACTAAAATTAATGGATGGATTATTGCCACACTTACCCTACAGGTAAAAAATTATGTAGAATAAGATCAAGCTTTCTTGGTTCTTGACAGAAATGTCTGAAGAGCAAAGGTGTCCAGGGAATGACAGCTGTGGGACGAATTATGAAGGCAAGTGCCACCAAGGATGAGTACTTGACACTGTAAGAGGAAAATGTGTGATAAGACAAGTGGGAAATTAACTTGAAGTTATCTATTACTTACACTGTGATTTGACATTTTCCTTTTGGTATGAATAGCTATATGAACTTTTTTTTTCTTTTTTTGAGACAGAGTCTTACTCTGTCACCCAGGCTGGAGTGCAGTGGCTCACTGCAACTTCTGCCTCCTGGGTGCAAGTGATTCTGCTGCCTCAGCACCCCAAGTAGCTGGGATTACAGGTGTCCGCCACCATGCCTGGCTAATTTTTTGTATTTTTAGTAGAGACGGGGTTTCACCATGTTGGCCAGGCTGGCCTCAAACTCCTGACCTCAGGTGATCCACCCGCCTCGGTCTCCTAAAGTGCTGGGATTACAGGCTAATCCCCATGCCCGGCTAATTGTTTGTATTTTTAGTAGAGATGGGGTTTTACCATGTTGGCCAGGCTGGTCTCAAACTCCTGACCTCAAGTGATCCACCTGTCTTGGCCTCCCAAAGTGTGGAGATTACAGGCGTGAGCCACCGTGCCCAGCCAATACTTGCATTTCTTAAAGGAGTGTGCAAAATGTCATTTTATTGTCAGGTCTGGAATAGTATCTGTCATGCTTATACAAGGAAAAATGCTTATATAGCAGTCCTTTTGTACCACGTGACCCTTGCACTTCCTGACGTTCCCTGACTGAATTAGGGAATGGCACCTGGGCCCAAGTAACCAATCTAAGGCTGGCTAGTGTGAAATAAAGTTATCTCCAGATAGAGACAATGACATTTAATGGACCTAATTAGATTCTCTGAAATTGAATATGAGATACAGAGAAATTTGGGCAATTGCTAGGAAGAACAGAAGTGGACAGAGACTAGCTAAGTCCCTAAATGATGGAAGACTAAGGCAGGATTCACAGGCTCTTTGGGATATAAAGGCACAACAAAACGGCCCATTCCCCAAAACTGCCTTGGATTCTGCATAACATTTCAATTCATTTGTGTGGCTGAGATATTCTACAGTTTTCTTCCAGTCCTGGCCACAAGGCTTGAGATGCCCATTTTCCCTTTTAGTCTTATAATAAAGTCCTCATCATATACATAACTTGAGTGAATGCTTTTTCTTATAGTTAAGAGAGTCTAAGACAGAAATGATCTTATTTGATTTGATCCTCCTAACTTTTAACTTCCTACTCCTTTTGTGTAGGAAGAATGGATACTAGAATTTTAACTAGATCCCAAATTCTGTCTTTTTTCCTTTCAGTATATCCTAAATACTGTTATTACAAAAGAAGTTTTTCAAAATCACATTTGATTATGTCATGCTGCTCAAACGCCGCAAATGGCTCCCTATTACCTACAGAATAAAATCCAAATTCAAAGTCCCATTCCAGCCTCATCTCTTATTCTTCTCCTCTTACATGCATCCTACCACACTCTACCACTACTCTGGATAATCTGTCCTGAATATACTGTAACTAACTGTAAATGAAGCCCACTGACAGTTATGTGCCTTCACTCATGTTCCCATTGCTTGGTATTTGTTTCCCCAGTTTAAAGGAAGCCAAATAAAGTCCAAGTATTTCCTATTTGCCCTTCCAAATCTCTTCTCCTCCAGGCTTTATCTTGTCTGCATGCAGGAAAGCTGACCTGAATGGACAGCATCAGTGGCTACCTTGCTTTCTGGTTTCTGACTGTTTCTGGCTGAGAGGCAGAAGAGTTGGGTCAGGATTATTTATTCCCCTGGCTGTCTCATTATTCTAAAGACTGGTTGTGCCTGTCCCCTGCTGGGGCCCTCTCTTATAACTATAGCTCTTTACAGATTCCAGTAACCATTTCTTCTCCTTGCTCTTTGGGGCCTAGAGATACTACAGACTTCCTGCTATAACGAGGCTGGCGGTACTATGGTGTTTCCCTATTGGCTTTCCTAAATATTGTCTACACCTTTGCAAATATTCCTGTTGTTAAACTCTCCTTAATTATTCTGCTGGAGTATTATCTGTTTTCTGCTATAATATATCAACTGAAAATTTGTGGTTCTCAAGACTCATGAAAATTAGGGGGTCTACTAGACATTACAATATGTTGATACTTAAGATTTTTCAAAAGTAGAGTTTTGTACATAATTATTAACAATAATTTTTCTTACCTGTTCATAGACTTTGAACCTTCCAAAGGATAGTAGAAAAGAGCAATTATAGTGAGAACAGTTTCCATGGTGTTTGTAAGGGTTCTGGTACAGCAGTACCATGTGAACCAGGAGCACAACTGGCAAAAAAACTAAGAAAAAGTATAGAGCAAACATGTATGAAGTTGGAAATGGAAAACCTTAGTACATATTTTCTTCTAAATAGCAAGCAAGTCTAAATATTGTGAAAAGGACATCAAAAGCTAGATGATATTAAAAGTAAGTAGGCATGCCCAAACATTGTTTTTAGAAACTTGTATCAAACACAGGTTTAAAATAATAGCAGATCTATATTTGCTCATGTTAAGAAGTTTGTACTTTCAGGTGCATTTTTATGGCACTCCTTTTGATTTAAAATCAATCCCACTTTCCATTAATGAAACACATAAAAACAGATTCTTTTCTGGTAGAGTTTAAGAAGATTGAAATTCATAACTAGGTTCTTCCAATCAATATTTCTCAAACTGTCTTATAGTACTGACACAAGTATTGTGACTTTTTAAATTGACCTTGTTTGGAATGTTGCACTTGTTTGGAATGTTTCCCTGTTTTGGAATGCTGATGAAAAATTAAGACAAAACAGGAAACAGGGAAAAAAAGTCAGGAGACATTAAATTTTAATTTGGAAATTGACTAAATTAATGAATCAGTTTTTGGAAGAACACGCACACAGAGCACCATTAAGTCTACAAAACAAATGTGTTAAAAGAAACTTGTTGAGGCAATTGTTAAGCATGTGGCACTAGGTTCCCATCTGGCCAAACACAGCCTTTAAAAAATGTTCCTAATTTTCATGAAAGTAAAGGTTTTTCCTAAACTAGAAGAACCTAGTGCTTTATCTTTTTTTTTTTTTCCCGCGACGGAGTCTTGCTCTGTCACCCAGGCTACAGTGCAGTGGCACGATATCGGCTCGCTGCAACCTCTGCCTACCGGGTTCAAGCAATTCTGCCTCAGCCTCCCAAGCAGCTGGGATTACAGGCATCCACCACCACCCCTGGGTAATTTTTGTATTTTCAGTAGAGACGGCGTTTCACCATGTTGGCCAGGTTGGTCTCGAACTCCTGACCTTGTGATCTGCCCACCTCGGCCTCCCAAAGTGCTGGGATTATAGGCGTGAGCCACCACGCCCAGCCCTAGTGCTGTATTTTTGGGGGAAGGACTTCAAAGCTATCATGACTTTTACCTACCATTTTATGTTGAGTCTTCAGCAATGCACATAAAATATAAGCACAAAATAATGATGCTAACCATATCGCTGAATCAATTAGCAAGGACTTAGTTGCTAAACCAATCTTTCTTTTTAATGCAAAAGAATAGAATACCTACAGAAATGTTCCCTTTCCAATTTATTATAAATTATATTTCAGAAATATGTTGCTAAATTGGTTACTTGGAATTTAGAATGTATTTTCCAATAGAAACAATATAAAAAAGGTAGTAAGACTTTCAAACAGGCTCATATAAGCTTATTAACTTTACAAAGAGCCAAGTGAATTAACAACAGTACTACAGAATCCAATCCCTCATCAGGATATTGTTTAAATGGGAAAAATCCATTCAAGATTTGAATGGGAGATGTCAGGAATCTGTCTCTCCACCTTGAAATAAGTTAAATGACAAAAGATAGTCTTCTATACCATACTCTCTTCCTTACATGAGTCCAGTAATTGCACCAACCTAATATTGTTGTGGCACAAACCACAATTACTTTTGCACCAACCTAATACTTCCAACATCTCATTTGGAAGTGAAAGAGTTTCAGTGCAAAAAGATTTCTTGGGCTGCACCTCAGACAGAGGCTGGCTAGAGGAACAGAACAAGGGTTGTAAATAGTTAAGATGCTTTGTGAGGTAGTTGGTAATTTAGAACTATCCTTACTCAATTCTGTGGAAAGAGAGGCAAGGACAGTTTTGAGGAGTGAAGGGGCTTCCAAAGGCTGTCTCCCAGGGTTTAGACTCTAAAAGGGTTTGAGGGCATCCCTGTCCAGGGCTTAATCAGAAGGAAAGATATAGCAGGTGCCCCACTTGCATGTCACTGTTCTTAATTATGGACGTATCTCTTAAAACTTGTATGAATTATCTTCTAAAATTGTTCTGGGAATCAGTGTTTCCATGTACTTTATACCTATAGGAATGAAATAACTGGCATACAGCTTCTAAAGTATTTAGGACTTACCACCCATCTTGCCACTTCCTGATTTTCTAGTTGCTTCGTTAATGAGTAAAGTCTCATGTCTGCTACAGCAGACAGAAGTGCTTGGGCAAGTCTAGGAATCCAAATCTTCATCAGTTAAAAAGAAGAACAGGATGTTAAAAACATGTATTGGTTCACACTGAATTATGATAAAAGTCAACAAGCTGATCCAACTATCTATGGGAAGCCATTCTTAGTACAAAATAGGCAATATATTTTCTATTCTTCTGCAAAACTACATCCCTTTTCTATAAAATTATATTCTCATTAAAATAATCAATGTAGTTTTAAGTTTTACCAGTCTCACTCTCTGTGTGTGTATAAATGACATAATACACAAGTATAGACACACATATATTATATATAAATATAAAATATATTATAAATAT
>NW_016803367.1:846161-890515 GCF_001698545.2 Rhinopithecus bieti
TATATACACCTATATAGACACAAATATATAAATATATTATAAATATAACTATATTGTATATAAATATAAAATATTTACCAGTCTCATTCTCTGTGTGTGTATATATGACATATATACACATATATACACACATATATATTATAAATATATTTGTAAATTATTTTTTATTACATTGATTGATTGACAGGGTCTCACTCTGTCACCCAGGCTGCAGCCTTGAATCCAGGGGTGAAGCAATTTTCCTGCCTTAGTCTACTGAGCAGCTAGGACTTCAGACATGCACTGCCACACTAAGCTAATCTTGCCTCAAGTGATACTGCCACCTTGGCCTCCCAAAGTGTTGGGATTACAAGCGTGAGCCACTGTGCCTGGCCCTAATTTTAATGTAAATATTAATAGTTAGCCAATCATTTCACTGTGTTAAGTTTCTATTTTAAAAGTATATTTATATTCATTAGCAACAACAGGTTTTTAAAAATTCAAATATTTGCAGCACTGTGTGCTATGTATCATGCTAAGTACTTTATATGTATCAACTCATTTAGTCCTAACAATCTTCTGAGTAAAGGACTGTTTTATAGATGAGGAAACTGAGGCACAGAGAGGTTAAGTAATTTTCACAAGGCTGCACAGCTAGTTAGTATGAAACCCAGCATTATAAACCAGGTTGGCCTGACTTTAATTACTAAGTTACGCTGCTTCTCTATCCTGCAATATAGATAATAACAAATTACATTTTTTTCTGTCGCCCAGGGTGGGGTGCAGTGGCGTGATCTCCATTCACTGCAAGCTCCACCTCCCACCTCCTCCTGCCTCAGCCTCCGGAGTAGCTGGGACTACAGGCACACGCCCAGCTAATTTTTTGTATTTTAATAGAGACAAGGTTTCGCCACGTTGCACAGGCTGGTCTCCTGACCTCGTGATCTGCCCGCCTCAGCCTCCCAAAGTGCTAGGATTACAGGCATGAGCCACCGCACCCAACCAACAAATTACTTTTTAAAAAAGCACAAATATTCTGCAATTATATGAACATGGTATTCAGATGACATTAAAGAGTAAATTTAAGTGTAAAATTGAAATAAAGAATAAATGTGGCCGGGTGCGGTGGCTCAAGCCTGTAATCCCAGCACTTTGGGAGGCCGAGACGGGCAGATCACGAGGTCAGGAGATCGAGACCATCCTGGCTAACATAGTGAAACCCCGTCTCTACTAAAAAATACAAAAAACTTAGCCGGGCGAAGTGGCGGGCGCCTGTAGTCCCAGCTACTCGGGAGGCTGAGGCAGGAGAATGGCATAAACCCAGGAGGCAGAGCTTGCAGTGAGCTGAGATCCGGCCACCGCACTCCAGCCTGGGCGACAGAGCAAGACTCTGTCTCAAAAAAAAAAAAAAAAAAAAAAAAAAATGTATTACAACTAAATTATAGTTAGAAATGCTAATGCTATGCACTAATATCTCTCAGAGTTACAAAAAAAAAGGTGTCATAGTTAACACTAACAAAATAACATGATGGTAGAGCACAATTTAATCTTGGTTTGTTCAAAAGATGTGTTTCTAAAAATTTGTATGTGAATTTGTATGTGTGTGTGTGTGTGACAAAGTCTTACTCTGTCACCCAGGCTGGAGTGCAGTGGTGCAATCTTGGCTTATGGCAACCTCTACCTCCCGAGTTCAAGCGATTCTCTTGCCTCAGCCTCCCAAGTAGCTGGGATTACACGTGCCCGCCACCATGCCTGGATAATTTTTGTATTCTTAGTAGACATGGGGTTTCACCATGTTGGCCAGCTAGTCTCGAACTCCTGACCTCAGGTGATCCACCCACCTCACCCTCCCGAAGTGCTGGAATTACAGGCGTGATCCACTGCGCCAGCCGTTAATTCATATTTTTGTTGAATCAAATTTCATTAACTCCACATTATAGGAGCTGCTTTACTTTGAGTTGTCAGTGGCTTTTAGCACTTTAGCTTTACGTTCTTTTTGTCCACAATGTGTAAATAAATGCTAAAATTGGAAAGTTAAAAGTACACGGTACTTAGTTCCACATAAACTGTGCCCAGTAAAATACAGGAAAAGGCACTCATGTACATGCCTTCTGTTTACTCTGCATAGGGAGCTATAAGCTTCATCCTTACTTCCCAGGCCCCCTGAAAGCAGTTCATATGAAAAGTCAATTTGGCTACAAACTTAATATGAGCCAACAGTGTGAGGTACCTATTAAAAAGCTAAAAGAATTCCTGTGCTCTGAGAAATGTAAGTTAATGAACCCACCATATTCTGAACTAGTTATTCTGCCTTCAGTATTGTGTCAGTTTGGAGATCCACATTTTAAGATGAATATTAATAAATTACAAAGTATCTAGAGGATACTATCTATGATTATGCGGTTAAGAGCTAGAGACTTTTATAAAATACTAAAGAGAAGTTTTTCAAGGGTGGTTAAGTAGAAGTAGAAATCTTGAATTTAAAACAAAGTAGATTTTAGCATGACAATCAGCGGAGTTCTGAACTCCCAGCTATTAGCAGTCTCTCCAGATTTTTGATGCCATAATTTTCCATGTTACAGTAAGGACCTGCTAAAGAGTAAAATAAAGCAGTGGAGTGAGGTAAAGAGAAGAAACATGCCAGGTGTAACTTGAACACCAGGCCATCTCTACAAAATACAAAATTAGCCGGGTGTGGTGGCACATGCCTATTATCCCAGCTACTCGGGAGGCTGAGGCAGGAGAATTGCCTGAACCCAGGAGGTGGAGGTTGCGGTGAGCCAAGATCATGCCATTGCACTCCAGCCTGGGCAACAAGAACGAAACTCCATCCACCCTCAAAAAAAGAAAGAAGTATACTTCTAATGTCCAAATAATACATAATATAGTCATTTTGAAAATCTGCACATCATAACAGGATTCTTCGCATCAGGACATTTTCATGCTCAGTCTTGTATTTCAGCACAAACTCAAGAGTTACACATCACAGTATGTCTGTAGTATCATGGGCTTCCCAGATTATGGCTGGACTTTAGCAACAGTAGCCTTTTAAAAACAAATTCTATGGCCCCAATATCATTTAGTTAATATACATTAAGCTTTGAAAAAGGTAGAATAAATCTACTTTTAATAAGTATTTGGGTTACTTTTATTTGAACTTACCAGCAACTGAACACTATCTTTCCCTAAAAGATGAAGAATCTTGTAAATGCTTGCAAAGATTAAGGGATAAGTGTAACTCCTCAATCTCTCTGTCCATTCCCAAGTCAAATAACCATAATTAGTAACATTAAGGAGTAAATGTCAAATAATATTGAAACCTATTTCCTTTTTTTTTTTTTTTTTTTTAAGATGGGGTCTCACTCTCTTGCCCAGGCTGGTCTCAAAACTTGGGCTCAAGTGGTCCTCCTGCCTCTACAGGTGCACCCAACTTCACTTGGCAAATCTATTTTCATTTCCATTTGTAAACCAATATTTTATTTTGTGGCAGTCTTAAAACAGCATTTTATACTGGATATTTGCATTACAAATTCAATTGGCCAACTAAACTCTTAACTTCTTCAAGGCAGTAATGTGTTTTTTACTTTCTCTGTATCTTCCAAGTGCTAAGCACTGTGGGAATGTATG
Source organism: Rhinopithecus bieti (assembly GCF_001698545.2). Lineage (NCBI taxonomy): Eukaryota > Metazoa > Chordata > Mammalia > Primates > Cercopithecidae > Rhinopithecus > Rhinopithecus bieti. The sequence goes on from NW_016803367.1 coordinate 849,768, forward strand.
CTAACGGCTGTGTCAAGTATATTAACATAAAGGAAAGATACAGGAGAAATACTAGTATAAAATAATGGCGTACTTGGATGAGTTAAAATTATTTGGGGAAAATACGGAAAACTGAAAATATGTATAGTAGTCCCCCCTTATCTGTGGTTTCACTTTCCATGGTTTCAGTTGCCCATAGTCAACCACTGTCAGAAAATATGAAGATATTTTGAGAGAGAGACCACGTTCACATAACTTTTATTATAGTACTGTGTTAAACTTGTTATATTTTAATACTGTTAATCTCTCACTGTACCTAATTTATATAAACTTTATCATAAGTGTGTGTATTTTTTTTACATACATAAAAACAATATATATAGAGTTTGGTACTGTCTACAGTTTCAGGCATCCACTAGGGATCTTGGAAACTATCTCCTGAAGACAAGAGAGCAGGGGGGACTACTCTGAAAGAAACTGAACACAATTTCCACACTTACAGTCTGGAAAAGAAACCACAAAGGATATTTGAAAACCATGTGATGTGCAACTTCAAGAGACTGCCAGTATTCATCTGGAACAAAGCTTGTTTGCACTAAAAAGCAGTTTAATGTTCGTAAAGCTATGGTGAACAAGACCAGATGAATATTCTTTCCAAGAAGATCTGAAAAACAGAACAAAACAGGTAATAGTGGCACAAAAGTCAGGCAGTTCCACTTGCAGAACCTAAAATCTGCTGCTCTGGTTGCCCCTTGTAAGGCACAGTAGTGACCTCCGGCCCCTCCACACCACTCTCAAAGCCAGCCTAGGGAAGGTTATACAAGAACCACAGCCTCATCACTGGGTGACTGCCACTCTTTTAGTTTAACCAACTTTTCTTGCAACTTATTGTATAAAGATAATATTAAAATAAATACTAAAAAAAAAAAAAGTGGATTAACTAAGGCCTTAGGTTAATTAGGTCATACTACGTGTGTATCTAATGAAAAAAACCAGCTAATAAATTACTAATTTGGGAAGCAACCCTTTGTATATGTGCAATATAAAATGGTCCTCTGTACATTTTAAAATATATTGATGCTTACTATTATATATGCCAGGCACTGTGTTAATTTCTTTACATGCATCTCACTTAATCCTCCACACAGTATTATGGGATAGGTATTATTAGCCCCATTTTACAGACGAGCAAATTGAGGCCCAGAAATTAAACTGCCTTGTCCAAATAAAGCTGTAAATTACTTATCAGGATTCAAACCCGGATCTGTCTGCTGTCTCCAAAGTCCTGCTCTTGACCACAAATGGACAGTCTGTCGGCCAAATACAGAGTATGTTTTTTTTAATTTGAATTTAGTTGCCAACATTTAAAAATCAGGATTTATATTAAAATCTGTGTTTCCAGCATTTCAAAACTCGTTAAGATCTGGCAACACAGAGCTCAACGGGCAACTGGCTGGTAGTGAAATATACAGGGGCTCCTTTCAGATGGGGCAGGAGCTCTCCAGACAGCACCCCCTCACTCACCCCCGCGGCGCCTGGCGTTCTTTTCCTGGGTGCTCAAGTACAAGGTAGACTTTCTCTTTCGCAGTTTTATCTTCTCGTGGGAGCGGTTCTGGAGACCACGCAAAGTGAGGCTGGCATCTTCGCGTCCCCGCTCCATTCCGCACTTGCTTAGAAGGCCTCCTCATCCCCGGCCGCCACCTTCCTGAGGCGGAAGAAAGCGGCAGGAGCGCGCTGCTCGTCCATCCACTAAGTTTGGCTTTTGCGAGCAGCCGTCGCTCGCAAGCCCGGAAGTAACCGGGAACTGGCAACTTTGTCTCTACCACTCCAAGAGGTGGCTCGCCTGCGGTTTTTTTTCGCTGTTTGCGAACCCAGGTATTACTACTCGCCTTTGGCTTGGCGGTCTCTGTGCTCGGGGGTCCGAAAACTGCCAGAAGGAGTCCGGTCTCATCTCTGGAGGGGAGCAGGCGCAGAACAGTCGGAGGTGCCTGAGTGGTTATTAAAAATGGTAGTGATAGGCCGGGCGCGGTGGCTTACGCCTGTAATCCCAGCACTTTGGGAGGCCGAGGCAGGCGGATCACGGGGTCAGGAGATCGAGACCATCCTGGCTGGAAAAAAAAAAAAGTAATGATAATCGTAAACGTCAGCTCTCAGAAAAAAATGCCTGTTGAACGAGGTGGACAGGGTAGGGATGGTTTAGCTTCTTGTACAGATGTGGAAACATGCTCAGTGGTTCCTGTGTTTTTGTTGTTGTTGTTAGTTTCTTTTTGTCTTTTGTCCTCTAGTTAAAAGTAAAATCAGGCCGGGCGCGGTGGCTCTCGCCTGTATTCCCAGCACTTTGGGAGGCAAAGGTGGGCGGATCACGAGGTCAGGAGATCCAGACCATACTGGCTAACACGGTGAAACCCCATCTCTACTAAAAATACAAAAAATTAGCTGGGTCCACGTGGTGGTGGGCGCCTGTAGTCCCAGGTACTCGGGAGGCTGAGGCAGGAGAATGGCGTGAACCCGGGAGGCAGACCTTGCAGGGAGCCGAGATTTCGCCACTGTACTACAGCCTGGGCGACAGAGCGAGACTCCGTCTCAAAAAAAAAAAAAAAGTATGCATTTAAAACCATTGAGAACATTATGTAGTAAAAGGTTTTAGCTTTGTCTTGTACCCTTCCGTAATTCATTTCCTCTACTCCTTATGTAGTTATATTCTTGTTTTAATTAGTAACATAAAAATATTGTTCACTCCAGTGCAAAGTATTAACATAAAATCTTTTAAAAGGACATTGTGCTAAGTGATGGCTTTGCTTTCCATTTTTGTACACAGATCTGAAGAGATTTCCTGGATGTGGAGTGTGGCTTTCCAAAACCACCTTTTCCTTGTGCTGTATTTCTTGCAACAATGTTTAGGAGATTGACTTTTCCGCACCTGCTTTTTACCACTATCCTTGGAATTGCTGGAGGAATATATATTTTTCAACCAGTATTTGAACAGTATGCCAAAGATCAGAAGGAATTAAAGGGGCAGTCGGTGCAAGAATCAGAAGAGAAGAAAAGTTAATACTACATGGAGTTAGGCCAGGCGTGGTGGCTCACTCCTGTAATCCCAGCACTTTGGGAGGCCGAGGCGGGTGGATCACGAGGTCGGGAGTTCGAGACCTGCCTGAAACCCTGTCTCTACTAAAAATACGAAAATCAGCCGGGCTCGGTGGTGTGCACCTGTAATCCGAGCTGCTCAGGCGGCTGAGGTAGGAGAGTCACTCGAACCTGGGAGATGGAGGTGGCACTGAGTTGAGATCACGCTGCTGCACTCCAGCCTGGGCGACCGAGCGAGACTCCATCTCAACAAAAGAAAACAAATACTTCATGAAGTTGAACCGTAATAATTGCTTAAAGTTCCATTGTAATTATTTTAACTTTAATCTAACAAAAACATAGATATATTTAAAAATAAATCATGGATAATGATTTTTTAACCTAACACTTAATGTTTACTGTATTTTGTCATTTTATGTCTTTTACCAGGACAGATAAGTAATTTCCTTTTAAACAAAAGTGAATGTTTTAGAAATATTTTCTACTTGAGGTTTGGTTTTCTAGGAATTTAGCATATGTAATATCATGGAGTACCAGTCTCAGTGTGTATAAAGTAATTGGGGAGGGTGTTTACAATAGTATTTGTAGATGTGTGAACCAAGTTAAGCTACCTCAGGCAGAAAGCCCTGAGTTACCCTGCAGTTAGATTGGTTTAATATATTTCAGCAGTCATTCAATCCCAGCCGTTTTTCATCTCAGGCATTGTGGAGGAGTAGTTGAGAATTGGGATGGCTCAGATCAAATTGAGGTTTTAGAGAAGGTAGATGCTGTTTGAGAGGATGGCAGGTGTGACACAGATGTTTAATCCACTAAGCAAATTTGTATTAATAATGGTGTTAAGGGAGTAGTTTGTTATGAAGCTATTATTCATATAGTTAAAAAGATTTTGAAGTTGCTAAGAATTGGTATTACTTTTTACCCTAATCTTAAGTTTGTATTTTCTTTTTTTTTTAATTTAAGTTCTGGGATACTTGTGCTGAATGTACAGGTTTGTTACGTAGATATACATGTGCCATGGTGGTTTGCTGCACCTGTCAACCCGTCATCTAGGTTTTAAGCCCTGCATGCATTAGGAATTTGTTCTAATGCGCTCCCTTCTCTTGTCCCCCACCCCCAGACAGGCCCCAGTGTGTGATGTTCCCTTCCCTGTGTCTATGTGTTCTTGTTGTTCAACTTCCACTTATGAGTGAGAACATGTGGTGTTTGGTTTTCTGTTCCTGTGTTAGTTTGCTGAGAATGATGACTTTCAGCTTCATCCATGTCCCTACAAAGCACATAAACCCCCCTTTTTTTTTTTTTTTGGAGACGGAGTCTGGCTCTGTCGCCCAGGCTGGAGTGCAATGGTGCGATCTTGGCTTACTGCAACCTCCACTTCCCAGGTTCAGGCAATTCTACTGCCTCGGCCTCCTGAGTAGCTGGGACTATGGAGTGCACCACCACGCCCAGCTAATTTTTGTATTTTTAGTAGAGACGGGGTTTCACCATTTTGGCCAGGATGGTTTCGATCTCTTGACCTCTTGATCCACCTGCCTTGGCCTTCCAAAGTGCTGGGATTACAGGCATGAGTCACTGCGCCCAGCCAAACTCATTTTTTATGACTGCATCGTATTCCGTGGTATATATGTCTCATATTTTCTTTATCCAGTCTATCACTGATGTACATTTGGGTTGGTTCCAAGTCTTTGCTATTTTGAACAGTGCTGCAATAAACATACGTGTGCATGTGTCTTTTTTTTTTTAGATGGAGTCTTGCTCTGTTGCACAGGCTGGAGTGCAGTGGCACAGTCTCGGCTCACTGCAAGGCCCGCCTCCTGGGTTCACGCCATTCTCCTGCCTCAGCCTCCCAAGTAGCTGGGACTACAGGCGCCTGCCACCGTGCCTGGCTAATTTTTTTTTTTTTTTGTATTTTTAGTAGAGACGGGGTTTCACCGTGTTAGCCAGGATGGTCTCGATCTTCTGACCTCATGATCCACTCCCCTTAGCCTCCCAAAGTGCTGGGATTACAGGTGTGAGTCACTGTGCCCAGCCGTGCATGTGTCTTTATAGTAGAATGATTTATAATCCTTTGAGTATATACCCAGTAGTGGGATTGCTGGGTCAAATGGCATTTCTGGTTCTAGATCCTTGAGGAATCTCCACACTGTCTTCCATAATGGTTGAACTAATTTACACTCCCACCAATGGTATAAAAGCGTTCCTGTTTCTCCACAGCGTTGCCAGGATCTGTTGTTTCCTGACTTTTTAATGAGCACCATTCTTATTGGCATGAGATAGTATCTCATTGTAGTTTTGATTTGCATTTCTCTAATGACAAGTGATGATGAGCATTTTTTCATATGTTTGTTGGTTGTGTAAATGTCTTCTTTTGAGAGGTGTCTGTTCATATCCTTCACCCACTTTTTGATGGGGTTTTTTTTTCTTGTAAATTTGTTTTAAGTTCCTTATAGACTCCGGAGATTAGCCCTTTGTCAGATGGACAGATTGCAAAAATTTTCTCCCATTTTGTAGGTTCCCTGTTCACTCTGATGATAGTTTCTTTTGCTGTGCAGAAGCTCTTCAATTAGATCCCATTTGTCAATTTTGGCTTTTGTTGGAGTTGCTTTTTGGTGACCTAGTCATGAAGTCTTTGCCCATGCCTATGTCCTGAATGGTATTGCCTAGGTTTTCTTCTAGAGATTTTATGGTTTTGTAGCAGGACAAGCCGCAGACAAAACCCCTCACACACCGAGATAGTGAAGGGAGTGGCTTTTATCAGCTGGAAACATTGGCAGACTAGCGTCTTAAAATCTGAGCTTGTCAGGTGCCCAACTTCTGTTCCTTTTAAGGGCTCACAACTCTAAGAGGGTCTGCATGAGAGGGTCGTGATCGATTGAACAAGCCAGGGGGTACGTGACAGGGGCTGCAAGAACTGGTGGTCAGAGTGAAACAGAAAAATGTCCTTCCATACAATGTCTGGAATATATAGATAACATCAGTTGCTAGGTCAGGGGTGGAATTTTAACTACCAGGCTTAGGTCAGGCAGGCCCAGGCCTGGTTTCAGGCCTGGTTCCTAGGCCCCAGGCTACCTGCCTTTTGTTTTGCCTTTTTTTTTCCCCTTTTCTGAGTATAAAACAATATGAGAGGGTCTGCCTCTCTTCTCTCAGTTTTAGGTTTTCAATTGAAGTCATTAGTCCATCTTGAGTTAATTTTTATATAAGGTGTAAGGAAGGGGTCCAGTTTCTGTTTTCTCAATATGGCTAGCCATTTTTCCCAGCACCATTTATTAAATAGGGAATCCTTTCCCCGTTGCTTGTTTTTGTCAGGTTTGTCGAAGATCAGATGGTTGTAGATGTGTGGTATTATTTCTGAGGTCTCTGTTCTGTTCCATTGGTCTATATATCTGTTTTGGTACCAGTACCATGGCGTTTTGGTTACCGTAGCATTTTTGTATAGTTTGAAGTCAGGTAGCTTGATGCCTCCAGCTTCGTTCTTTTTCCTTAGGATTGTCTTGGCTATGTGGGTTCTTTTTTGGTTCCATACGAAATTTAAAGTAGTTTTTCTAATTCTGTGAAGAAAGTCAATGGTAGCTTGATGGGAATAGCAATGAATCTATAAATTACTTTGGGCAGTATGGCCATTTTCATGATATTGATTCTTCCTATCCATGAGCATGGAATGTTTTTCCATTTGTGTCCTCTCTTATTTCCTTGAGCAGTGGTTTGCAGTTCTCCTTGAAGAGGTCCTTTGCGTCCCTTGTTAGTTGTATTCCTAGGTATTTTAATTTCTTTGTAGCAACTGTGAATGGGAGTTCACTCATAATTTGGTTCTGTTTATCTATTATTGGTGTACAGGAATACTTGTGATTTTTGCACATTGATTTTGTGTCCTGAGACTTTGCTGAAGATGCTTATAAGCTTAAGGAGTTTTGAGGCTGAGACGACTGAGATGATGGGGTTATCTAAATACACAATCATGTCATCTGCAAACAGAGACAATTTGAATTCCTCTCTTACTATTTGAATATGCTTTCTTTCTCTTGCCTGATTGCCCTGGCCAGAACCTCCAATACTATGTTAAACAGGAGTGGTGAGGGAGGACATCCTTATCTTGTGCCAGCTTTCAAAGAGAATGCTTCCAGCTTTTGCCCATTCAGTATGATATTGGCTATGGGTTTGTCATAAATAGCTGTTATTATTTTGAGATAAATTCTATCAATATCTAGTTTATTTAGAGTTTTTAGCATGAAGGCACGTTGAATTTTATCGAAGGTCTTTACTGCATCTATTGAGATAGTCGTGTGGTTTCTGTAATTGGTTCTGTTTATGCGATCGATTACTTTTATTGATTTGCATATGTTGAACCAGCCTTGCATCCCAGGGATGAAGCTGACTTGATCGTGGTGGATAAGATTTCTGATGTGCTGCTGGATTCAGTTTGCCAGTATTTTATTGAGGATTTTTGCATTGATTTTCATCAGGGATATTGACCTGAAATTTTGTTGTTGTCCCTCTGCCGGGTTTTGGTATCACNAGGCTTGAGCCACCGCACCCGGCCTAATTTTGTATTTTAGTAGAGATTGGGTTTCACCGTATTGGCCAGGCTGGTCTTGAACTCCTGACCCGAAATGATCCACCCGCCTTGGCCTCCCAAAGTGCTGGGGATTACAAGCATGAGCCACTGCGCCTGGCCTAGCATAGGTAATTTTTTAAAAAAGAAAGTGAAGAAATTACAAAAGTAGTATATGTTCCTTAAAGCATTCTAATAATACAAAATTAACAAAGTGAAAAGTGAAAATTATTGATGTATAAATTGATTTATTCAGTACCTTTAACAATTTAGGGTGAGCTTTTGAGGTTTTCTTTTTGTTTTTTGTTTTTAAAGAGATAGGGTCTTGCTCTGTCACCCAGGCTTGAGTGTAGTATCATCATTGCTCGCTATAACCTTGAACTCCTGGGCTCAAGTGATTCCTCCTGTCTCATCTTCTACAGTAGCTAGGACTACAGTTGTGCACAACTACGTCTGGCCCACTTAAAACAAATCTTTGTAGAAATGGGGTCTCACTCTGTTGCCTAGTCTGGTCTTAATCTCCTGGACTCAAGCAATCTTCTTGCCTTGGCCTCCCAAAGCACTAGAATTCTACGTGCCCGTCACTGTGCTTGGCAAGATTTTTTCCTATGCACTTGAAAGTAGTTATAAAAATTGTAATTTAAATACCAAGTGTCTGCTGGGTAACAGGTTTGGCTTTGCTTGGCTCTAGACTGGAATTCTGTTCTTTGTGTCTTCTCATTCTGGGACCGAGGCTCAAGGAGCAGCCCCTGTCAGGGCTATGACAGGGTGTAGGAGAGAGAGAGATTGAGAGTAGTTGTAAGTTTCTGCTCAATTGTGGCAAATTATCACATCTTCTCATATTTTGGCTTACAGCATGTCGCACGCTAAAGCCTAAAGTCAACAAGGCAAGGGACATGGACTCTTCCCATAGGATGCAAAGTCAGGTCACGTGACAGGAATATATAATGTTATTACATTCAAGGAATAATCCTAACACATCAAGTTAAACTAAACTGCTTTTGATCCTCCTTTTGAAAAGGATGCCAATTTAGTTGTTATATACCAAGTGCCAGAGGCTGAGTTTTTTTTTCTTCCAGTGAAGATAGTACATTCATTGAAATCAAAACCACACTGAGTTACCATTTCATGTTCACTAGGATGACTGCAATCAAAAAGATGGAAAATGGCAAGTGCTGGTGAGGATGTGGAACAATTGGAACCTTCATACACTACTGGTGGGAAAGTAAAAAGGTGCAGTCACTTTGGGAAAGTTTGGCAGTTCTTCAGATGGTTAAACGTAGAGTTACTATATGGCCTAGCAATTCCCCTTACAGGCATATGCCCAAGATAGTTGAAAATATATGTTCAGGGCTCCCCTCTTTGGGTCCCCTCCGTTTGTATGGGAGCTCTGTTTTCACTCTATTACATCTTGGAACTGAACTCTTCTGGTCCATGTTTGTTAACGGCTGGAGCTGAGCTTTCGCTCGCCGTCCACCCCTGTTGTTTACTGCGGTCGCAGACCTGCCGCTGACTTCCATCCCTTTGGATCCGGCAGGGTGCCTGCTGTGCTCCTGATCCAGTGAGGCGCCCATTGCCACTCCCGATCAGGCTAAAGGCTTGCCATTATTCCTGCATGGCTAAGTGCCTGGGTTCGTCCTAATTGAGCTGAACACTAGTCACTGGGTTCCACAGTTCTCTTCCGGATTCCATGGCTTCTGATAGAGCTATAATACTCACTGCATGGCCCAAGATTCCATTCCTTGGAATCTGTGAAGCCAAGAACCCCAGGTCAGAGAACATGAGGCTTGCCACCATCTTAGAAGCAGCCGGCCACCATCTGGGAGCCGCCACCATCTTGGGAGCTCTGGGCGTAAGGACCCTGGGTAACATTTGGCGACCACGAAGGGACCTCCAAAGTAATGGGAAACGTTCCCCGCAAAGCAAAAACGCCCCTAAGATGTATTCTGGAGAATTGGGACCAGTTTGACTCTCAGACACTTAAGAAAGAAATGACTTCATTCTTCTGCAGTACCACCTGGCCACAATATCCTCTTCAAGGGGGAGAAACCTGGCCTCCTGAGGGAAGTATACATTATGACACCATCTTACAGCTAGACCTCTTGTAGAAAAGAAGGCAAATGGAGTGAAGTGTCATATGTACAAACTTTATTTTCATTAAGAGACGACTTGCAATTATGTAAAAAGTGTGATTTATGCCCTACAGGAAGCCCTCAGAATCTATCTCCGTGCCCCAGCGTCCCCCGATTCCTTCCCCAACTAATAAGGACCCCCCTTCAACCCAAACTGTCCAAAAGGAGATAGACAAAGGGGTAAACATTGAACCAAAGAGTGCCAGTATTCCCCAATTATGCCCCCTCCAAGCATTGGGAGGAGGAGAAATCGGCCCATCCAGAGTACATGTACCTTTTTCTCTCTCAGACTGAAAGCAAATTAAAATAGACCTAGGTAAATTCTCAGATAACCCTGATGGCTATATTGATGTTTTACAAGGGTTAGGACAATCCTTTGATCTGACATGGAGAGATATAATGTTACTGCTAAATCAGACACTAACCCCAAATGAGAGAAGTGCCGCCATAACTGCTGTCCGAGAGTTTGGCGATCTCTGGTATCTCAGTTAGGTCAATGACAGGATGACAATAGAGGAAAGAGAATGATTCCCCATAGGCCAGCAGGCAGTTCCCATTGTAGACCCTCACTGGGACATGGCCTCAGAACATGGAGATTGGTGCCACGGACATTTGCTAACTTGCGTGCTAGGACCCAGGAAAACTAGGAAGAAGTCTATGAATTATTCAGTGATGTCCACTATAACACAGGGAAAGGAAGAAAATCCTACCGCCTTTCTGGAGAGACTAAGGAAGGCATTGAGGATGCATACCTCTCTGTCACCTGATTCTGTTGGAGGCCAATTCATCTTAGAGGATAAGTTTATCACCCAGTCAGCTGCAGACATTAGAAAAAAACTTCAAAAGTCGCCTTAGGCCCGGAGCAAAACTTAGAAAACCTTTTGAAATTGGCAACCTCAGTTTTTTTTATAATAGAGATCAGGAGGAGCAGGTGGAATGGAACAAATGGGATTAAAAAAAAGGCCGCCGCTTTAGTCATGGCCCTCAGGCAAGCGGACTTTGGAGGCTCTGGAAAAGGGAAAAGCTGGGCAAATCGAATGCCTAATAGGGCTTGCTTCCAGTGTGGTCCGCAAGGACACTTAAAAAAAGATTGTCCAAGTAGAAATAAGCCGCCGCCTCGTCCATACCCCTTATGTCAAGGGAATCACTGGAAGGCTCACTGCCCCAGGGGATGAAGGTCCTCTAAGTCAGAAGCCACTAACCAGATGATCCAGCAGCAGGACTGAGGGTGCCCGGAGCAAGTGCCAGCCCGTGCTATCACCCTCACAGAGCCCCAGGTATGCTTGACCATTGAGGGCCAGTAGGTTAACTGTCTCCTGGACACTGGCGTGGTCTTCTCAGTCTTACTCTTCTGTCCCAGACAACTGTCTTCCAGATCTGTCACTATCCGAGGGGTCCTAGGACAGCCAGTCACTAGACACTTCTCCCAGCCACTAAGTTTGTGACTGGGGAACTTTACTCTTTTCACATACTTTTCTAATTATGCCTGAAAGCCCCACTCCCTTGTTAGGGAGAGACATTCTAGCAAAAGCAGTGGCCATTATACACCTGAACATAGGAGAAGGAACACTCGTTTGTTGTCCCCTGCTTGAAGAAGGAATTAATCCTGAAGTCTAGGCAACAGAAGGACAATATGGACGAGCAAAGAATGCCTGTCCCGTTCAAGTTAAACTAAAGGATTCCGCCTCCTTTTCCTACCAAAGGAAGTAACCCCTTAGACCCAAGGCCCAACAAGGACTCCAAATTAGACCCAAGGTCCAACAAGGACTCCAAAAAATTGTTAAGGACCTAAAAGCCCAAGTCCTAGTAAAACCATGCAATAACCCCTGCAGTACTCCAATTTTAGGAGTACAGAAACCCAACAGACAGTGGAGGTTAGTGCAAGATCTCAGGATTATCAGTGAGGCCATCGTCCCTCTATACCCAGCTGTACCTAACCCTTATACTCTGCCTTCCCAAATACCAGAGAAAGCAGAGTGGTTTCCAGTCCTGGTCTTTAAGGATGCCTTTTTCTGCATCCCTGTACATCTGACTCTCAATTCTTGTTTGGCTTTGAAGATCCTTTGAACCCAACATCTCAACTCACCTGGACTGTTTTACGCCAAGGGTTCAGGGATAGCCCCCATCTATTTGACCAGGCATTAGCCCAAGACTTGAGCCATTTCTCATACCTGGACACTCTTGTCCTTCGGGACATGGATGATTTACTTTTAGCCACCCGTTCAGAAACTTTGTGCCATCAAGCCACCCAAGGGCTCTTAAATTTCCTCGCCGCTTGTGGCTACAAGGTTTCCAAACCAAAGGCTCAGCTCTGCTCACAGCAGGTTAAATACTTAGGGCTAAAGTTATCCAAAGGCACTAGGGCCCTCAGTGAGGAACGTATCCAGCCTATACTGGCTTATCCTCATCCCAAAACCCTAAAAGCAACTAAGAGGGTTCCTTGGCATAACAGGCTTCTGCTGAATATGGTTTCCCAGGTACAGCAAAATAGCCAGGCCAGTATATACACTAAAGAAACTCAGAAAGCCAATACCCATTTAGTAAGATGGACACCTGAAGCAGAAGCGGCTTTCCAGGTCCTAAAGAAGGCCCTAACCCAAGCCCCAGTGTTAAGCTTACCAATGGGGCAAGACTTTTCTTTGTATGTCACAGAAAAAACAAGAATAGCTCTAGGAGTCCTTACACAGGTCCGAGGGATGAGCTTGCAACCCATGGCCTACCTGAATAAGGGAACTGACGTAGTGGCAAAGGGTTGACCTCATTGTTTATAGGTAGTGGCGGCAGTGGCAGTCTTAGTATCTGAAGCAGTTAAAATGATACGGGGAAGAGATCTTACTGTGTGGACATCTCATGATGTGACCGGCATACTCACTGCTAAAGGAGACTTGTGGCTGTCAGACAGCTGTTTACTTAATTATCAGGCTGTATTACTTGAAGGGCCAGTGCTGCAACACAACCCAGCCACATTTCTTCCAGACAATGAAGAAAAGATAGAACATAATTGTCAACAAGTAATTGCTCAAACCTACGCCGCTCGAGGGGGACCTTTTAGAGGTTCCCTTGACTGATCCTGTCCTCAACTTGTATATTGATGTAAGTTCCTTTGTAGAAAAAGGACTTTGAAAAGTGGGGTATGCAGTGGTCAGTGATAATGGAATACTTGAAAGTAATCCCCTCACTCCAAGAACTAGTGCTCAGCTGGCAGAACTAATAGCCCTCGCTGGGGCACTAGAATTAGGAGAAGGAAAAAAAGTAAATAGATACACAGACCCTAAGTATACTTACCTAGTCCCCCATGCCCATGAGGCAATATGGAGAGAAAGGGAATCCCTAACTTCCGAGGGAACACCTATCAAACATCAGGAAGCCATGAGGAGATTATTATTGGCGGTACAGAAACCTAAAGAGGTGGCAGTCTTACACTGCCGGGGTCATCAAAAAAGAAAGGAAAGAGAAATAGAAGAGAACTGCCAAGCTGATATAGAAGCCAAAAGAGCCGCAAGGCAGGACCCTCCATTAGAAATGCTTATAGAAGGACCATTAGAAATACTTGTAGAAGGACCGCTAGTATGGGGTAATCCCCTCTGGGAAACCAAGCCCCAGTACTCAGTAGAATAAATAGAATGGAGAACCTCACAAGGACATAGTTTCCTCCCCTCAGGATGGCTAGCCACTGAAGAAGGAAAAATACTTTTGCCTGCAGCTAACCAATGGAAATTACTTAAAACTCTTCACCAAACCTTTCACTTAGGCATCGACAGCACCCATCAGATGGCCAAATCATTATTTACTGGACCAGGCCTTTTCAAAACTATTAAGCAGATAGTCAGGGCCTGTGAAGTGTGCCAAAGAAATAATCCCCTGCCTTATTGCCAAGCTCCTTCAGGAGAACAAAGAATAGGTCATTACCCAGGAAAAGACTGGCAACTAGATTTTACCCACATGCCGAAATCTCAGGGATTTCAGTATCTACTAGTCTGGGTAGATACTTTCACTGGTTGGGCAGAGGCCTTCCCCTGTAGGACAGAAAAGGCCCAAGAGGCAATAAAGGCACTAGTTCATGAAATAATTCCCAGATTTGGACTTCCTCGAGGCTCACGGAGTGGCAATGGTTCCGCTTTCAAGGCTACAGTAACCCAGGGAGTATCCCAGGGGTTAGGTATATAGTATCACTTACACTGCGCCTGGAGGTCACAATCCTCAGGGAAGGTTGAGAAGATGAACGAAACAAACAACATCTAAAAAAGCTAACCCAGGAAATCCACCTTGCATAGCCTGCTCTGTTGCTTATATCCTTACTAAGAATCCGAAACTCTCCCCAAAAAGCAGGACTTAGCCCACACGAAATGCTGTATGGACGGCCTTTCCTAACCAATGACTTTGTGCTTGATGGAGAGACGGCCAACTTAGTTGCAGACATCACCTCCTTAGCCAAATATCAAGTTCTGAAAACATTACAAGGAGCCTGTCACCAAGAGGAGGGAAAATAATTATTCCACCCTGGTGACATGTTATTAGTCAAGTGCCTTCCCTCTAATTCCCCATCCCTAGGTACATCCTGGGAAGGACCGTACCCAGTCATTTTGTCTACCCCAACTGCGGTTAAACTGGTTGGAGTTGAGTCTTGGATACATCACACTTGAGTCAAACCCTGGATACTGCCAAAGGAACCCGAAAATCCAGGAGACAACACTAGCTATTCCTGTGAACCTCTAGAGGATCTGCGCCTGCTCTTCAAGCAACAAGCATGAGGAAAGGAACTAAAATCGCAAATCCCCATGGCCCTCCCTTATATTTTTCTCTATACTGTTCTCTTACCCCCTTTCACTCTCACTTCACCCCCTCCATGCCGCTGTACGACCAGTAGCGCCCCTTACCAAGAGTTTCTATGGGGAATGTGGTTTCCCAGAAATATTGATGCCCCATTGTATAGGAGTTTATCTAAGGGAAACCCCACCTTCACCGCCCACACCCATATGCCCTGCAACTGCTATAACTCTGCCACTCTTTGCATGCATGCAAATACTCATTATTGGACAGGGAAAATGATTAATCCTAGTTGTCCTGGATGACTTGGAGCCACTGTCTGTTGGACTTACTTCACCCATACCGGTATGTCTGATGGGAGTGGAGTTCAAGATCAGGCAAGAAAGAAAACACGTAAAGGAAGTAATCTCCCAACTGACCTGGCTACATAGCACGCCTAGCCCCTACAAAGGACTAGATCTCTCAGAACTACGTGAAACCCTCCCTACCCATACTCATCTGATAAGCCTATTTAATACCACCCTCACTGGGCTTCATGAGGTCTCAGCCCAAAACCCTACTAACTGTTGGATGTGCCTCCCCCTGCACTTCAGGCCATACATTTCAATCCCTGTACCTGAACAATGGAACATCTTCAGCACAAAAATAAGCACCACTTCCATTTTAGTAGGACCTCTTGTTTCCAATCTGGAAATAACCCATACCTCAAACCTCACCTGTGTAAAATTTAGCAATACTATAGACACAACCAACTCCCAATGCATCAGGTGGGTAACTCCTCCCACACGAATAGTCTGCCTATCCTCAGGAATATTTTTTGTCTGTGGTACCTCAGCCTATCATTGTTTGAATGGCTCTTCAGAATTTATGTGCTTCCTCTCATTCTTAGTGCCCCCATGACCATCTACACTGAACAAGATTTATACAATTATGTCGTACCTGAGCCCTGCAACAAAAGAGTACCCATTCTTCCTTTTGTTATCAGAGCAGGAGTGCTAGGTGGACTAGGTGCTGGCATTGGCGGTATCACAACCTCTGCTCAGTTCTACTACAAACTATCTCAAGAACTAAATGGTGACATGGAATGGGTCGCCGACTCCCTGGTCACCTTGCAAGATCAACTTGACTCCCTTGCAGCAGTAGTCCTTCAAAATTGAAGAGCTTTAGACTTACTAACTGCCGAAAGAGGGAGAACCTGTTTGTTTTTAGGGGAAGAATGCTGTTATTATGTTAATCCGGAATCGTCACCAAGAAAGTTAAAGAAATTCAAGACTGAATACAACGTAGAGCAGAGGAACTTCAAAACACCAGACCCTGGGGCCTCCTCAGCCAATGGATGCCCTGGATTCTCCCCTTCTTAGGACCTCTAACGGCTATAATATTGTTACTCCTCTTTGGATCCTGTATCTTTAACCTCCTTGTTAAGTTCGTCTCTTCCAGAATCGAAGCTGTAAAGCTACAAATCGTTCTTCAAATGGAGCTCCAGATGCAGTCCATGACTAAGATCTACTGCAGACCCCTGGACCAGCCTGCTAGCCCATGCTCTGATGTTAATGACATCAAAGTCACCCCTCCTGAGGAAATCTCAACTGTACAACCCCTACCATGCTCCAATTCAGCAGGAAGCAGTTAGAGCGGTCGTCGGCCAACCTCCCCAGCAGCACCTGGGTTTTCCTGTTGAGAGGGGGACTGAGAGACAGGACTAGCTGGATTTCCTAGGCCGACTAAGAATCTCTAAGCCTAGCTGGGAAGGTGACCACATCCACCTTTAAGCATGGGGCTTGCAACTTAGCTCACACCAGACCAATCAGGTAGTAAAGAGAGCTCACTAAAACACGAATTAGGCAAAAACAGGAGGAAAACAAATAGCCAATCATCTATCGCCTGAGAGCATAGTGGGAGGGACAATGATTGGGATATAAACCCAGGCATTCGAGCTGGCAATGGCCACCCTCTTTGGGTCCCCTCCCTTTGTATGGGAGCTCTGTTTTCACTCTATTAAATCTTGCAACTGCAAAAACAAACAAACAAAAAAACAGGCAAAAAAGAAAATATATGTTCACACTAAAGCTAGTAAATGAGTGTTCATTGCATTATTCATAATAGCCAAAAAATGGAAACAGCCCAAGTGTCCATTAACTGATGAATGGATAAATAAGTGGTATATCCATATAAAGGAATATTATTCAGCCAAAATGAGAAAAAGTATGTGCTATAACATAGAAAAAATTAGAATACATTATGAAATAAGCCATGCACAAGATGGCACCTATTGGTATGTTTTCATTTGTATGACATGTCTAGAACAGGTAAATGTCTAGAGACAGAAAGTAGATTAGTGGCTGATAGGGGTTGAATGAAGGGGAGATGGAGAATCATTACTAGTGGAGATGATTTTTTTTTTTTTTTTTTGAGACAGAGTCTCGCTCTGTCACCCAGGCTGGAGTGCAGTGGTGTGAGCTTGATTCACTGCAACCTTTGCCTCCTGGGTTCAAGCGATTGTCCTGCCTTAGCCTCCTGAATAACTGGGATCACAGGCACAAACTACCACACTCAGCTAATTTTTGTATTTTTGGTAGAGACAGGGGTTCACCATATTGGCCAGGCCACTGTGCCCAGCCATGGAGATTATTTTTAGGGTGATGAACTGGGCATGGTGGCTCATGTCTGCAATCCCAGCACTTTGGGAGGCCGAGGTGGGCAGATCACATGAGGTCAGGAGTTCGAGACCAGCCTGGCCAACACGGTGAAACCCTATCTCTACGAAAAATACAAAAATTAGCCAGGTGTGGTGGCACATGCCTGTAGTCCCAGCTACGAAAGAGGTTGAGGAAGGAGAATCGCTTGAACTCAGGGAGCAGGAGGATGCAGTGAGCCGAGATCGTGCCATTGTACTCCAGCCTGGGAAACAGTGAGACTCCATCTCAAAAAAAAAAAAAAAAAAAAAAGAATTTTAGGGTGATGAAAATGTTCTGGAAGTAGATAGTGGTGATCAATGTATAACTTTGTGAATATATTAAAAACCACCGAATCGTACACTTTTAAAGGGTGAACTTTATTGTGTGTGCATTATATCTCAAAGCTGTCATGAAGACACTGCATGCAAACCTCTGAATTGTACACTTTTAAGGGGTGAACTTTATTGTGTGTGAGTTATATCTCAAAGCTGTCATTAAAATAAGATACTGCATTCAAACTAGCAGCTGCAGTTAAGGCAGTTCAGTGTTTTTTGCTCTTGTGGTACTCTACAATCCATCTATTTTTTAAATTTTCATAAAATATACTTAAAATTTACCGTTTTAAAGTATACAGTTCAGTAACATTAAGTGCTTTCACACTGCTGTGCAATTATCACCACCATCCATCTCCAGACTTTTTCTATCTGGTTTTTGCAGGGAGCAGAGGGAATTGAATGGGGATATAGAGACCCCATCCCTAGATCTTCAAATCTTTGAAGGTTGCATTAATGTCTACAATCTTTCCCTCCCCTCCCCTCGCCTCCCCTTCTCTCTCTCTCCTTTTCTTTCTTTCTCTCTCTCTTCCTCTCTTTTGCTCTTTCTCTCTTTTTTTCTTTCTCTCTTTATTTTCCTTTCTTTCTCTGTTCCCCAGGCTGGAGTGCAGTGACACAATCACAGCTCATTGCAGATTTGACCTCAGACTCAATTGATCCACCAGTCTCAACCTCCCAAGTAACTGGGATTACAAGCACGTGCCACCATGTCCAGCTAGTTTTTAAAACTTTTTTGTAGAGATGAGGTCTCACTATATTGCCCAGGCTGGTTTGAAACTTCAGGGCTCAAGCTATCCTCCGGCCTCATTCTCCCAAAGTGCTGAAATTACAGGTGTGAGCCACCACGCCTGGCCTATGAATTGCTTCTAATTTACTGTCTTAGCCAGGTAAGGCAGATTCGGGGACTTTCAGTTAGCACTTTCTACCATAAAGGCTTTTACAACAAGGTCGGTGTGAGGTCTCTCACATGCCAACTACTGAGTTTATATCTGTCCCACTTAAAGACCGGGAGAAAAAAATCCTGCAAAGTGGGTCCTATTAGATTAGTTTGGTCCAAAGCTGCATTCATCCTTTAACCTTCATGAACTCCCACTCTTAACTCAAAGGTCATGGTGGCATTTTCTAGTCTGCTTGTACCAGTGTCAACTTAAGGCCTGTATCCAGTGGCCATCAAAGTCTGAGTATTTTTCTTTCCCCAGTGCACATTTGTCTGGTTAATGGCTTTGGGTCTCTTGAGAAAAGGAGCAAGAGAATGATCATTGCATATTTTTGTGACATTGAAGAGTCCTTCCCCCGGGGTGGATATGGCTATTTAAATCATTGGGCTCTAAGTCTACGGTCTATGAAATGATTTAGATCAGTAAACTGGTGAGGGACCATGATTTGCATTGTAGAGACTGACATCAGCCTTCTATCCAGTAGTTCTCGATTCCCTACCCATCTCGCCCTTGTCCTCTGCCTTTTTGAAAAATATATGTAAGTCAAGAAACACCACCCCATTTTTTTTCTTGAAACAGAGTTTCTCTCTTGTTGCCCAGACTGGAGTGCAATGGCACATTCTCAGCTCACCGCAACCTCTGCCTCCCGGGTTCAAGTGATTCTCCCGCCTCAGCCTCCTGAGTAGCTGGGATTACAGGCATGCACCACCATGCCTGGATAATTTTCTATTTTTAGTAGAGACGGGAATTCTCTATGTTGGTCAGGCTGGTCTCGAACTCCTGACCTCAGGTGATCTGCCCACCTCGGCCTCCCAAAGTGCTGGAATTACAGGTGTGAAACACTGGGCCCAGCCAAGCAACACCCCTTTTACCTTTCCTTTCAGAATACCGTATCTGTTAGCTATCACCACAGATCTCTCTGGGTCCAGACACCCTGGTTGCACTCCCGACTTGCTTCCCATGACAATGTATATGTACTTATATATATACACACACACAAGTATATTATAATTTTCCTGAATCCTTTGAGAGTAAATCATATGCAGGATGCCCTTTTATTCCTGAATATTTCATTCCTAAATGCAAAGATGCTCTCTTTCATAATCACAATATAATGATCAAGAAATTAGGATTGATATAACATTGTTATCTAACTTCACATATCATCCAAATTCTCCCAAGTTCCATTAATGTCCTTTAGAACAAGACAAACTTGTTTTTTTCTGGTCCCAGAACTAATCCAGAATCGTATTTGAATTTAGTTGTCATGTCTCTTGTTTCCTTTATTCTGGAGCCAGTTTCTCAGTCACTCCCTTTCACGACTGACATTTTTTTTTTTTTTTTTTTTTTAGAGAGAGAGTCTCACTCTGTCACTCAGGCTGGAGTGCAGTGGTGTGATCTTGACTCACTGCAACCTCTGCCTCCTAGGTTGGAGCAATTCTCCTGCCTCAGCCTTCCGAGTAGCTGGGATTACAGGTGTGAGCCACCATGCCTGCCTAATTTTTGTATTTTTAGTAGAGATGGGGTTTTGCCATGTTGGTCAGGCTGGTCTTGAATTGCTGACCTCAGGTGATCCACCCACCTTGGCCTCCCAGAGTGTTGAGATTACAGGCATGAGCCACTGTGGCTGGTCCACAACTGACTTTTTTTTTTTGAGAAGTTGTCTCGCTCTGTCACCCAGGCTGGAGTGCAGTGGTGCAATCTCGGCTCACAGCAAGCTCCACCTCCCAGGTTCACGCCATTCTCCTGCCTCAGCTGCCCAAGTAGCTGGGACTATAGGCATCCGCCACCATGCCCGGCTAATTTTTTGTATTTTTTTAAGTAGAGGCGGGGTTTCACCATATTAGCCAGGGTGGTCTCGATCTCCTGACCTCATGATCCGCCTGCCTCAGCCTCCCAAAGTGCTGGGATTACAGGCGTGAGCCACCGTGCCCGGTCACAAGTGACATTTTTTAAGAATACTGGCCTGCTGTTTTGTAGAATGTCACTTAAATTGGGTTTGTTGATGGTTTTTTTATTATTTGATAGATTCAATTTGACAGAAACATACAGAAATGATGTATTAGCATGATTCATGGATTCCTATTTTGTGGGTTACAATCCATTACTACTATCAGGGCTGGCTGCGTAATTTGTGGGGCTCAGCAGAAATGAAAATGCAGGGCCTTGGGTGCGGACAAGGAAGCCAATTTCCTCTTCTCATGAACTGCTGTTCCAGTCGATGCAAATGGACAATGCCCAGGGAACTGTATCCTCCACGCTGGTTTGTTCTCGATTGTTGGATGGCACTGGTAAGAGGCCCTAGCTGAATGGCCTGCAGAATGTGCTGTGTTACTGTTAGATTAGGGAGGGGACAGCTGCCTTCTTGATCACCCCATGGTGCTATGAAAGTTGCAAATACAGGATAAAGTCCACTCTACTCAGACCCAGACAAATTGGAGATAGGAGAGCACAAAGGAGAGAGCTCACACTTGCATGTCTAAAGCTAAAAGCTGTTTCCAGGCAATAACCCACAAGAAATTCTCTCATGTCCTTCATGCATCTTATGCTTTGCATGGCTTGCATGTTTCACACACATGCACATATTTCTTTGACATGATTTCTTACTAGACATTTTTTAGGACTGCAGCAATTCAGATAAGATAATCTCAAAAGAAGACTTGCCTGATAATGGCTTCTCTAGCAGTGAAGCCATTCACTGCTACTGACTCTGGCTTTGAACCTCTGGTATCAATAAACTGTTTCTAAACAGCTTACATGAACGTCTCTGTGTTACTGATAAAGGTTTCTCTTTACCCTCCCCTCTTTGGGTGCATTTGTGGCTTGCTGTAACTGTGCATCCCAGGTTATAATCCTTTTTGCTTACTCCCAGATAAAATAATTATATTATGGGTTTTTTTTTCCCTGATGACCTTTTTTTAGGTTGACAGTGCCCTGGGATATGGGCCCAACCCTCAACCCTCCTGTACCTATCCATGCTTAGGCTTCTGCCAGGGTGGAAGGTGATGACAAAACACGGGCCTCCCCCATCCAAGGTGACCCAGTCACTGCTCTGAAGCAAGGCAGAGAATGCAAAGCTGGGCAGGGACCACGGGACCGGGGGTAGGAAGTGGGCAGCAGCAGGCCTCAGGCCCATGTGTCATCAGAGGCTCCAGGTTCTCAGAATGCTCCATTGTGCCATCAGACTTCACTTAGAAACCACAAATTCAAAGGTAAAATGGTAAAGGGTTTTGAGGCAATGACTGTACATTATTAAAATTCTGCGTGCCAAGCCTTGTGTGATTCTACAGGCCCACAAAACCAGCCCTGACAAACACTATTAATTTTGATGTTCAAATTGACTCAGATTTGGCTAGTGGGAACCCCTTCAAGCTGGTTCCTGTGTCCTTTTTTTTTTTCTTTTAAATAAATGTTTCAAGTATAGAAATTAATTTTTAAACATTATCCAAAAGTTGTGTTCCATTTAACAAATGTAAAGCAGGACTTTTGGGAAAAAAAGTTTACAATTAGGTATAAAATACTTAATAATATACTTTGACATTCACAGTAGCTGTTTTGAAAACAAATTTTGCTAATGTGGCTTAAAAGGAAAATTACAGTCTCATTAAAAATAAATAAGCCTTTAACTGAAGAATAGTCCTCCCTCAGGATGGATCCTGTGTCCTTGGCATGTCACTGTCATTTTCTGAGCACTCTTTTACTTTCTGACTCATCTTTTTCCTTCCCAGACCAAGTTTTGTTTTTCTTTGTTTCTTTGTTTTTGAGATGGAGTCTCGCTCTATCACCCAAGCTGGAGTGCAGTGGCACGATCTAGGCATCTAGGCTCACTGGAGCCTCTGCCTCTCGGGTTCAAGTGATTCTCAGGCCTCAGCCTCCTGTGTAGCTGGGACCACAGGCGTGTGCCACCACGCCCAGCTAATTTTTGTATTTTTAGTAGAGACGGGTTTTCACCCTGTTGGCCAGGCTGGTCTGGAACTCCTGACTGCCCACATCGGCCTCCCAAAGTGCTGGGTCTACAGGTGTGAGCCACTGCGTCGGGCCCCAGACCAAATTTTGAATCAAGAAGTACTGGGACCAGGCGCAGTGGCTCACACCTGTAATTTCAGCACTTTGGGAGGCTAAGGCGGGCGGATCACAGGGCCAGGAGTTTGAGACCAACCTGGCCAATGTGGTGAATCTCCATCTCTACTAAAAGTACAAAAATCAACCGGGCATGGTGGCAGGGGCCTGTAGTCCCAGCTACTTGGGAGGCTGAGGCAGGAGAATTGCTTGAAACCAGAAGGCAGAGGTTGCAGTGAGCCATCACACCACTGCACTCTAGCCTGGGTGAAAGAGCGAAACTGTCTCAAAAAAAAAAAAAAAAAAAAAAAATTTGGTTCTTTTTAAAAAAAAAATTGAAGCAAAATCTGCATCACAAAACATTAATCTTGGTCATTTTAAAATGTACAATTCTGTGACATTTCGTACATCTATCTAGTTCCAAGACATTTTCATCACCCCAGAAGGAAACCTCGTGTGCAATAAACAGTGAACACCTCATTTCTCCCTCTCCCCAGCCTCTGGAAACCACTTGTCTGCTTTCCATCTTTATGGATTTACCTGCTCTGGATGTTTCATGTAAGTGGAATTATACAATATTGGCCTTGTGTGTTTGACTTCTTTCACTTAGTGTAATGTTTTTGAAGTTCATCCATGTTGTAACATGTATCAATACTTTATTCCTCTTTATGGCTGAATAAAATTCCATTATATGGATGTGCCACATTTTGTTTATTCATTCTTTGATGGCCATTTGTCTCCAGTTCTGGGCTGTTGTAAATAATGCTGCTATGAACAGTTATATAAAAGTATTAAATACGTGTTTGGATGCCTGTTTTCAGTTCTTTTAGGCATAGTTCTAGGAATAGGCTTGCTAGGTCGTCTGTTTAACTTTTTGAAGGTTCACCAAACTGTTTTCCAAAGTGACTGTACTATTTTACATTCCCAGTTTCTCCATGTCCTTGTCAAATCACCCTTCTTTCTTCCCTCCCTTTCCTTCTCCTTCCCTCTTTCTCTTTCTCTTGCTCTTTCTTTCCAACCTAGTGAGTTTGAAGTGGCAGCTCATTGTGGTTTTGATTCACATTTTCTTAATGACTGATGACATTAAACATCTTTCCATTTGATGTTGGCCATTTTTATGTCTTCTTTGGAGAAATGTATATCCAATTATATTCATATGCCCACTTTTTCATTGGGTTATGTCTTTTTGTTGTTGAGTAGTTACAGCTCTTTATATATTCTGATACTATAATTTTATCAGATATATATGATTTGCAAATATTTTCTCTCATTCTGTAGGTTGTGTTTTCACTCTGTTGATAGTGTGTTTTATGCACCATTTACAAAAAATTTGGTGAAGTCTAATTAATCTACTCTTTTCTTCTGTTGCTTGTGTTTTTGGTGTCAAACCTAAAAAATATCATTGCTAAATCCAGGGTCATAAAGATTTATGCCTAAAGATTTATGCCTATGTTTTCCTCTAAAAGTTTTAGAGTTTTAGTTCTTATATTCAGCTATTTGATTCATTTTGAGTTAATTTTTGTATATCATGTAATTTTGTATGTGGTATTGGGAAGAGTCCAATTTCTTATTGTTCTTCTTCTTCTTTTTTTTTTTTTTTTTCCAGAGGCAGGGTCTTGCTCTGTCACCCAGGCTGGTGTGTAGTGGAGGGATCTCGGCTCACTGCAACCTCCTGGGTTCAAGCAATCCTCCCACCTCAGCTTCCCGAGTAGCTGGGACTACAGGTGCAAGCCACCATGTCTGGCTAATTTTCTATTTTTAGTAGAGACAGGGTTTTACCATGTTGCCCAGTTGGATCTGGAATTCCTGAGCTCAAGTGATCTTACCATGTTGCCCAGTTGGATCTGGAATTCCTGAGCTCAAGTGATCTACCCACGATGGCCTCCAAAGTGTTGAAATTACAGACGTGAGCTACCACGCCAGGCCTCGGTTTCATTTTTTTTTTTTTTTTTTTTTGAGACGGAGTCTCGCTCTGTCGCCCAGGCTGGAGTGCAGTGGCGCAATCTCGGCTCACNGAGTTTTAGTTCTTATATTCAGCTATTTGATTCATTTTGAGTTAATTTTTGTATATCATGTAATTTTGTATGTGGTATTGGGAAGAGTCCAATTTCTTATTGTTCTTCTTCTTCTTTTTTTTTTTTTTTTTCCAGAGACAGGGTCTTGCTCTGTCACCCAGGCTGGTGTGTAGTGGAGGGATCTCGGCTCACTGCAACCTCCTGGGTTCAAGCAATCCTCCCACCTCAGCTTCCCGAGTAGCTGGGACTACAGGTGCAAGCCACCATGTCTGGCTAATTTTTCTATTTTTAGTAGAGACAGGGTTTTACCATGTTGCCCAGTTGGATCTGGAATTCCTGAGCTCAAGTGATCTTCCCCCGAGGGCCCCCAAAATGTTTAAAATACAGACGTGAGGCACCCCCCCCGGCCCCGGTTTTTTTTTTTTTTTTTTTTTTTGAGACGGAGTCTCGCTCTGTCGCCCAGGCTGGAGTGCAGTGGCGCAATCTCGGCTCACTGCAAGCTCCGCCTCCCAGGTTTACGCCATTCTCCTGCCTCAGCCTCCATTCTCCTGCCTCAGCCTCCCGAGTAGCTGGGACTACAGGCGCCCGCCATCTCGCCCGGCTAGTTTTTTGTATTTTTTAGTAGAGACGGAGTTTCACTGTGTAGGCCAGGATGGTCTCGATCTCCTGACCTCGTGATCCACCCGTCTCGGCCTCCCAAAGTGCTGGGATTACAGGCTTGAGCCACCGCGCCCGGCCTTCGGTTTCATTCTTTTGCATGTAGATATCTAGTTCTCCCAGTACCACTTGCTGAGGCAACTTCTTTCTCCATTGAATGATCTTGACTATAGATGCATACTTTTATTTCTAGACTCTCAAGTCTATTCCACTCCTCTATATGTCTGTACATCAATACCATAAGTTTTTTTTTTTTTTTAAATTACTGTACCTTTGTAGTAAGTTTTGAAATCAGGAAGCATGAGCTTTTTACATTTTTGGGTCCTTTGCAATTTCATATGCATTTTAGCATATACTTTTCCATTTCTTCAAAAATGTTGTTGAATCTGTAGCTCTATCTGGGGGAATATAGCCATCTTCACAATATTATGTGTTTGAATCCGTGAACATTAAATGTATTTTCTTTCTTTTTTTTAATTTGAGAAGGAGTTTCACTCATCACCCAAGCAGGAATGCAGTGGTGCGATCTTGGCTCACTGCAACTTCCACCTCCCGGTTTCAAGCAATTCTTCTGCCTCAGTCTCCCGAGTAGCTGGGATTACAGGTGCCCACCACAACGCCCAGCTAATTTTTGTATTTTTTTTTTTGAGACGGAGTCTTGCTCTGTCGCCCAGGCTGGAGTGCAGTGGCCGGATCTCAGCTCACTGCAAGCTCCGCCTCCCGGGTTTACGCGATTCTCTTGCCTCAGCCTCCCGAGTAGCTGGGACTACAGGCGCCCGCCACCTCGCCCGGCTAGTTTTTTGTATTTTTTAGTAGAGACTGGGTTTCACCGTGTTAGGCAGGATGGTCTCGATCTCCTGACCTCGTGATCCGCCCTTCTCGGCCTCCCAAAGTGCTGGGATTACAGGCTTGAGCCACCGCGCCTGGCCAATTTTTGTATTTTTAGTAGAGACGGGGTTTTGCCAAGTGGGCCAGGCTAGTCTCAAACACCTGACCTCAGGTAATCCACCGGCCTCAGCCACCCAAAGTGCTGGGATTACAGGCATGAGCCACTGCGCCCAGCCATGTCTTTTCATTTATTCAGATTTTCTTTAATTTTGTTCAGTAGTGGTTTGTGGTTTTCAATGTATAAATCTTGCACCTTCTTGGTTAAATTTATGCCTAAGTGTTTTATTCTTTTTGATATTATTGTAAATGGAACTTTTAAAGTTTCCTTTTCAATTGTTCATTTCTAATGTGTTGAAATGCAGCTAATTTTTATGTGTTGATGTAGTCTCTTGCATCTTTGCTTATTTCATTTATTAGCTCTAATAGTTTTTTTATTATTTAGGATTTTCTATATCTAATATCATGTAATTGGTTCCTTTTGTTGGAAAGGGATATTAAGAAATCAAGATCCAGGTGCTAAGTGTACTCATAGCTACTTTGATATAATTGCTTCTAGGACCTCTTAGCAGACAGACCTAGATAATACATACATACACGCATACATATATATATTTTTATATTTTAAAATCCATGAATTCTTAGTGATTCCACCAACTTTAATTCTGTTAGGAAAACTGGAGCTGAAACTCTCCATGTTGCAAGTAGCAGTGTCCGAAAAGCCCCACGGTGGGAAGCAAGAGGTATACTGTGATCAATTCTGTGGCTGGAGTAAGAAGTGGCATAGAGATGACTTTGAACTGGTCCACAAGATGTGTTCAGTATACTTAGTTTCCGTAATAACACTGTCCTTGTTTTCTTTCTACCTCTCTGGATACTGGTTTTTTGGATTCCTTTTTGAACTTCTGTTGCTCATGCCTTAAATGCTGGGTGTTCATCTGGGTTCTGTAACAAGCCTATTGTCCTCTCAGCTCACTTTCTAGATTAGCTCATTGATTCTAATGCCTTCCAGTACCTTTTGGGTAATAGCTACAGCACATGTTTTCTGTGCTTCACATAGGCCTATTTGACTACATACTAAATATCCAAGCTTCACTTGTTGTTGCTAGTGTGTCGAAATGGAAATGTCCTAAACTCATCACCGTGGCCTATTTCACCCTTCCTCCTGATTGCAACTAGGTTTTCTTCCTATTGCTCAATGGTTTCCTGTTGCCCAAACCAGAAACTGGGCATCCCTGTGGACTCCTGCCTCGCTTTCACACCCCCACATCCAAGTCCTCTTGATTCACTCTCCTAAATATGTCAAATATGTCCATTCATCTCCATCCTTATGGCCACTGCCTTAATCAGATCACTGTTATCCCTCACTTGGATTACAGACTGCTAATTGACCTCTCAAACCCATTCTTAGTCTTAGAACCATTACACACTTGAGTTCTAAGTTTTAGTCCTGGCTGTGCCACTTATTAGCTGTATGATCTTGGTCAGATTGCTTAATCGCTTTAGGACTCAGTTTCCTCATCTGTAATACAGAGGCAAGAATAGAACCTACTTCATAAAGTAGTTGTAAGACACATAAGAGGTGATGTAGTCAAAACTATTAGCGTATTGGCTGACTCATAGTAAATGATCAAGAAATGTTAGTTATTATCATGATCATCATTGCACGGTTATTCACCACACAGCCTCTGTTATTTCTCCAAATTCTTTTCTGATTGCTTTCAGTCTTTCAGCTTTTCTGAACCTCTTCCTGTTGCTCCAGGGTCAAATGCTATCTTGCTTCCAGGCCTTCCCTCTGCTCCCTTTTCCTGGAATTCTCTTCTCCCTTGCCCCTTGCCCTCATTCATTCTAAGTTTATCCATCATTTTCTCTTGATTTGGTGTCATTTATCTGTGCTCCAATAACAATCTTTAACTTCCTTTACTGAGGCTCTTATCTCACTCCTGGAGTTGCCTACTTATTCGTTGGTCTCTCAAGTAAGTCCTGAGGTCAGGGACCAGTTTACCTTGTTTACTATTACAGTGCCTGACTTGATGAATGAGTGAATGAATGGGTGATGAATGGGCCATAGCGCCATCCTGGGTTTTCTGATCTCCTGTCTGGTATACTCCTGGTGAGAGCCCTGCCTGGCCGCAGGAGTGGGGAAAGCTGAAGGTGGGCCTTCCCTGTACCATACCAGCCATTAGCAATTACTGCATTATTGGCTTCCCAGATTTTAGCTGACCAGTGATTCCCAGGACTATTCCTCTAGACATGAACATGGGGCTAGCTTTCCCCCTTTATTTTTTATTTTATTATTATTATTATTATTTTTAGACAGCGTCTCGCTCTGTCGCCCAGGGTGGAGTGCAGTGGCGCCATCTCAGCTCACTGCAACCTCCACCTCCCGGGTTCAAGCGATTCTCCTGCCTCAGACTCCTAAGTAGCTGGGACTACAGGCGCGTGCCACCACACCCGGATAATTTTTGTATTTTTAGTAGAGACGGGTGTCGCCGTGTTTGCCAGCATGGTGTCAATCTCCTGACCACATGATCCGCCCGCTTCAGGCGCCCAAAGTGCTGGGATTACAGGCCTAAGCCGCCGCACCCGGCCTTTTTCTCTTAACCTCACCAACAGTCTGATGGCCCTTCTCTCACACGGGAACAGCTCTTGAACTTACAAACCTGTTATGACATCTGTTATCTCTAAACCCGAGTTTACTGTGTTATGGTTGCCTGGAAATGTTATATCATGTGTGTGAAATTGCCGACTATTGGTAATTTCGTATGGTTCGTCCTATACGTGCTTTTGTAAATTGGACCCATCTGAGAAGCTAACTACTGTAATGCAAACTGTGAGTAGCTATAGATTGGAAAGGTGATGGAGTTGGCCAGGTGGGCCTGGGACAGCTGGAATTTGCGGTGGACGTAGACAAAGGTCAGCAAGATGGCTTAGAAGGTAGAAGAGAAGCGGGACTAAGGCTTCTCAACATTTTACTCTACTTACAAGTGGAAACATTTGGTTCAGAGGGCCTTTGCCTTAGACTCCATAGGGGCAGGCCCAAGGCCTGCTGTTCACACCTCCAGGCCACTGAGGTGGATGAACTTGGCTGCCTCTGAGTGGGAACTAGGAGGCCTGATCCCCTACGCAGTCCCAGGTTCACGATCCCGCAGGCCCGAGCGACACCGTCGGCGCTGGGAGAAGAGAGCCGCTGGGTGGCAGCAAAGGCACGCAGGTTTCTTCCGACAGAGGCGGTTCCTTCACATACTGTAGTTCCCTTCTTTTTAAACTCATTGCTCTAACACTCTTAGAAATTTACAGTGGTTTTAGATTCTTGAATTAGACAGTGTGAGCAGAGACTCCGTTTTGGCCATTTCCTCCAGAATTACATTGATTTTTTTCCTGCGAAAATTTTTACTTATTTTTCTCCCATGTTATTTCCAGGAATCCCAGACTTTCCCTTGCCCCGGAAAGGCCGTGTCCAGGCGGACCTGAGCCAGGAGCCGCAGGGGCGGGAATCCAGCGGCAGGGCCGGGCCTGGGACGCCGCCTCAGGAGCCGCGAGGACTCGGGAACCCCGGGCGGGGCCGGCGTGCATTCGCCTGGCACCTCCGGCTGCTACGGTGGCGACCGCGATCTGATGCCCTAGAAAACACCTTTAGAACATGGTTTTTGGGGGAGGTGAATAGGGCAGAGTCCCCAAAGGACACCTCGCCGCGCACCGGTCCTTGGTGCACTTTGTAAATGTCACCCCCGTGTCTCAAAACGAAAACACCCCTTTATCTTCTAGCGCCTTCCAGAACGGGGCAGTGGAAACTAGTGTTGGGACAAAGGAGGCGAGCAGGGCCTTTTCGGGGCTCACAGAGGACCCCTCGGAGGCGTGGCCGCCGGGGAGAGCGCGACAGTCCCCTACCCCCCGCCAACCGGGCAGGGGCCGCTACCGAGGTGACAGGAGAAGGCGGGAGGTGGAGGAGAGAAGGTCCCGCCCCACCTCGCTCTCCTTTACGGGAAGTGATGTGGGGCCAGGCGGAAAATACCCGCCAACCACCCAAAAAAGGCCGGCGGCGGGTGGACGCGGCGCGCGGGGACTCGAGCCGGGCGGGGACAGGACTGCGGGGCGAGCCAGGTGAGGGGGCCTGAGGAGCGGGAGGCTCGCGGCGGGTCCGGTCCCTCCGGGAGGACCGAGCGAGGCGTCCCCATGGGGCCGTCCTGGGGCTGGGGTCGGAGGCTGCGCCGCCCTTTCTCCTCGCCTCCTGGCACCCGAGCCCGCCGGAAAAGTGGCTTCTCTCCCAGGCCCTCAGTGCAGACCCCAGTGATGACAACCGCCTGGTGCTGGTCAGGTGCGGTCCCGGGTCCGGTCAGGGTCTCAGGTTGCCTCTGGGTTGCATCCAGGTGCGAGGGTGCCCATCGGGGTAGGAAACTTTCCTGGAGGGAAAGGAGAAAAGTCCCCGACCTCCCGCACGCCCCCCAGTTCATTCCTCCCTCTTTTGCTTTCAGTTTAACTGTTTAACCTGGTTGCCCTCTCGTTGGTGAGGGTCTGGACTGCAGACTAGCTGCGAGGGAGGGGCTCTCCCTTCTCCTGTCAGTAAGACAGAAAACTCGACCTGGCAGCCAGGCCCTCCTGTCGGGACTGGTGGTGGGCTGATGTGATGACAGGCTTTAGTAACTATTGCCAAAGCCTGTCTCTGTCCCAATAGATCACCAGTTCAGCAAAGTCAGGCCTGAAGCGAAGGGAATTTTGTGAGCCCTGGACTGTGGAGCCTTCCCAGCCTTTCAGCTCCTGCTGGCCACCTGGGCCCGCATGGCCTCAGGGTCTTCTGCTACAGGGTCCTCTTCCTTACCCCTACAGCTAACAGCTGTTCTTTCCTTCTGGATGGATTCTCACTTTTTATGGTTGGTTGATCAGTCAGATGTTGGAGTTAGGGGTTGAGGGATTATAGAGTTGTGCTATGTACGTTTTCTCTAATCATTGCTAATTAAATTTGTTGATTCTCCACTCACTGTTCTTGTTACTTTTTTTTTTTCCCCGGCCTTCTTAAAACTTGCTTTAGAAGGAAAATACAGTCTGGAAAACAGTTTCTGCAGATGGTTAGAAGTGAAGAAAGGTTAATATAATGCTGAAGGAACTTGACTGAGGATCATTATTTTCTGTATTTTGTGTTGGTTTATGTTGTTTTATGTTTTCATTCCTACTTTTTTCTTCCTTCCCACCCTTTCTCTTCTTCCCTCCCTTGATTTTTTCCCTCCTTCCTTAATTTTTATGACCTGCTTTAATTTTAATTTCATTGAAGTATATTTAATCTATTTTCCTTTTTTTTTTTTTTTTTTTGAGACAGAGTCAGACTCTGTAACCCAGGTTGGACTGCAGTGGCGTGATCTTGGCTCACAACAACCTCTGCTTCCTGGATTGAAGTGATTCTTTTGCTTCAGACTCTAGAGTAGCTGGGATTACAGGCATGCGCCATCATGCTTGGCTAATTTTTGTATTTTTAGTAGAGGTGGGGTTTCGCTATGTTGGCCAGGCTGGTCTCGAACTCCTGACCTCAAGTGATCAACCCGCATCAGCCCAAGGATTATAGGCTTGAGCCACCACACCCAGCCTATTTTTCCTTTTGTTGTTTGTGCTTTTGATGTCAAATTTAAGAA
Source organism: Rhinopithecus bieti (assembly GCF_001698545.2). Taxonomy (NCBI): domain Eukaryota; kingdom Metazoa; phylum Chordata; class Mammalia; order Primates; family Cercopithecidae; genus Rhinopithecus; species Rhinopithecus bieti. The sequence goes on from NW_016803367.1 coordinate 881,467, forward strand.
AACATTGTCAAATTCAAGGTCATGAAGATTTATACTTATGTTTTCTTCTAAAAGTTTTATAGTTTTACCTCTTACATTTCATTCTTTGATCCATTTTAAGTTAATTTTTAAATATGATGTGAGGTAGGAGGTCTAACTTCAACCTTTTGTGTGTGGATATCCAGTTCTTTCAGCACCATTTGTTTAAAAGACTGTTCCTCTTTGAATAGTTTTGGCACCTCTGTTGAGATAAATTGACCACGAATGTAAAGGTTTCTTTCTGAACTGTCAATTCTATTCCATTGATCTGTATGTCTGTCCTCAAGCTAGTATCATACTACCTTGATTATTGTAGCTACATAGTGTTTTGAAATCAGGATATGTGAGTCCTTCAACCTTGTTCTTTTTCAAGATTGTTTTGACTGTCCAGTTCCCTGAATTTCCATATGAATTTTTTTTTTTTTTTTGAGTCGGAGTTTTGCTGTTATTTCGCAGGTTGGAGTGCAATGGCACGATCTCGGCTCACTGCAACCTCTGCCTCCCAGGTTCAAGTGATTCTCCTGCCTCAGCCTCCTGAGTAGCTGGGATTACAGGCATGTGCCACCACGCCCAGCTAATTTTGTATTTTTAGTAGAGACAGGGTTTCTCCATGTTAGTCAGGCTGGTCTCGGACTCCCGATCTCAGGTGATCTGTCTGCCTCAGCCTCCCAAAGTGCTGCGATCACAGGCATGAGCCACCGTGCCTGGCCTTCCATATGAAATTTAAAGTCAGCTTCTCAATTTCTGTTGTTTTGGTTCTAGAATAGATGTAAGGGTTTTGAAGTGAACAACAATCTCTAGGAGCCACACTTTTGAGTTTTCTCTTCCAAAGCTGCTTTTCCCCAAGTCTTCTCCATCTTAGTGAATAGCAACTTCACTCTTCCAGATGCTCACACCAAACATCCTGAAATCATTCTTGATTCTTTCTCTTATACCCCACATTACATTCCTCAGCAGGCTAAGTGTGGTGGCTCACGCCTGTAATCCCAGTACTTTGGGAAACAGGTGGACGGATCACAAGGTCAGGAGATCAAGACCATCCTGGCTAACACGGTGAAATCCCATCTCTACTAAAATACAAAAAATTAGCTGGGCATGGTGGTACGTGCCTGTAGTCCCAGCTACTTGGGAGGCTGAGGCGGGAGGCTGAGGCAGGAGAATCGCTGAACCAAGGAGGCAGAGGTTGTGGTAAGCCGAGATGGCGCCACTGCACTCCAGCCTGGGCAACCTAGTGAGACTCCATCTCAAAAAAAAAAAAAAAATTCCTCAGCAAATCTCACTGATTCTACTTTAAGAATACATCTGGCCGGGCGCAGTGGCTCACGCCTGTAATCCCAGCACTTTGGGAGGCTAAGACAGGTGGATCATCTGAGGTCAGGAATTCAAGACCAGGCTGGCCAACATGGTGAAACCCCATCTCTACTAAAAATACAAAAATTAGCTGGGCATGGTCATGGGTGCCTGTAATCCCAGCTACTTGGGAGGCTGAGGCAGAAGAATCACTTGAACCTGGGAGGCGGAGGTTGCAGTGAGCCAAGATCGCACCATTGCACCCCAGCCTGGGTGACAGAGTGAGACTCCATCTCAAAACAAACAAACAAACAAACAAACAAAAAATACATCTAGGATGATAACCATTTCCCACCACTTCTGCTGCTTCCACCAGGTTCCTATCATCTCTGTCACCTGGATTACTGCAAAAGCCTCCTAAAGGACTTCCCTGCTTCCACCCTTACTGCTGCACACTCTATTCTTAACGCAGCAGCCAGGGTCTATTATGTCACTCTGCTTGAAACTCTCCAATGGCTTTTTATCTCAGAAGAGACAGAGTCCTCACCATGGTCTCTACAGCCCTTGCATGGAGTGTGGCTTCATCTGCTATCACTCTTTCCTTTGCTGACTTCTGCTACAGCCATACCTCAGGACCTTTGCCCTTGTTTCCTCTCCCTGGAATGCTCTTCCCCTCAGATGTCTGTGTGGCTTTCTTACTTATTTCACTCAGGTGAAAAGTCATTTTTCTAGAGAGGCCTTCTTTGACCACCTCATCTAAAATAGTATCCCTCACCCATCCCATCATTTTCTGCCCCCTTACCTTGCCTTGTTTTCTTTAGAGTATTTATAGTACTGTCATACACAAACCAGCACATACACACAATATTTGTCTTTCACTGATAGAAGACAAGCTCCATGATGGCCAGAAATCTGCCTTGTTCACTGTGATGTCCACAGCACATAGAATGGTTTCTGACATATATTAAGCGCTCAAAAAGATAGGTGCTGAACTAATGAAAAAGGGAACGGAAGACGGAGCAATAGGGATCATTCTGCCATTTCTCTCATCCAAGAACTAACCAGGCCCAACCCTGCTTAGCTTCCAAGATCAGAGATCAGGTGCATTCAGGGTGGTATGCCTGTAGAGTGTTCTGCTATTTCTTTCCTACTATTCCATCCATTTTTTTTTTCTAAGAGAAGCAATGTCTATAGATATACCAGCATCTCCTAAGTCTCTCACCTTCTGTCCTACTTTCCCAAAAATAATAGTCTTATCTTCCTTAAAAAGGGGAAGTTCAAATAAGTAGAAAGGTGAGGCTGTCGGTCCTTTCCACAGTGGCAGACCGGAGCCCTCTGTCTGTATCCTGGGCGAACTAGGCAGGGCCATTCAGTGCGTATCTCCAGGGTGTTGTCCTTTTGTGCTGATTTAGGAAGAGTGAAGGTTTTTGGAAATTTAAGAAAATGGAAATTCATTTCTTATTTATTTATTCAATGGAAACAGGGTTTCACCATGTTGGCCAGGCCCCTGCGAAGGGAAATTGTCTTGCCATTGCTAAAACAAGATTGGATCTTGAAGAGAGTAATTTTTCCTTTCTATAGCCTTCACTTTTTATGCCGCATGCAGGTTTTGCTTGGACTGTATTTGTTCTTCTTCTTGGTCAGGAAGTTTGAGTTTATGATTTGGTTTCCCTTAAGCTAAGTGCAGACAGGAGCCCTGAGCTGGAGGCAGAGATAAAGGGTCTGTAATTTACCTGTGTTCATAGGGTAAGGTGTGTGGAGTAGAGAGCATTCAGCTCTGTTTGGACACTCTGGTTGTGCAGGTACTTGTATGATTGAGGTCTAGTAACACTCATATTTTATTTAGTGTCAAGTAAAATTAGATGCCTCTCTTACTCAAGAGGAATGCTGAAAATTTTGTTCCTCCTTTCCTGTTTTTTGTTTGTTTGTTTGTTTTTCCTCTGTATATGTTGCCCTTAAACAGAAGTTTACCATGTAGTGCTTTAGTCAACCAACCTCCCATGTGTATGGAGTTAAGAGTTTTGATTCTAACGTGGGGATGGAGGTGGGGTGCCAGATTTAGCAAACTAAAAAATGTTAAATATGCATTGCAGATAAACACTGAATAATTGTTTCCTATATCTTATGCATTATTTGGGACGTACTTTTACTAAAAAATTGTTCTTTAACCAAAATGCATATTGAAGTGGGTGTCTTGTTTTGTGCCTGGAAGCCCTAGGTGGAGGTTATGTTTATGCATAGGAAATGCATCGATCGTGAAAATGTCCAAAGAATGATTGAGCCATGGCTGACTTTTAGTGATTGTGCATATATCCAAAAGAGAGGATTTGTAAACCCAAGGAGTATTAGAATTAGAAGGAAGTTAGAGAACATTTCATTTATCTCTAGTCTTTTATAGTTAACGGAATTTACTCCAGAGAGGTTAAGTCACTTTGTCAAAGTCACATAGAGTTAGTGGCAGAGCTGGACCTGGGACTCTGGGACCAGCGGTGGTTCTGCTGCATAATCCTGTCCCTTAAGAGGTCATAAAAAAGTTACTTATGTTTTCAAGTTGACCTTTAATCACATCTGTAGCCATCCACTCAAGATCACCTCATTATCATACTGTCCTTCAGTGCCCAGATCCAACATGTGTCAGCCAAAGCCATTCTCATGAGACACCTTGACTTTTCCCTGAGAGCTGCATGACTGTTGAAAGCCCCACGTGGTTCTCTTCCCTGCTGTTATGCCAGAAAGCCTGTAGTTCAATGTATTTTTTTTTTTTTTTTTGAGATGGAGTCTCGCTCTGTCGCCCAGGCTGGAGTGCAGTGGCATGATCTCAGCTCACTGCAAGCTCCACCTCCCGGGTTCATGCCATTCTCCTGCCTGGGCTTCTTGAGTAGCTGGGACCACAGGCGCCCGCCACCACTCTGGGCTAATTTTTTTGTGTTTTCAGTAGAGACGGGATTTCACCCTGTTGGCCAGGATGGTCTCGGTCTCCTGACCTTGTGTTCTGCCAGCCTCGGCCTCCCAAAGTGCTGGGATTACAGGCGTGAGCCGCTGCACCCGGCCTATTTTTATTTTGTTTATGGTTTTGTTTACACTTTTGACCCTCTTGAGTATTTATTGTAAGGTGCTTTGATTAAGGTGGTCTTACTGAGTATATAATTCCACAACAACTAAGTGTTGTCTTATGGGAAGCCTGCTTGCTTTGAATGGCCTATTCCCACAAAACTTCTCACCCCTTTTTATTTTGGTAGAATAAATATGGAAGATATACATATGACAAGGACCAAGGTAGATAGACAGGTATATGTGACTTGCTTACTAGAGATCTGTTCTTTTTAAACAAGATTTTATTATTTTTTATTACAATTATTTGTACCTCTTTAAAAGAAAGCAGCCTTGAAAATGAACATGCTTTCTCTAACTGCTATTTGAATACCATATTTCAGAACCACTAATCTTGTTTTTTCGTAGTCTCATTGGTTAATTCATATAAAGTCTTACCAGCTGCCAGGTCAAAGCATAATAATAAAATTGGTTGCCAAGAGACTGAAAAACCTGTTCATCCTTATTTGCTACAGTTTATCTACCTTGGCCTGATCCCAACCTCATGGGAGGCTGGTCAAGTCCTATCAGGGTATGGCTGAATACTAATCTCCTGTGTATTTGTATCTTTAAAAGCAAAGACAAGGTCTAAATCAGCTAGTTAAACACGATAATAGGATACTTTTATTCTTGCTGTACTAGCCCTAATAAGAGGGGAAATGAAACATACAGAAATAGGTCATGGCTTAAATGTTCATTTGCAATACCAGAGAGTTTTAAAATATAACCTATGATTGTGGTCAGGATTTCTTTGTTTCTTGCTAAGAAATCATTACGAAAATAGTGATTTTCATAATAAATCTCATCATTACAAGGAAACAACTCCAAGAATGAGTGAAGAGGTCTAGCGGTCCTTGAAAAGATCAGGCATTGTCCTCACAGTCAAATACTAGAGACCTAGGCCGGGCGCGGTGGCTCAAGCTTGTAATCCCAGCACTTTGGGAGGCCGAGACGGGCGGATCACAAGGTCAGGAAATCGAGACCATCCTGGCTAATACGGTGAAACCCCGTCTCTACTAAAAGAATACAAAAAACTAGCCTGTAGTCCCAGCTACTTGGGAGGCGGAGGCAGGAGAATGGCGTGAACCTGGGAGGCGGAGCTTGCAGTGAGCTGAGATCCGGCCACCACCGCACTCCAGCCTGGGCGACAGAGCCAGACTCCGTCTCAAAAAAAAAAAAAAATACTAGAGACCTAATGTGACTTTTCTCGTTAGGGACAAGGTCAGCTGTCCCAGGCCCCACGTCTGCTCTAGGCACAGAGGGCTGTGTAGTGAAGTGGGTTGTGGTACTTCCTCAGGCGGTGGCTCATTCCTGTGTTCCGGAGCTCCTGCTTGAATGTGGAAGAATCAACACAGTCAGGACTCAGTAGGTCGGTTTTTAGTCTCCATATTCCTGATTATTAACTATGTGATATCACACCAGTATCTCTCAATTGGGGTTGATTTTCTCCCCTGCCCCACCCCACATGGGACATTTAGCAATGCCTGGAGACATTTTTGACGGTCACAACTGGGGAGTTACTCCTGGCATTTAGTGGGTGGAGGCCAGGGATGCTGCAAAACATTCTCAGTACACAGGACAGCCCCCAACAAAGGATTATCCTGCCTAAAATGTCAACAGTGCCGAGGCTAAGAAACCCTGCATTAGACAACTCATTCAACCTCTTTGGCTTGCAGTTTCCCAAGTTACACGTTCTCTCCATCACGTAAAACTAAGCCTAACTCTACCACTGTTGTCTTTCTAACCTCTCCCTCACCCCAATCCTAAATCAGTAAATATGGGGTAGGGCTCAGCCTGTTATTTATTTATTTATTTATTTATTTATTTATTTAATTTATTTATTGTCTCCACATGGGATTCTGATGGGCAGTTGCAGTTGAGGCTGAGAACCACTGCCCCCAGGGATCATGCAAAATGGGGTTCTCGTGGAGGTGCCAGGTTGGCCATAAGAGAGGAGTGGACCCTCTCGGAACAGCCTACCAGCAGGAGGAGGTGAGAGGCCTGTCTATTGCGTGCTTCCACATGAGCAGAAGCCACATGCGTGAGGGACCACAGAGAACATGTACCTGAAGGGTTACACAGGGACTTGGGCTCTCAGTCTCTGCACGATAAGCTCTCAGCTGCCAGGAATGTCTACTTCCCAGATTTCCGGCTGACCACCATACCCTGGAAAGGAAATGATAAAACTGGACAGTTTCTTTATTAACACCCTGATTCTAGCTTCATTAGAGTTTCTCTGGGAGGTTGAAAATCAGTAACAAAAAACCTCACCCTGAGTCATCAGCCCATTTTGCCACCCAGATAAGGAAACCACATTTGTTACACTTACAGAATTGTGTAATTTAAGAGCTGGTAGGGACCTTGGAAATTGTAGCTCAGGCTCCTCTCCCGGAAGTCCAGAGCTGTGCCTCAGGTCACATGGCTAATTGATGGCAGGGATGGTTCCAGAAGCCTGGTCTGCTGGTTCCCTGGTGTGTTCTTTTTATGTTCTTATTCTAATATTTCTTGATTGGAACCAGTTGTACTGTGGACAATCCAAAATTGTGTGTGTTGTTCAAAGGAAGTGACTTATAGATGGAACTTTGCTAACACCCAGAGTCTCTTCCTTGAACTCCTCTGAAATATGTTAGGAGGCGAAACAAGTATATCATGATTTCCCTATGTTAAAGCAGTGCAGAAATATCCAAGTGCCTTCTCTGTGCCAGCTGCTGGTTAAAGGCCTGTACTGCTACTTTTCCGTTTCAATTCTTGCGCCTCCCTGCCATAGCCCATTTTTCACACAAAGCCAGTGATGTCCAAAAAAAGGAATTCATACTTCTGAGGAGCATGAAACAAAATTTTAAAAAATTAAAGGAATCCAGGTCATATCCTTCTGCTTAAAATCCCCTAGTTGCTTTCACTGTAGTAGTTGTAAGATCCAAATATGTAGCTGTGGTCTGTAAGGGCCTCTGGTTTCTTTTTTTTTCCTTCTTCCTTCCTTTCCTACTTTCCCTTCTCCCTTCCGTTCCCCCTTCCCTTCTCCCTTCCTTCCCTTCCCTTCTTTCTTGTCTTTGTCACCCAGCTCACTGCAGCCTCAACATCCTGGGCTCAAGTGGATCCTCCTACCTCAGCCTCCCAAGTAACTAGGACCACAGGAACATGTCACCATGCTGGGTTAATTTTTGTATTTTTAGTAGAGATGAGTTTTTACCATGTTGGCCAGGCTGGTCTTGAACTCCTGACCTCAAGTGATCTGCCTGCCTTGGCCTCCCAAAGTGCTGGGATTACAGCTGTGAGCACTGCACCCATCCTGGACTTTATTTTTAAAATGAAATCAGAATGCCAGTTTATTGATACATGAGAAATGGAACTGCTAAGCATAGTAGATTCCTTTCTTTGAAGACAGTGTATGCTTCCTATAGGAAGAATATCCAGGTGAAGCAAATATAAATATAAAAACAAAATATAATATAAAAGGAGAAAGCTACTGGGTAAGTATAGACTCAGCACCCAGTGAATTGGAAATCAAAAAGACCCAAGAGCTTTAATGCTGGAGGAAGATTACCATGTTAATGGCTCCTCAAAACTGGCTGTACATGAAAATTGCATGGGAAGCTTTTGTTTAAAACATACCCACAAAAGAGTGTAAATTGGTTCAACCATTGTGGAAGACAGTGTGGTGATTCCTCAAGGATCTAGAACTAGAATTACCATTTGACCCAGCAATCCCATTACTGGGTATATACGCAAAGGATTGTAAATCCTGCTAGTATAAAGACACATGTACACGTATGTTTATTGTGGCACTATTCACAATAGCAAAGACTTGGAACCAACCCAAATGTCCATCAATGATAGACTGGATTAAGAAAATGTGGCACATATACACCATGGAATACTATGCAGCCATAAAAAAAGGAGGAGTTCATGTCCCTTGCAGGGACATGGATGAAGATGCAAACCATCATTCTCAGCAAACTGTCATGAGGACAGAAAACTAAACACCGCATGTTCTCACTCATAGGTGAGAATTGAACAATGAAAACACTTGGACACAGGGCGGGGAACATCACACATCGCAGCCTGTCGTGGGGTGGGGGGAGGGGGAGGGATAGCATTAGAAGAAATGCCTAATGTAAATTTTGAGTTGATGGGTGCAGCAAACCAACATGGCACATGTATCAAACCTGCACGCTGTACACGTGAACCCTAGAACTTAAAGTATAATAATAATAATAAAAAACATACCCACAAGAAACAACAACACATTTTTCAGTCTCTCCTTTGGAGATTCTAATTTATTAGGTTTGTGGCAAGGCCTCGGGAATCTATGTTTTATTTAAAATACTGCTGTAGTGATTGATGGTGGACAACCTGGTTTGGGAACCAGTGCCTAGCTCACCTTTACTTCCAGCATGAGTAAACTCAGGCTGGAAGAGATCATATGTGTCATGCAGAGTCACACAGCAAGTGAGTGGGAAGATAGAATTCAAATCTCTCTGTCCTCTCTATGCATCGTTCAAACAACGCAGTAAGATTCTCAGGGACAGAGGCAGCACAGCCTCGGAAATTGTTGGTTTCTTAGTTTTTTCCTCTATATACATGTAACTAACCAGTGTAGTGTCAAACAGGAAATATACACAGCATAGTTTTTTTTTTTTTTTTTTTTTTT